>NC_058046.1:24270102-24611174 GCF_020085105.1 Siniperca chuatsi | reverse complement strand
TGGAGTTGTTCAAGAACAACAAGTTTGTGAATGATCTCAGGGTCTTAAAATTTGAGATCAAATCATTTAAAGAATGGAAGCATCCAAACTTGAGATTAAATTTTATAATCGAAGCACGAATTAATTCTGAAATCCTCCCCTTACAAATTATTCCACAATCAAAATTATTAGATCATTCTGGCCTTCTAGTATTTTTTGTTTACAGATAAGTGTTTTAGTATTTACAATAATGTTTATTGTTTCATGACCTCATCATGTGGTTTGATGCATAGCTTACCTGAAAGTAGCACTTATTGGATAAAACCTGTACTGTTGCTTTAAAATGTAAATGTATTATTTGCATTGGTGAATTTATCAAAAAGTTAGATAGCTTTCTGAAATCTAAAACAGAAGAAATTAACTTTGTTGCAAGCACACAATGAGTGTATTAAGGCCTACAGTAATATGTCATTTTTGGTAATAAAGGCAAAAATAGAGATATAAAGGCGATAAAGAATGAATGAAAACTTGAATATTTTATTTCTTTAAGGAGTCAGACTTTCATGAAACCATGAAAACATACTACACAATCAGCTTTATTATCAGCCCGATAATGGCCCAGCCTGTGTGAAAATTGCTTGTTTTATCCCTCATAGCTTGTCGTAGTGTAGAACAACCGACGTGGCATCTGGAACCCTAAAGACACCCAACCTTCTGTCGCTTAATTTGATAACTTGTACAGTTACATTGGCCCATATGAGCACTGTAAACATGGTGAAGCAATAGGGGAATGATGTTTTGTCTAATTTCAGTTAATCTAGCCGTTTGACTATCCCCTTCGGGTCAGGAGTATTATGCTGTACCAATGCGATGTCACCCTCTGCAGACATGTGTACAGTTTGCTGCACACCCACACAGTCACCCTCTTTCCAAGAGAAGGAAAAAGACAGATCATACTGTTACTGCAGAGTGATGATGAATGGCTCCAGGTTCACTTTCATTCATAAAATCTCAAATACATACTGTACGTAAATATTTGTTGTTGGAACAGTGAAGTCAGTCCCTGGCACTTTACTGATCACCTATGTACACCAAAAATTGTTTAAACAGCTTATGACTCCATGATTGTCTAATCTGACACAGTCACTCAAAAAACAATATTGAGCTATCTGATCCTAGCATAACTCTCTCTCACCCTGTTACTTTTGACGTCTGAACTGTCTTTTTTCATCAGGATGGGGGCTTCAGACAACATCTACAAAGGGCGCAGTACGTTCATGGAAGAGCTGACTGAAGCCTCAGAGATAATTTCCAGAGCAACCGAGTGTTCATTGGTCATCCTTGATGAACTGGGACGGGGCACGAGCACCCATGATGGGATTGCCATTGCCTATGCCACCCTGGAGTACTTCATCAGAGATGTAAGTGTGTGTTTGTATGTGTGAATGGACACTCTGCACTGAGGACATGGGAATAAGACAGATTTAAATATTTAAAGAAGGAAAGAAAAAGATGAGAAATGAGAGGGGAGGCACTGATGAGACATTTGGGGCACGTAACAGTTGCTGAACTACCAAATAATGTGAAACCCATGCTATTGTCAACCACACACATATTCATCTTGTTGCTAAATCCACCAGCATTGTTGGATCTTGAATCCAGCCCAATCAACCATCAAGTTAATGCCCTTCAGTAAAGAGGTGTGCGTGTCTGTCTATTTGTGTACATGCAAATGTTTGTATGTGCTTGTGGGCTCTGCAGACTGCAGTGATCGTTTGTTTTGCAGAGAGAGACGAGGCTCCAGAGAGGCCTCAGCAACAGAGCAGCCCTTGAAAACTGAGCAGAATTGTGGACAAGCTTTGATCTATAATGTTAATATGCTGTTAGAGAGCAAGCTGCAATGGAAAAGGAGATAGAAAGAGTGACCCCTGCAGCAGGCCTCATTTAATCCTTATGAAACACAGAATATCAAGGCTGATGACAGGTTGTCCAATGTCCACCTTTGCACTCTCAAGGGATCATCATATGTGTCCGTAATGCGTCGTCGCCATTTCTTATTGATATGTTTCCTGCTCATTCTTATCAGCTGTCGTTAAAATATTATGTACGGAAAGCAGAAAGGTCCAGGAAAGGTTTTAGCCAGCAATCGAGGCCAAAGGGTAGAGAGGAACTGGTGCAGAGGTTCGCTGAAGAGAGGAGACAGAGCTGGAGATATGTGGGGCTTTTCAGCTCGTAATCAGTTTTCCTATGAGAGAGACTGTTTGTGTGTGTGTGTGTGTGTGTGTGTGTGTGTTCTGCTGGGATTTTTTGAACTTGCACTGTCAGGAGCCCTTTGGGTCTTGCACACTGTTGCAACAGAAGAGATGAGTGGTGTGAGGAGGGGGGTGTTGTATTAGTAAAAGTGGGTCATCAATACCGGCATTGGCAAGTTAATCGTTGTTTCCTTGTGGAGAACTTACAGTACTTGTATGTACCAACTAGTGTTGAACAAACTGATTGATACTGTAAGCACAGAAAATTCATTGTTACAGTTTGACATGGGCTGTGTGCTCGAGGTGTAGCAGATGCAGATAATAATAATAATAATAATAATAATCTATTTGCATATCTGCCAAAATTTCACACCGATGCCGATATATCAGTAATAAGTTGACATTGGCTGATAATATACCAATAATAACGGTCAGATTTTACTTTGGATTGTAGTCTGCTAGACGCACACAAGAAAAAACAAAAGCTCTATTTAGCGCAAGCGGTACAAAGGTCTTAACAATTGGGTGGTGTGCATGTGGTATTAGTGCCCTCCAGACTGTAGCTTCTCTGAGGAGAAAGGATTTATCAACTCAGATGGTCTACACTGACCTTAGAGAGCGTGTATTTAATCTCGCACTAGAGGCAATTTGTTTTGCTGGCTATCGTGGATACACACACCACCAGCTGTTTAGCTGACAGTCAGTGAACTACACAAACCACTGATTCTGAATTTGGGCCTCCTGGTGGTTGTGAAAGGACGAGCCCCAGGGTGCAGCTCCCTCTTCAGTCCACAGTGACAGAGACCATTGATGGGTTTCTGGAGTTTTACCACTAAAGCATACTTACTCTACTTATGCCTTCTGGGTAATCAAAGGTTACAAGCTGTATCCAATCTATGAGAACTGTTTAGTATTTGTTTATTTTCTGTTTTCCAAGACCTTAGTCAAATAACTCCAAATTGCCCTGAGTTACCCCTGTTCAAATATAGATGAATAAACATTTATCTTTGAAAAACCTCTTCCAGTTTTTGTATGTTTTGCCAGTTCCACATTAGTTTTTGGACAGAATCTCGGGGTTATGTAATTCTGCTGGAAAACGTAGAATGAAAATGTGTAAGTAGAAGCTAATGCAGCAGGAAGCTGCTGTTGGCAGGAGGAGGGAGCTCTCTTAACTACCTGTTGTATAACAGCATTGATTTGTTAGAAAAGCCTTGCTATTAAAGGAAAGACAGACAAAAGAGCACAAAAGAAGTTATGCTATACAGCTAAAGGCATCCTCAGTACAAGCAGATCTGCAGTCTTTCATACTCACTCCTCTTCCTCCTACTTGTCCTCCTCCCCCTCTGCCCCGTCCTCCTCCTCACCAGACTCAACTCACGTCAAAAGTCAGACTAGTCCTCCTTTGACTCAGTTGTTATAGTAACACACCTTTCCCTGTCCCCAGCACTCACCTGTGAGGTAGTTAAGAATGTAGATGAGTTTCATAACACCACTCAATGAAAGAGACAGCCTTGACGCAGAATGAGAAAAAGAAACCAAAAAGCAAAGGGGAGAGGATCACTAAAACTAGGAGTTGCTTCTGCTAGAGGTTTATGGTGAAATCACGACCAGCACGTGGTTAGTTCAGTACACGTTTGCTTAATTTAATTCCTTTCTAGATGTGATGTGTACCTCATACTGTCCTCTTCTTTAGCCATTACTCACTCTCAGACTCACTTGGACTCTCACTTTTATTCACGCTAACAGCAGGTCCTGCCATTAGCTTCACACTAAGCTTAGCACTACACATCTCCACTCGTACCATGACTCAGCCTTGCATGCGACTGCACTGAGATTGTAATACTGCACGGTAACAGCAGGCAGAATCAGGCCCAGCTTTACACTTGGAGTGATGGGGAGAAGTAGAGCTCACTAAGGCTCACTTTTGGCTTCACACTAATGGGTAGATTTTCAGTAGAATGTATCGCTCTATGTGGGTGTAAATGGTCTCATGTGCTCACAACGATGCACAAAGCTCCTACGAAGACCCACATGTGCTCCACTGCACTCTGCACTGCTTTATGACTGTACTCATAAACAGCACATAGAGAAGATGCTAGTCTGTTTTTCTCTCAGCTCACTGTGATTGCATTCCTTCGTCAAAATTTCTAGCTGTTGCAAGTTTGGTTATAAGACTTTTGTTAGAGGCTTCGTTGCAAATCCTTACATTGCTCGGAGCAGTGGTTCCCAACATGTTGGTGGGGACCCCAGAAAAGATTCTCAGGATAAGAATCAGATGATGCAAGAAGTATGAAAGAAAAACCATAATTCTTACACATAAAATTATTTTACTTTTTCTGACTTGGATACCGGATACTTACCTCTTCAGGTGTCTAAAAATCCTCCAAATTTTTTTTGTTTGAACTGCTCATAACTCATGTCCACACTACGCCATAAGCTTTAATGAGATTCCTTCATGTTAAGGGGTCACTAGCCAAAAAGGTTGGGAACCACTGATTTAGAGTAAGAACTTGCCCTAATACTAAATCATTTTTTGAAAGCTCATGTTAGATGGAAACTAAAACAGAGGTTTAGTCTAATAACTCAAGTGCCCTTAAACATTTTGATGTCACAGACTCTATTGAACTCAGGCAATGAGGTCCATTGTTTCTGGATTGTTTCTTGACTGTAATTATTGGTAAATCAAACTACTCTTAAGTGATATTGGTACTAATAGAACTCAACTTATTTTCATTATCAATGAATTTGTTGATTATTTTTAATATTGAATGATTAATTGATTCAAATATACCATCATAATGTCCAGCGTGATGTCATCAAATTGCTTGTTCTGTCCGACCAACAGTTTAAAAGCCACAGATGTACATTCATAATAATAATTTACAATCATATCAAACAGTAAGAGCAGCAAATCCTCATACTTTGAAAAGCTAAAAGTAGCAAATGTTCAGCATATTTCCTTGAACAATAATTGAAACAATTATTAGATCAGAACATTTAATTTTCTTTCAATCAACTAATCAGTTAATCGACTAATTGCTTCAGTCCTAGATTTGTGATTCTGATATGGATTTTGGTAATACTAATTTACGTAGTGTTGAAATGTAATTTGGTTTCCAGTAAATTTGTCAGATTTAATTAAATCACACTACATTGTTGTCCAAATAATCTTTCACTCTTTGTTTGGTGTGCCTACAAGTTAGTTGTGATCTACTTTAAACAGAAGTACTTTTAAAGCTGGCATGGATGGGGGGCACAGCTTGCTTGCTTTCCTGTCAAAACTTACTGGAAAATTCACACGTTCTTATGCTGACTGTTGTGTGGCAGGTGTTACCGAAAAAGTGCAACTTCTCTGAATCAGATTAAATCTGTGTTATGAAGGATTTTTGTCCTTATGCCCACTGCTTTAATAACAAACAGAAAAGAGCATCCTGTTCCTATTAATTAGGATGAAATAAATTTGCCCAACAAAATTTCAGGTGTGCCAAATATGGCAAGTCATTTAATCAAAATTCAAGCACAAAATTCTTCTCCATACCTCCATAAAGGCAAATATTGACAGACCAACAATAGCTGATGTTGCAATAAAAGTATTTTTTTTTCATCATCTCCACTCCTACCAGTCGCCAAAAATGAGCAAATCAGGTGGAGGAGGAGTGCAGAATTTATTGTGCATTTTTTTTGGGTAATGAAACAAATATAAATTATATTCATATATTCAACATAAATTCAAGCACTTTCAGTATCCCTTGCTGCTACTTAGGTTTCCAACTCTGCCCTGTGTAGCTTTAAACAGATGACTGTACTGCATCAACTGACCATAAGACTATATTAATTATAATTTATAAATGTAGTCTCAACAAATAAAATGTTGCGTGGATTCATGTTTACTGTTCTTACAACTATATAACAAGGGAGACTCACCGTTTAATATTTTATTACTTGCACGGTCATGCCAGTAGGTCTTCTTGCCTTAACATGTTTTAACTGATGACCATTTAACAACCCAAGTAATAATTTCATAATATATAACTAATATGACTGATTAGGGTGATTGATAAGCCTGTCAAAAACTGGCACCTACTTTACCCACAATGCAACTTGACCGCTGACAGTTTGGTTGGAAAATCTGGGTTTGTTATGCTAATAGCGGCTAATACAGTATAGCCTCGACCCGCCAGCCTCACGCAGAGATGAGGAGCGGGCTACAGAGGTCTGGTAACCTTCTTTCTAACTCCACACACCCAGATTTTTTTCATTTTCAAACTGCACCACCTGATGCTGACTCAAGTGACATCACTTGAGGCAATTTCAGGGTTTCCCCCAGAAAAGTTGTTGTGCCCAGTGGCAAGTATCTTTTGTACTACTACAAAACTGTACTGTGCTAGATCAGCCAAGAGATCCAAACTGATCACTTTAAGGCCTAGGGAAAAATCAGCCCTGCATTCCATTTGCTTATGATCATGTCCTCTCCTTCATGAGCACTGGAGTCAAAAAAAAAAACCTAAAATAATTTTTCGCTGCAATACCTCGAGTGGCGACTGGGCAAAATTGGAAACAAGGTCCAGCTCTTATTATACTTCCATAATTGGAAGCGTCAAATTGTGAATGTCACTCTATACACAATGAGGGTGAACACTGATCTCAGATGTCGTTGGTGAGCTTTCCAACCATTATATCTATCTTTCAAACTGAGCCGCCCCACTGTAACTGTAGTTTAAAACACATCTTAAAAATACATTTTAAAAAAAATTCCCCGATGCTGAGGCCCTGCACGGGTCTGGAGCCACAGAAGGCTTTATACAACTTTTTTTCACCTTCTTTCAACCTTTTTCAGACCTGCAAACAGACTTTGATGTTTAAAAATTGTTTCCCCTTTAAGAGATTTATACACCCACAATATACGAACTTTAAAATTTCAGAAATTAATGGATGCAAAATGAATGTTTCTCATTCACCCTTACTACTATAGCAAAACCAGCAGCTTTATTGGCAGAATATAATTGGACAAGTGACATTAATTTCTAAACAGCCAGTGGGAACACGAAACGGACCAGAACTAAAAGTTATGTATCGTTTTATCATCTCTTGGTCCAGACCAAATGAACCGAACTACAGGTGTGAAAGCCCCCTAAAGCACTGGTACATGTCAGCATCTTAAACAGTCAGTTCTTACTATTGCACCCTGGATGTTACAAAGAAGCCACAAGCATTGATGTACCAAGTATTTTATTTAAACAAAAGACAAAACATGACCTAAAGGAAACCTATGCACCTGCCACTGACCCTGGCTCAAATAATTGAGGCCAGTGAGAGAACAAGATTGACTCGCAGCCAAAGTCAGACGTCCGTGACACACATGCATGCTTCATTTACACCAAATCGCTGTCTCTCACATACACACACACACATATACACACAGCAACTCAGCAAGAGCCTTGTTAGTTGTGAAGTGAGAAAACGAAAGGTGTTGACTTGGATTTGTGTCTAATTGGATAGAGAGGAGTAACACGACAGAGAGACAGCAAGTGAGGTGTTGACACCTCCAGCCTTTTCCTCAGGATCAGAGTGGAAGCACACTTGACAGTGTCTTTGACAGCAAAGCATTGTACAACAGCTGGGAAGAGTGGTGATGCTCTAAAGGTGTACAGTGAAAAAGACACCAATCAGAGACAGTAGAGATGGACAAGGTGACACAATGCAGAGAAAGTGTTATCTGTGGCATGTGGCAGATCAGCAGTCTGTCAGAGATGCTGTTTTATTTGAACAGTCATGTCAAGTGAGCCGAACACACAGCCTGTCCCATCTGGACCCGGCCTCCTTAGTGTTTGACCGCTCCAAGCATTCCCCTATCTGTTTGTAAACATACAGCAGATTTTAGCTTACATTAAGGGTGGATATTCATAGATGTTCCTCCTTTTCAAGACCCAGACTACCACTTCTCATAATCAGAGAGGCTGCGAAATATTCCCAGGGTCTCTTCTTTTTTTTCTTTCTATCTTCCAGTTATATATTTGTGTCTATATTATAGCCATCTTGGAGGACTGGAAAATTTAAGATCAAACACACCATTAAACCTGAATCATATTTGAGATATTTGAGGGTTACTTTTCAACAGAAGTCCTCTAGATCTTTTATTTTCCTTATCAATTAACTTAAAGCTGCATTAATCTATTTTTGAACAATGGATCAAATGATTGTACTGGCCAACAGGCAAAGAATTATCAGATGACTGCGGTTCACCACCGGTCTACTTTGTCTTTCAGCTAATTCTTTAGGTTTTCTGGCCTGCAGCTTTATTATTTTGGTTCAGTCTCACCGCTGTCATCAGTGCTGTTTCATGTCGTAGCAGGCAGCTGTTTATCTCTGATACGCCAATTTCACACTGTATATCCAGCACCAAACAGTAGACAGACTAGCTAGCGACTAGCTGGTGGACATAGTGGAGCATTTAGCCACTAAAGAGCCAGTTATAGAGCTAAAAGAAGAGTGATTATTGGTGGCCAGAACCACGTGTTCAAATGAACACTAATGTTGCTCCATATCTGCTGGATGTGTAAATAAGTTACTATATGCTTACACGTTCACCACAACAACTTCATATGGTGATAATCTATCAATGTTGTGTTTTCAGCTTCCAGCCCCAAGTGGCCAAACAATTAATTTCAGATTTAGGACAAATTGTTCAGTCTACAAAAGGTCAAAAACAATGAGAAATGCTAAATGGCAGTTTCCAGAACCTCAAAGAATGTCTTTAAACTGCTTATTCAGTCAAACCAACAGTATAAATGTGGATGTACAAGATTATAGAACCTGGAACAAGCAAATTGTTTGGATATTTACTTGAAAATGACTTAAATGATTTCTCGATCATCGGAATTGCCCATGATGAGTTTTCTGGTTATCGACTAATCGATTAGTTGTCTAATTGTTTCAGCACTAATCGGATCGTCCAGCTCTGCAGAATAGGCTGTCAGTGGCCCCCGGGGTGGTGTGGTAATGAGCTTCCATTAGCACCTAATCAGACCATTATCCAGGCTGCAGCCTCCCTCTGCACATGGTCTGTTAGTTTTTACCTTTCAGTGTAGGTGGACAGGAATGATTGAAGTTGCGCACATGCACGTGTGCGTGTGCACATATGAGCATGTTGTACATGTGTTTCAGCAGGTGCAGGTCTATGTGTCTTTGTTAGAAGCATGTGGGAGTCTCTTAGAGGGAGGTATTACTAGTGACGTGTGACCTTTCTTAGACCGAGCGGTTAGCGAGCCTAACCTAGAGCCAGCCGAGTCCTGCAGCCGCCTGTCTGCTGCGATGATGTAAGACGCAGGTCTGCTTCACCATGAGAGCTCATAGATGATTTGTTATCATTACTGTCATCATCAGACTTAATGATTATTAATACTAACATTTTTGGGATATTTATTCCAGCTATTGTGTTTCAAAAGTTTGTCACATTGTCAAGACTGCTTTTTGTGATTTTCATGTCTTAACCTTAATGCCAGAGTTCAATCATGCAGCCTTTGGGTGGCTCACAGGCCTGACAGAGATTAAAGAATAGCAGGATGAGGTGAAGTGCCTTCACTTTGCTCAATCTCTTTCCAGAATCTGAAAAGCCGGGTGTTGTGTTCACAGTGAAAGGCAGAAAAACGGAGTGATTGACTGCAGAAATCCTTAAGAGAATGGGAGGGGGGGGACAAAAGAAGTGAACTTGATGGGAAAAAGTGACACAATACTGTACGTATGTGTTTATGCTTGTGGTAATATTCATAGAGCTAGTTTGCTCAGCACACTGCAGGGTACAGAGGCAGTTGAGTAACACTGGCCCAAAGTACAGTAGATGTAGATGCTCTGCTCTTTGTTTTTCAGTTTCAACTTTTGCTTAGTTGCAGTAACACCGACAGTGTTACATAATCCAACATTTGTTATGATACCAACCATTTGGAATATGTATTGCTTCATCCCTCTCCTTTGCCTTTTGTCTTTCTGCCCTTTTTTTCCTCCTACTTTTCTCTTTTGTAAAAGACTTAAAAAATAGTTTAAAAAAGGATTAATATTTACTGAGGTCAAAGGACAAAGAAAATCAATAGAATCAAGATCCCAATATTTACTAGGCATATTAATCATATAGTTGTAGTAAGGGTAAAGATACATATTATGTATAAGGGCTCACAAAACCTTTTTTTATATTTCAAGAGCTGTTAAAGTGAGTGTGCTTTGGGGAAGAGGTTGCTTTGTAGATCAGTTAGATTTTTAGACACGCTAGCAGTATGACTCTGAGGACGGCAGTATCGGTTGGTCCACCACAGAAATTTCTGAACAACTATTGGAGGGATTGCCATGCCTTTTTTAACAGACATTCATGTTCCCCTGAGGATGTATCCTAATTACCTTTCAGACTTTTCCTCCAGTGCCACCATCAAGTCAAAGTTTCCGTTTATCTACTGAAATATCCCAGCATCTACCACAGTGGCTGCCAACCTTAATATGAATCCACGTCTACTTGTGATCACTCCCCACAGGCCCATGACATAATCATAATTTTGTGCAGCAGAATTTAGTTTTTCATTATCTCCTGCCCAAGTAATTATCTGTCGACCCCTAAGATTCATCTCATGACTCCCCATGGGGATCCCGAACCTCAGGTTTGAAACTACTGATCTAATCTAACGTGGATTGCCAGAAATTGTACAGACATTAATGACCCCTACTGACTTTGATGATCCCCTGACTGGAAGAGTGGTTTTGAGTGAAATGTCTATTGGATGGATTACTATGAAATTTAATAGAGACCTTCACGTCCGCCTCAGGATGAATTGTAAGACTAGTGATGTCAAAAGTCAAAATACTTTGGTTTATAACCAAATACCTGCAAAACTAACGAGATTCCCATCAGCCTCAGCTGCACTTTGTGTTTAGTTATAATTAGCAAATATTAGCATGCAAACATGCTAAACTGGTGAACATGGTAAACATTATATTTGCTAAATGTCAGCATATTAGCATTGACATTGTGAGCATATTAGCATTCGTTTAAATTCTTTCTCAAAGCACTGTAGTGCAGCCTCACAGAGCTGCTAGCATGGCTATAGACTCTTAGTCTTGTTTATTTTGTGGTTATGGCTTCACCTTGTTTATGAGAATGTTTCATTATTGTGTTTTATTGGACTTTGGCTCATTGATCTTCATATGTGATCTTTATTCTATCAACATGCCCTCTCTTATACCTGGTAATAAAATGTGTTCTGCATGTGGATGTGTTCAGATAATGACAAATACAAAAAGCAATATCTTAACATTTACTTGAGTTTTTATATGATTTTCTTGTTTGTGTTCTGTGCACAGTGTGAACAGTTCTCATTTTTCACAGGCACTATGCAAAGCTGGTGAGTAGGTGGGAAGGTGGTAATTCTATTGTCAGTAAAACCAAACATGGCAGGTGGAGGGTCAACACAAGTGACATTACTGTACAGCCTGTACTTACTTTTCTTACTTTTACCTACCAGCGAAATGTCTTCTACGACCGTCTGAAACAACAGAAGTGACAAGCTTCTCTGGCAGGCCGCTACAGAGCAGCGACTGCAGTGATGACATTCCTGCCTGCAGCTATGCTGTTGTCTACGCTTCGGCTGGATATTTTCTTACTAATGTGAACACAATGTACAGATACACCTGGCTGACCCTGTTTATGCAGTTTTCCTGATCCTTAACATTTTGATGCCAGGCTGAAGAGCTGCCTGAGACCCTGTTACCCTGGTTTTTCTGAATGTTAACACTTCACTCTCTCCTTCCTTCTCTTAGGTGAAAGCCCTCACCCTGTTTGTGACCCATTACCCTCCTCTGTGCGAGTTGGAACGGGTGTATCCTGAACATGTGTGTAACTACCACATGGCTTTCCTACTCAATGAACCTGACACTGCCACAGACACTGATGGTATGTGTGTGTGCATTTTTATGCACATATGAAAATGTTTTGGGTGGAAATTATGGGTTTGACTGTTGTTAATCTTGCTAACAGTCTAAATTTGGCAATTTCTAAATCATTATCACTTGGCACTCTGTGTGTATGTTGACAGAGGGAGAGGTTCAGCCAGAGTTCATCACCTTCCTCTACCAGTTAACTGAAGGAGCTGCAGGGCGGAGCTATGGCCTGAATGTCGCCCGATTGGCTGACATCCCAGACCCTATCCTTCACACTGCTGCACGCAAAGCCCGAGAGCTGGAGAGCATGGTCAACGCGAGGAGGTACAACGAACACACATATTCAACCTGACCATTTCCTAAAGGGGGATTCCACAAATTTTACACATGAAGATCAGTTTACTAGTCATGGGGAGTACAATTTAGCCTGTAAAAATGTTCTTTACGTTACTACAACGCAAGGGGCTGCATTGTTTGGTGCGTGTTGTTTCTGTTTCAGATCTGTGAATTTGAAGGCTTATCAAATGCCAAAACTCTGAAGCAGGATTTTACTCTGTAATACTCTGAAGCAGGATTTTACAACTCTGGAAAGTTATCACGAAGGCAATTATTTTATCTTTAACACAATATAATCTATCATGTGTTTGATAACGTCATGTTGCGTTGTGGCGAAGGTTGAGTCAACTTTTTTGCTAGAGCCCCTTGCATCGACGGACTGGACTCATTCAAATGAATGAGGGGGCTGCGTTTTTCCACTCTGAGCTGAAGTCGGTCTGAACGCAGCCTAACACATAAACACTATCAAGTTGCATTATGGGAAATGTAGGATCCAGTGTTTTTGCAGTCTGACCCATATTAAGGACTAAAATACAGGATATCTCTGCTGCTTTCATTTTTGCTTTGATTTTTCTTTTTCTATCTGTCTCTCACAAGTCCCCCAACTTTATGGAAGACTAATACTAAATTGCTGGAGTATCTCTATAAAACCCTCTCATAAATAACAAAATATCCTGTTTTTGAGAGTTTCTTGAATACTGTTAAGTACAAATGGAGCTTGACAGCTGAAGAAAACTGAAGAGTCAAACGTGTCATGAAGAACTTAAACTTGAAGCAGCTCCACTGACACTAAATTGAGTGTTTATTTAAGCTTTAACACTCAAATGAACTTGATTTCATTCTTGTGCTAACACATCTGAACCAGAAAATGTACCAATATTGCTGGAAAATCAGACTGAGTACAGATTACTGGTGCAGCTCAAACTTGATGACATAAAGGAGTTTCATAGAGGCGAGAGAAGCAGTTTTATGACGGGAAGTTTTCTGGTTTGGAATTTGAACGCTCCAAAAATTTTACCTGAGAAAACCAGTTTCAGCTGACTTTAGTTTACTTCAAAAAATGTAGTGTCAACTTAATTTTGATGTTTTTAGAGACTCAAAGAGTCTCAAATGGAAGCAGCCATTGTCACGTCTGGACTGTCAGTACACCGACAAAGACCATTATTGACATAATGCATTCCTTAGCCCCTTACTCTAACCTTAACCATCACAACTAAATGCCTAACCCTTACCCTAACCATAAACTAATTCTAACCTAACCCTTAAAACCAAGTCTTAACCTTCAAACAGCCCTTTGAAGTTGTGAGGACTGGCCAAAATGTCCTCACTATCCAAAAATGTCCTGACTATGTAGGTACAAAGTACAAGTACACACACACACACACACACACACACACACACACTCAGCGCTATACCTCTCCATCAATGTAATCCTCCCTATATTAAATGTTTGTCCTTTGTTGGAGTGAAGCCATGCTGAGTACACAATAATCGCACACAAAGGAGTTGAGCTGCTGGTCGGAGGTTAGTAAACAGGGATTTTATTGTACTCACACACAGCTGTGTGAGACTACAGTGTATGTAGGCTCAATATATGCGGGTTTATGTGTGGATATACAATAGTTTTATATACAATATTTTGTTTAAGCAACATTTCCGTGTCTTTGTCTCCATCTCTCTAGGAAGAATAAGAAACTTCTCTCCGATCTTTGGTGCATCTCGGACAAATCATCCCTCATGGAGTGGCTGCAGTCAAACTCTTGACATCGCTGCAACAGTAGTCAACACCATCAGAACACACACGTGAAGAAGAGAAAACCCAGCTATCAGTGAATGAGCATGCTCAAAGAAGAATATACATGGTAGAAAAGGTTTCAGTCGTAGTCATCTGGACACTGTTTTCAGAATCAAGACGTTTCGGCTCCCATCCGCAAGTCAATTCCCAATTGAGAATGACTTCCGGATGGGAGCCGAAACATCTTGATTCTGAAAACAGTGTCCAGATGACTACAACTGAAACCTTTTATACGATGGAACACTCCTGGACGAATGAGGGACTACACCGTCTTAAGAATATACATGCTTACAGAAGTAAAAACTTGTTTCAGAAAGGACTCAGCACTGATGGAGTAGAGTGGTTGTTGCTGCTCTTTTTGCTAGTGTGTGAAAAGGATTTTCAAGGTCTGGTTATCATCATCATCTGTACTGTAACCTAATTGTAATCATAACATCAATTAATACCAACTGATCAAGATTTGACCTACCAGACTATATGTGACATCAGTGTGTTTTGTGATTAATTAAAGAAAAAAAGACAAACTTGTCACACTTGCTGCTCTTTGACCTTAAATCAGAAATCAGAAATACTTGATTGATTTATTGAAAAAGAGTACTCCACAGATTTAGCATTGTGCTAGCATTGTCAGTCATGATGGACAGAAAATATCAAAATCGATGCAGCAGAATCCGAGATATCGTCTTTTTTTATTCCATGCATTCTTCTTCCTTGTCAATATGTGGTGCCTACATTACCCATAATGCAACATGACCACTGACAGTTCTGTTTGAGATTCCAGTGTGTTATGCTAGTAGCAGCAAATGTAGTATCGAGCCGCTATAGCCTCAAGCAGAGACTAGGAGTGGGCTACAGAGGTCTGCTAAGCTCACTTCTTTCTAACTCCACATCCCCAGATTTCTTTCATTTTCAAACGTGTAGTCTTCAGCCCCAACTTACATCACTTGAGCCACAAAAGGCTTAATAGGCCTACATCATTTTTTAATTTTATTTATTTTTTATATTACCCCAAGACATGTGAAGAGATTTTGATGTGTAAAATCAGTGGAGTTCCCCTTTAAATAAGAACTACAACATTTCTTCTTGTCGGGCAGAAAACAAAAGAAACAGATTTTGAAATGAGGAGGCATTAAATTGTTACACAGGTTTTGTCAAGGTTGAATATTGTATTCATTTATCTTTTTTCTTTATCCATTAATGTAGGCAAACATGGGCTCGCGGTGTTTGTTAGTGTGTAGCCTACACTTTGCTATCCAATGCTATTAATAATGCAGAAGCAAATCAGAACATTTGCCACTGAGAAAATCTGCATTAGGCCTACATTTCTAGCTCTCTCACTCACTCTCAAACACACACATATTTGTTTCCCTATCGCCCTTTGTTCCCCTACAGTCATTGACATAATGCTTTCCCTAGTCCCTTACCCAAACCTTAACCATCATAACTAAATGCCTAATCATAACCCTTACCCTAACCCCCTAGCCTTAATCTAATTGTAACCTAAACCCTCATAGTCTTAACCCTCATAAAGCAGTCTCTACCGCGTGGGGACCTCCATTTTTGTCCCACGGTGACACAAGTCCTCATGGGTTAGTGTGCGTTCAGGGTAAAGTCCCCACTGGGATATAAGAACATGAAACACACACACACACACACACACACACACACACAAAAAACCAACTCGCTCCGCCTTTAATTCCGCCAACTCCAAGATCAGCGTGCATCACTGGAGAGAGACAAAGATAGAGAGACCTAGTGGAAGTGTTTGTGTGCGAGAGAGCGAGTTAGCCACTGTCAAAGCCGATTACATTTTATCGGGTCTGTGATTCTGTCACTGTCTGTCCACTTGAGGGTTTTCCCCTTTGTGAACGCCTCTCGCTTTCTCTTGCTTGTTTTGTTGTTGTTTATTTATAGAAGCGCGCTTTTTTTCGAGTAGTATGTATTTATTCTAGTGTTTGTGGGACTCGGACATCTTTACTATGAGTTCCACTGCAGAAGCGCTCCTGTCAGCGGGGCAACTTTTCCGTGCGCCACGGCGCCGCTGAGCCGCGCGTCTCTAGGTGGGAAAGTTTACACGCAACGCCCGGCAAACATGGGCTCGCGGTGAAAGCTCCGGTTGTCCCACTTTCTTCTCTCTTCCAAACCGTACGACAAAATGCAGAAGAGCGTCCGCTACAACGAAGGGCACGCGCTGTTTCTGTCGGCGGTCGCGCGTAAAGAGGGGACTAAGCGCGGATACCTGAGCAAGAAGACGGCGGAGAACAGCCGATGGCACGAGAAGTTCTTCGCCCTTCATCAAAATGTACTGTTCTACTTCGAGAACGAGCAGAGCGCGCGACCAGCCGGGATTTACCTGTTGGAAGGATGCACCTGCGAGCGCGCGCCGGCGCCCAAGATGTCTACGACTGGGAAGGAAGCGCTAGAGAAGCAGGTGAGAGGGGGGATGTCAAGTCACTAAACTCTGCTGTGAATGAAAGTTCCCACATCATTTCTTATCTGATGGTACAACTACCCCAAATCTGCTCAAAGCGCTCTGTCATCATTATGGGGACAAATTGGTGCAGTCGCTGATCATATGGTAAACAAAAAATTAACAGACATGCACGCCAAAGAGATAAATGTCTGGAAGCTAATATGTTGTGTTTTACAGATAATTTATGCTTTCCACAGAGATGTATATCGATTATTGATTGATAATGAAAACTCAAATAGTTTCATCACACTCAAACTGACGCCGATGTAAAAAGAGCAAGTGGCTCATGCAGCATCAGACTAAAGTGGCTGCAGCAGCCCAGCCTCTCTGCTCTCTGCCGTTTCAACAAGCCCTGCAGTGTCAACAGCAAATGCATCTTCCCTGAGCAGGTGACCATTCCCCAAGGATTCAGATGTGCAAATGGGAGCAGGCTGGTTGGAGAAGGAGCTTTCCAGCATGTATTTGTCCAATTCAAAACAACAACAAAAAGATCTGGTCCTTACCTTTCAGCTGTCACACAAACATTTATTTCTCTCTTTTACTCACGGCTATTTGGAACAGTTTTACTCTCTGAAGTCATGAAATTTGCTGGCTGCAGCCACAAAATGTACTTGATTTGTAACCTGTTGCGTGTGAACCCAATTATCTGTCACATTTTCCTCATGAACTCAATGAAGTTATTCTGAATGTCACCTTATGTGGATGAATCAAGCAAATTTCTTTGTATAGCTCAAAGTCAAATGCATTTTGAGTTTGATGTAGGGGGGCGACAGTAGCAATGCAGTTCAAGTTCAATACAAGTTCTTGTATTTAAGCCCATGAATGCTGGAACGTTAGAGAACACATTTTCATTCTATGCCATATATATCACATGTATATTATATATTCACCCAGCACTTCAATAAATCTATATCATCTTTACATTAAATGAAATATTCATTCCCAGGATGCCATGTTTTATGGCTATAACATTAATATTCTAGATGTCTTGTGCGTCATTTAGTTACACACACTGAAGCGTGGCATATTTGGTGTCTTTAGAAACCTTGTGAAATGAACTACAATTTAAAATAAAGCTCTCTGCTGCTGCTGAATCCTGCAGTGCTGAAAAAGGTTAGGGCTTCATGACTTGAAAGCAGTGAGATTCAGGGAAATATTTTGGGCAAATCTGTTGTTGACTGTGCTCCTGGAAGTTGCCTCAGCATTGTTGCTCCAACAGTTAGGTGGCTCTTGTTGCTAGGAAACATTTGAATTACCATTTACACATGCATTTCATTGAGAAAAAATTAAATGCACATGCATTGGTCACAAGTACATTATCAATCCTAGGGTTAATTCAATCAAAGAATATATCTTTGTTATAGTAAAAAAAAAAAAACAACTCTACTTCATGAAAGCAATTGCAGAGAAAACAGGATGATTTCTGTTTCTGATCCCAGTTTTCAGCTGGCCTCAGGGACTGTGTGCATGTGTGTGCGCAAGCATCATACCCATTAAAATGTAGGGGCAGGGATACACTGGAGAGCACTGACTTTTTACAGTTTGAGCAAGTATTAAGGAGACAGGAAGTGGATGCACAATTAATGATATGAGAGGTAGGAAGAGGTCAAAAATAGCCACCAATTATCATCACTCAGAAAATATTTATCTCCACAGACTCTCACCTACTTCTACAGTAGATGTCTGTCTCTTTAAATGTACAGTATGTGTAAAGACAATTCAATCCAGATGTATGCAAATGGAAAAAGGCTTTAGGAAAGCCAGGGGATGGTAGAGTGTGGTTTTAATCAAGTCATACATAAAGCAAGAAGATTATGTCTTTATTTCTGTAATGGAGTTGTTATTAATGATGATGAAAGGAGGACAAAATATCTCTTTTTGAGGGCAATATTTCATGTGGTTCCTAACGCAAATATTGGCACTGATGTAAGCATAAAACCTGTCTCTTCTGATGTTACGGAGCTTGGTAATTATGATGCCTTATTTTGTCCTCTCTTTTTACACACTCAAACTGTCTGACTGTCAGTCAGACTGTCTCACTCTCTCCCCCCATCTGTCTCACTCTTACACTACAGCTGTGATGTTTAATTAGGGTTATTTTCAATCTGCCCTCAGCTGAAACTGCGTGTGCTGCCATATAACTGTTTAACTACATAGCCATGCACACAGGAGGAATAAACCAAATAGCGATGACAGTTTGACTTGCCTATGAGGCTGTGTGTGTTCTTGTGTGTTTTAGATGATCAAGAATTTCAGAGTTCAGTCTAAACCTGGGTTTTATTCCTTGTGCAAGGGTTTGGTAGGATAAAGTGAGAGAAGGCCTTTCATCTTTACATCAGTCTCTCTTGCTCTTCACTGTTTTTCTGTGCAGTAGAGTGAGTCTGCCAGCAACCTGCAGTATCACACCCCCACAGTGAGCCACAATACAACCACACAAATAACACGCAGCTACTGCATCTCTCTCTCTTTCTGTTGTACTCTCAGATAGACACAAAACCTTTGAATAATTTGGAGAGCATTCACACTGGTCTGAATGGTTTCCACAGCGACTATGGACGTGCATTGCTGATGTGAAAACGTGTGTAAAAGACCTGTAGATTTAGGAGGCCGTGAACCAGGGGAGATGAGATGACCATTATATGCAGTGCAGACTGTCTTCAGATCACCACCCATATGTCAGATTTTGCTGAGCGATTCAAAGACCTGGTGTTGCTTTCTTGAATCGCTGTTTGCCACGTTGCAGAAACAAATGAGCCAAACAAAATGCCTGTTGTAGGACTTTGAAGGTCTATAGGTTGGGAACATTATCCAATTATGCCAGAGCCAGGATCCAAACAAATCATGGATGAAATCAATGCAGCGGCAGAAAAATTACAACTCTAAAATCAGAAAGCTATGCATCTGAGGGGTTTCTTCAAATGAAGGTTTTTTGCTGGTGCTTCCTGCAGATTCAGGAAAAAGTTTTATCAGTTTTTATTATCGGAATTTAAAAATGATGAATAAGAGACAATTAGAGATAAGTGCTTTAAATAAAAGCCTTATAAAAATACATTCCAGTCCATGTTACAAACATGTTACTTTGAGAACTGCTCCTGCCACTAACACAGCCTCTGTGTCCAGTGAAAATACTGTACATGGGACTGAATAATCTACTGACAATGAAACGAAGGTTCAGTCTGAGTAACAGGCTTGGTATGGTGGCCCTGAGGTGCAAAACGTATTTCTGAAAATAAATTAACAAAACATCAGCAACAATTTCTGAAAACAAAAGTGCAGTTTTTCAGAAAACAACATTTTTGAAACTAGAAGAGTAAAGTAGCCTACCTGCTATTTTTCTCATTTTTAATTCTCATTGGAATGCCGATGATGTCACGCTGACTGTCACTATTGTGTTCACCTTGCACAGGTGTTTGCACTGCATTTACAGTCTGTCACATGGTTCCATCCACCCTCCTGGTATTTTCTTTTGTGGTTTTGAAAAAAAAGGAAGACATGCACTTGTTTGTTTTTGTGACAGTGCCTCTAGCAGTCTTATTCTAAGTGTTTAGTTGTAGCCTTGTGTTTTCTAAAATGCCATTGTTTCCTGAAATATTTTCATTTTTGTTGAGTTGTTTTCTGAAATGTGGTGTTTTGTGCCTCAATGCCACCGTACAATAGACAGCGTAAATATGAATTAGGACATGAGGAATATTTTTCGGGTGTTTCTCCAAGACATGAATGCTTATCTTCAAGTTTCATGTTTGCAGAACATAAGGCTCAGTATCGTCATCAAGGATGCTATGAAAAGGATGGACAAACAGGCTGTTAAGGGGATCGAATCTGTGACCTTCCCTCCATGTCTAATGCACATGGTTGTAGTACAGTGAAATAGGAACTTTCATTAGAAACTTCAAGCACGGGAGAGATGAATCTAATCTTTTCTGATTGGGCAGCATTGGCTTTAATAAAGTGTGTTTTTATTGAGCTACAGGCAAGTCTCCTTCCTCATTAAAGTTGATGCAAGAAAAGGTGGGGTGACACTTTACAATATAAGTGTTGGTGCTTATTTCCTTATGCATGTATGTGTGTGTATATATGTGTATGTGTAATTATTTCTCATTAGAAAGCTCCTCTAGCTCAAAACGCCCCTCTCAGAGCCTCATGTTTTCGCTGTTGCACGCGCTAATTGTCTGCATCAAGGCACCAATTCTTCCCGTATTCCCAGAGTCTGATCTACTTTCCTCTGCAGGCTGCTTTTCATTTTCCTCTTAAGTTCTCTGCCAAATGTTAGAGCCATTATGGACCTCATTAGTGTCAGATAAGAATTTAAAGCTGGCATCTGTCTTCAAATCTGTCTCTTGTGTTTGAAATACTCCACTAATCAAAGTATGGATGACAACAAGGGTGGATTTTACTTTCAAGAAAACACTCCATGTCCAACAACAGTGTTCATGTATCTAATTCTTAGCATCTACTTTTTTTCCTATGAAAACTGTTGTCTCCAAATGTTCAGGAACTAAGAAAAATAGCTTCTTTTAATGAAGTAGTACAACATTTTGGGAAATACGCGTACTTGCTTTCTTAGCTGTTAGCTGAGAAGATTGATACCACTCTCATGTCTATGTGTCAAGTATGGAGCTTGAGCCAGGAGATGATTAGCTTAGCTTAGCATAAAGATTGGAAGCAGGGGGAAAAGCTTGCCTGGCTCAGTCCAAAGTTAAAAAATTATGGCAAGTTACATGCTATAACTATCTCTTTGCGAACAACAGCTGGGAGCAGTGACTTCCCAGAGTCTTGTTGCCAGGCAACCAGCTTAAATGTGCTGGGCATATGGATAAACTATTGACCAGGTCCACACTTAACACACAGACATGGTATCAATCTTATCTTCTCAATTAGCTCTCAAGAAAGTGAATAAGTGTATTCTGACTCTGCAGTTCTCCTCAGCTCTATGGAGCTTTTTAGCATCTTTCAGCCCATTGTTTGGTTTTCACAGCTCACAACTTGAATGTTTTGGTTCACTCTCAGTGCTCTCTTTAGCGTCGTTTTCTGCAGCAGCAGGCAGCTCTTTTCAGGAAAACGCTCTAAAAATCCACTGTTCACTACCTGCCCAGCACCAAACGGCAGATAGACAAAGTTAGAGACTATCTAGTGAACATATTGGAGCATTTATCGGCTAAACTGAATACTGCACTTAAATTTGTCAGGGTGACACAAACAGGACTCCAAATGAATGCTTATATTACTAATGTCTGCTTGATGTGTAAATAAGCAGCTGTTTGCTAACTTGTTTGCCAAATCAACCATATCAACTTTATAAGGTGATAAGTCAATGTTGTGTTGTCAGCTTGTGGAGTTTCCCCCAAGGGGAGGGGCTACAGGTGGTGATGTGGAGTGGTGACACAGAGGAAAGGACACACACACACACACACACACACACACACACACACACAGATGCCACGAGGAATGTATAAAATAAACTAAGCGTCAGGTAACAGGATTGTCAGGTAGTTTCATATGTGTTTGTTTGTGTGTGTTTGTTGTCATGTGAGTTTATGAGCAGTGTTTTCTTTACAGTATCAGGTTAGGCACACTGGCAATTCTCAAGAATATAGTAAAACAGATTTGTGGTGTTTTTAGACACTTCTGCTGTTGCACCGTGGGAGTCATAGAACAAACTCTCCAATGCAGCATCTATTGCATTAAGGCAGCTGGATGTTCCCCACCAATTCCCCCTGGCGATGGAGTGACGAAGCAACTGTAAAGCAACAAATGAGTAATATGGAAGAAAATGCTTGATAACAGCTCTGTATACATGTTTGTTTTCGATTTTATGTAGAGTAGGAGGACAGCAGTGAAAATAAACAGTGGAGGAGGGGAGCAATCTGTTTAATCACCAGATAAACAGACAGGTAATCCCTGAGTGTTCTGAGGTAGCATAACAGTTATTAGCATACTTATATACAGTGTGTGTATGTGTGAAAGTTTTATGTGTGTGTGAGGACAGAGACGGCCCCATACCCAAGAACTTCTTTGGAGGAAGTGAACAGCATGGAGGGCAATGAAGAAACAGCAGGATGTGGGATGTTGATTCAGTGATTGTCACATTAGCTGGTACATCATTAGTTGAATTCAATGGTTACATAACGTGCCGCCGCTGTCGGATTAATGTTTTGTATCTCTTCACAATGACAAGTCTCCCGGAAATTAAAAATCTGTTCTTTTGTTCTAAAGTGAAGTAAAGCTTTTTGCATTCCTGAAATTACACAATCTGTGTAATAGGAATAGAAATACACAAAGAGGACAATTTAAACGTGAGAAGATGAACCATGTCAAAACTGCCACATTTACTTTTACATCGCAGGTATTTTTTTGTCATGTTAGGTGACAAAGCTAGCCTGTCTCCGTCCAGCAGTAATCCACCTACCAGCCCCTCTAAAGCTGACTAATTAACATGTATCACATTTAATCCTCACAATAATCGAAGCGTAAAAACATCAATTTGTTGTTTTACAGGGCTATGTGCCGAACTATTTCCTGGCCAGTTGCAGTGACTTCCTGGAGTCTTGTTGTCAGTGTGAGGTTGCCAGGCAACCACTGTTTTATGCTAAGCTAAGCTAACCGGCTGCTGGCTCCAGCTTCATATTTACTGTGACAGAGTGGTATCGATCTTCTCTGCAAGAAAGTGAATAAATGTATTTCCCAAAATGGCAAACTATTCCTTTAACCTTCAAACAGGCTTTTAAAGAAGTGAAGGCCGACCAAAATGTCTCATTTAAGTATAAAAATGACAATTTGTGGTTTTAAAGGGGGTTGCTGTATATTACTGTACTATTTCTTGGCTGGGAGCAGTGACTTCCTCAAGTCTTGTCATTGCCGTAAGGTTGCCTGGCAACCAGACGAGAATCCAGGAAGGCCTCCTAAAACCACAAAAGGTTGTTTTTACACTTCATCTACTACATCTTTAGTATAGATTAAACAGACGAGATATTATGTCTTAACTAGTGAGCTTTGGAGGTGCTGGTAGGCAGATTTTGCTAAGCCAACTGGCTGCAGCCTTATATCTAACAGACAAATATGTTTATCGATCTTATCTAAGTCTCGGCAAGAAAGCGAATAAGCATATTTTAGCTATTCCTTTAAGGCAGAAGATGCTTTTATCCCATCTACTACATTATTTATTATAGCAAATATGATGGATGATACTTATTAAAAATAATTTAATAATTTTTGGTGATGTCATATATAGATGCATGGGTGTACAGGTAATAGCCTACTGTACACTGTAACTGAGGTCAAATTTTAATTATTGAGTGCACAAGGTTTTCATGACAATAGCAGTTTGTTTCTTTTGTTCTTGTCCTTGGAGCATTTTTTGAAGCTACATTCGGCACAAAAAAAGACATTATTGCCCCTGTGGGAGCATGACAGGAGCTGAGAAATGAGAGGAATATAAAGAGGAGAGAAGCAAATTGTAAGTCTGATCCAGAAGACTGGTGGGTGGAAAAAGTGAACCCACATCCCTCTCTTCTGTTTATCTCTCTAAAGCTTCTTTTCACAAATGACTTTTATTGTTCCAGTAACTGATTTAATCCTTATAATGGGCAATAACATATTTTACGGCTTCACATGGAAATTCTGAATAAGTTGTACACATGTTATCAATGAAATTTCAGTCTGCATGAAAACCAAAAAGGTTCCTCCTCCAAAATATCTCAGCTATTTTGAATATTATGTACCTTTAACATCTTTTGGGGTTTTTGTGCCTCATTTTTGATTTCAAAGTAATCTAGTTTCGTCTTATGTGTTATGGCTTTTTCAGTAGAATATTTTCATACCCTGTGTATGCCATTTTCAAACCTAAATTATTAATATTTGTTGTGAATATGAATCCAATAATCTCTTGCTGATGTTTGAGGCATTGTGCCAACAGGTGGTTTGATATCAGCTCTGTTTTTGATAATCACTCACGATCACTACATTCTTTTGTAGTATCTCATTTTCTGTTATTTTAAGGGAAACACACATGGTGTATATACTCCCACATACACCTACATACACGTCAGTTTCCTCTATAGTCTCACATACATATACGTGAATGTGCACACATACACAAATCTGGTCTGCTCTCTGTTGTATTTCTCTGTAATGGAAATTATCACCCAGTGGGACTCAGGATCACTGAGCAGTCCCTGGTTCACCACAGCAGTGAAAAGGTGGAAACACACTATGAATCAGCTTCCAGTGGAGTCTATTGTATTAGAACTGCTTGTTAATGATTTTTCCTTTCTACCTTGTAAATGTATGGATCTAAGGAATAAGACAAAAACCTGTTTCTACTCATTGCAAACACATGACAAAGTACAAATCATCAGCCAACCTGTGATTGATTTTCCCTGCAGCACTGGATTATATTTTCACTCATTGATGCTATGCAGATGATTAACTTTGACTTTCCTGTGCCTTTATGCACATTACAGTTTGTGCTTCTCCTGTTGCCTACTTGCTTCCAGTATATTTTGCTCAGGGCAGTTTCTTTTCTAAACACCTGCTTTTTTGTAGATCAAGTTCAAATTAAGTTACGCCAACGTCTGTGTTTTGGTACTGATATTCTTGTGAAACACCCAACCGCAAACACACACCATATACAGAGGTGAGACAAGGCAGTAGGACGATGATGTATTTTTGTGACCTACCTGACTGCTAGTTCCTCTAACACAACTTTTGCATTGGGTTTGTGATTAAAAAGTGAATGAGCACTTTATATGCAGTTAATTGTAGTAGAAAGCTAACAGCTTTGGAAGTCATTGCTGGTATTTTAACAGGTGTAATTTATGTTGTAGAACACACTGTGAAACACTGCAAACAGCAGACCTTAATTCCTGCTTATATTTAAATAACCATGCCAGTGATTTTGCATGTTTTAGCCCATTTACTGTACTACAAAATACATGTACAGTGTACTATACATCATAGCCAACATTTGAAACTTGCTTAAGTTGTACAATCCACTACATTGAATATCAAGTCTGCAGTATTTTTGTCAAAGTTATGACTTTTCAAATCAATCTGCACTTCAACTGCATTAACACGCATCAAAAACAAAGCATTGACAAAAATTAATGCAAACTCTGTTGCGATGGATTAAACAACTAAAGCAAGTTTTAAAGCTCCTACATACCTATAGTCCACTCACACAGGTGTATTCACTTATGTTGCCTGATAAGACCTCTTCTCAGGACTGTGTGGACATTTACATACTGTGATAGACAATTACAATTCCCAGCATAGCTCCACCCAACTTCCACGTGACTAGAGGTCTAATCAGCCGGAGTAATTAAAAACATCTTTGCAGGTCTACAGGGTCTTGCACTCAAAAATGGTCAGCAAAAATGTTAAGTACACATGATTTATAGCCAAAACTTAAAAACAAACTGGTATGGTCTTTTAAAAACCAGTGGGGGAATAATATATAAATCTTGCCAAGGAGCATTAATGGCAGAAAAGCAGCACTTCCAACTTGTAGCTTATGCTTAAGCTATGCATATACACTATAAGTGCTCTATGTGACTGTGCTGTTTCTTTTTTGTCGTTCAACCAGCCTTTCAGTACCATGAGTGCATACACATTTAGCCCCTCAAACCTTTAACACTTTCAGCATTCATTCCTCTTTCCACCCATTGAAGTAAACAACATCAAAGCAGTAAAATACAAGTTGCTTAGAAAGGCTGAGAGTGAGAGTCGAGATCCATCTGCAGTGTGCTACAACGCAATTTGAATCAGTGCAGATACCAAAGCAGACAGCAGTGTTGCATCATTAGTGGCTATTCCAGGCCAGAATCATCAGTGGATCCCAACAGTAATTCTGTCATCTCTGCTTTTAAATATTTATAGCAGATGAGTACTTCTGGATCCCCCACCCATCGTTTGCCTAATGAATCTATTACCACCAAGTCTAATTTCATCTTTGACTCTTTAATCTTTAATAAAGAACATGAACCTGGTGGTGTGTGCATTTGTGTGTGTGGTAGGATTTCATTTCCTGACGTTCAGTCTCTGTTGGACAGTGAAAAGTTGTCAGCGAGAGCTTCTCACTCCTCACCTCTGTTCTCACAGCAAGCAGTTTTAAATGACTGACCTGAAATGCTGACCTTCATTCTGCACTATGTCTTGCTATTTGGTGGTAAAACACACTTCTTTGTGTCACGCTGTCAGTTTCACAGTCTCATTTTCCATAATAGCTGTTCCTCAGAAAAAAAAGTTTCAGGTGAGTGGGAAATTGGTTGTTAGTGACACAGAGAGTGAAGGAGTAGAAAAGAGTCTCTGTCTCTTTCTCTCCTTTGCTTTTCCTCTCTGTCTTTATTTGTTTAAATGAAATTTCTTACAGTACAGTGAAGGCCCTGAGGGATGGACGGTACATTTGAGCCGATTTGAAGGGAGAGTGAGCCAGTAGTACTGAATGGTACTGGAGAGTTGGGAAGCTTCCTTTTCGACTAATGAGGACACAGTAGAATGTTACAGTGTAATTCATGGCAGAGCATTGTGAGTGTTTTTAATGCCGTTTTAATGCCGTACCACAGGCATGTACCACAGGGCTATTTGCTGAGCCCCTTACTCTACTCCCTCTTCACACTCGACTGCAGGCCTGTGCATGGATCTAACGCCATCTTGAAGTTTGCAGACAATACTACGGTGATTGGTCTCATCAGCAACAACAATGAGACTACAGGGAGGAGGTCCAGCACCTGGCCACATGGTGCCCAGACAATAACTTGCTCCTTAACACCTCCAAGGCATAGGAGCTCATCGTAGACTTCAGAAAAGAGAGAGGAGGCACACATGACCCCATCCACATTAACGGGATGGCTGTTGAGTGTGTCTCCAGCTTCAAGTTCCTGGGAACCCATATTTCGGAGAACCTGTCCTGGACCACCAACACCTCCTGCCTGGTCAAGAAGGCTCACCAGTGCCTCTTCTTCCTGAGGACACTGAAGAAGATGAACTTCTATCGCTGCACAGTAAAGAGCATCCTAACCTGTGTCACAGTCTGGTATGGGAACTGCTCTGCTGCAGAGCGCAAGGCACTGGAGCGGGTGGAGAAAACTGCCCAGCGCATCACAGGGACTCTACTTCCAGCCATTGAGGACATCCAGAGGAAACGCTGTCTGCATCGAGCCTGCAGCATTCTTAAGGACTCCTCTCACCCCGCCCAGAGACTGTTCTCTCCCCTGCCTTCCGTCAGGCGCCTCAGGTGCCTCTGGACAAGGACCAGCAGACTGAGAAACAGCTGTTTTCCTACTGAACTCTGCCCCCCACTGATTCCACTTTCCCCTCATATACTTTAACTTTAAATGCTGCTATATTGTTTTTGCTGATGCTAAATTGTTTTTGCTACATGTACCACATGTTTATTTGCACTACCAGACTATTTATTTATATATATTTACTGCATCATTTGCAGTCCAGTACTATGTACTGAATACTGCAATAACTCATCTACTGCACTGTTATTTCTGTCCATAATTTGCACTACTTAATATCCATTGCACTACTGTTCTGCCCAGTCCAATTCATTATTGTACATATCCATCAGTATACTTCTGTTTATAGTAATGCCATCTGTATATAATGTCTATAGTACCACTCTATCCTGCACATACTTTATATCCTGCACTTGCTTATTGCACTTCTGGTTAGACCTAAACTGCATTTTGTGCTTTGTATTTGTTTATGTGTAATGACAATAACGTTAAATCTACTCTAATCTAATCTAATCTAATGTGGTCCAGCGTGACGCAAAATCTTCTGTAAAGGATGCAATACCATTAAACTTTAATGATTGCCTGGGTGCAACTAGGTCACTACTGTCGCAAATAGTAAAAGTATACAGCAGGAGTAATATACAATATAAATATAAAAGTAGGATAAAAATATATTAGATTTGAGTTATGAACAAACAAACAAACAAACTGACAACTTTAACACAAGTTAAGCAGAAGGTATAAATAGGAAGACTGGACATTACATGCAATTTACATCAGTATTGTATGTACTGTATAAACAGTGGTGGATTGTAACTATCCACCACTGTTTATACTGCAGTTCTTCAGTACTGAGCGCTGTTCTGTGGAGTTATGTTTACACTCAAGTGTAAACACTGTATGTATCCTTGAGGCCTAACATACATTTTGCAAATGTTTTATGAGGAAGGGAATGCATTCAAACGCGATTCCTTTGAATATTTTAAATTGTGCATTGCTTAAATCCATGTTTACTAACTTGATGTCTTCTTCACTGCCTTTGTGGTCACACTTCTACACTCTTTTGCACATCACTGTCACCAACTGTCAATGTCGTGTCTGCATGTGCGTCCTCCTTGTGCACATGAATGATGCAAACAAAACTGGGACCCACATGTAAAGAAAATTGCTCTATAGCGATAGTAGTGCTCCACAGGGTAGCTTTAAGTACCATTTTGAGAGACTTGTATTTTACTTGAATATTTCCATTTTATGCTACTCATATTTATAATCCACTGCATTTCAGATGGAAATATACTTTTTACTCCACTAGTTACTTTACAAATTAAGATCTGACATATAAAACACACGATCACACTATAAAATATGATGCATTATTATATATTCAACTACTTAAGCGTATGTAAAATGGTAAAATGTAGCTCGTACTTGCTAAATTTAACATTAAAATGCTGCTTACATGTTAATGCATTAGTAATATTAATCAAATGTGATAATATATAACAATATAACACTGATAACGTTCACTCTGCCTGCATAATGACTACTTTTGCTTTTATTTTTATTAAGTAGCTAAATTTATCAGATAATATATACTTACATACTCCTACTTAACTAACATTTTTAATGTAGGATATTTATTGCAATAGAGTGTATTGCTACTTTAATTTCAAGTAAAAAAATCAGATTATTTCTTCCACCATTGAGCACAAAATAGAAGAAACCACTACAATCACTAACATTATAATCACTGGACATGTGATAATGCATCTGTGTGATCAAAGCAACCATGTAAATTGATACCAACACGGTGTGAAAATGTTTGTGTGTATTTACTTTAATAAGGCTATAAAAGGTTAAAAAAATAATTCTATATCTTGACATATAATGTGCACGGTAAAAATCTATAACTATTGACCCCATCAATCTACAATGTTGTTGTACAGACGACATAGGCTCAGATTATCCATCTAGATCTCTAAAATCTACATTAGCAAAATAGTTACATTTAATTTACATTTAGTTACACTTAACGCTCCTCCTCCTCCTCCTCCTCCTTCTCATGTCTAAAATTGCAGGATAGATCAATGAAAGCATCAAATAAAGGCAGCGCTGAAAAGCAGAAAATGGAAATGCAAAACACGGCGAAAGCGTCAGATATTGCGTTGCCATGGAAATATTATCTTGTTAGGTGGTGACACAATTTAGAAATATGCACTCGGTTAAGAAATATTATGTAACTGCTCCCTCTCTCAATCCTTCTCTGTCTCTCTTTCTCTGTGTCAAAGACTGTTAGCTCGCAGGTTATTGTTGATGTAATAAAATCCAGCCAGCCAGTGAATTGAAATGACAGATACATAAAAAGCAGGGATAGGAGGATGGTGATGGAGATGGAGGAGGGTCTCTGAGTGTGTGTGTGTGTGTGTGTGTGTGTGTGTTCCAGTAACCTTGGTGACTCTGTCCCCAGCCCATCCCCACTGCAGGGGCCGAAGCCTGTCCATCCTCCTGCGGGGTAAACGTCTCTCCTCTGGACTCTGTTTGGTTCACTGAATCCTTACTGAGAGAGACACAAAGAGATGAAAGTATAAAGGGATGTGGGGATGGAGGCGGAGGAGGAGGAGGAGTGGGTTTCGACAACAAGAGAAGTGAGGATGCTGGTTGAGCAGGGCAGAGGAGGCGGAGTGGGATGATAGGTGAAGTGCAAAGAGAGAGAGAGGAGGAGGAAAGAGGTGGTTGGATGATGAGAAGAGAAGAGGAGGAGGAGAAAGAGAGAGTCCATGCAGAGCTCAGTCTTCTCTGTTTTCCCTCACTAAGAATAGCAGCTCTTCTGGTAACCCAATGCTCTAGGACATGACCATTTGAATAAAAGCCTCTATCACTTCACATAATGCCTGGTGTGTCTGTGTGTGTGTGTGTGCTCTACTGTAGGTGTGTGTCTCTGTGCTTGCATGTGTTGGCATGTGTCTGTGTGTAAGTGTGGGGAAGTATTTTGAAGGCAGATACTCAAATTCATCAGAATAATAAGAGAGACAGACAGGAAGAGAGAGGGAGCGTGCTAATTGATGGTGATGATAATAGGCTGGTGGAGAAGAGAGGCACCGATGAGAGTTGATTTATTTCAGTGAGCAAATAACTCTGTCATGTGTGATGAGCCTCCCACCCTCCCCTGTCCAGTCTCTCTCTCTGTCTGTGTGCTCTGCCTGCTTCATGGTCAAGGTATTTGGAACTTTATTCAGGATGAATCTGGGCAAGAAAAGAGCGTGAAAAGCAAATGCAGTTGAAAGCAATGTTTCCATATGTCTGTGCCATATGTCTGATTAGCTGTGGCTAGAATCTCAAAGGAGCAACCACAATGTCTTGTCTTGTAGAGTGAGACTGCTGGCACAACTGAGGAGTGGTGTTGTAGATGTGTTTGGTCTCAGGGTCACAAATATAAAAAGCTTTTCTCTCTTTATGTTTCTCTCTTCAGCACTATTTCCTCATCGTGTTCGGTCACGATGGACAGAAGCCTCTGGAGCTGCGGACGGAGGAGGAGAGTGAGTGCGATGAATGGGTGGAGGCCATCCAGCAGGCGAGGTACACACATAGCATTGTATCAAGGATATTTACCCTTTCTTTTTTGTGTAGCAGGAAACATGACTTCTGCATGACCACAGAACATTAAGATTAGAGAGCATTAATATGAACTTTAAAGGCCATACTGGTGGTTTTTCATGTTATAGCTCCTTGAATACAAATCATGTATAATTGACTGCAAAGCTGAGTGTGTTCCAAAGAATACCTAACTTTTTGCACTTGTTTCCTTCCACGATCCATTTGTTTCAGTGTATTTCAGCACAAAATGACAGTCAACTTGCAAAGACTGAAAAATTTGATTTAGATACATGGTAATGTCAAACTGACATTATTGTGACATGAAGTTACTGCGGCATCTTTTGAAAGCTCTTGCTCGTTGGTGTATTCAAAGAGGCTCAGGCGTCTAAGGTTTGAGTTGGCTCCTGGAAAGCACTGCATTCTCTTGTTGGAAAATGAAACACAGATGTCCTGAAAAAGATAATGTGCATTTGATAGTTTCAAAAGAAGCGTGTATTGCTTGTATTTTCTAGGTGGTGCCATACAATCTGAACATCTTCCGAAATTCCTAACTGAGCAGCCGACTAAATCCACATTACACTGTGACCCCTACCATTAAAAGCCCTGGTAGACCTACACGGGTGTTATCACTTATTGTGTCTGATTAAACCTATTCTCTTGACTGTGTTAACATGTAAAGTCTGTGTGTGCTTGACATTGCTTTCTCCCTCTGTTAGCTTTGTTACACCTATTAGGGCGGGAAAATCGAAACCTTTATTATTCTTATTGGTACATATAGTTTGATGACCTCATGTAATTCCCAGCATTGCTCCATCCAACTTCAACCTGAGCAGAGGTATAATCAGTCAGAATAAGTGAAAACACCTGTGAAGGTGTGCAGGACCATTAAAATGAAGATGCCTTTTTATACAACAGACATTTTGACATGTCACAATAGGAAAAGCACACGTGTAAATAATAAAATTAATGATGGCTGAATTAAATGTATCTGCTTCGGTTTCAGGGTCTTTTGTGCATTCTGGCACTGTCACACTGTCATGGCTCACTGGGACACTTAAATAGGACAGAGCCAACGTTCATGTTATTAGTAACACCTGTGCTTTTCCTTCTATGACAACTGTGAAACTGTGAAAAAGGCAAATCACTGGATCTGGTTAACACAAGTTTGCATCTGCCAAGTCTGTCTTTAGTTGCAGCCCAAAAAGGATATTAACCTAAAAACATATGCCAACCCCTAGAATATGGTCAGTAGATATATAAAGAATGTACATTTGTTGTTACATAGGCCAAAACATGCAAAGCCATCAATATGGTCTGTTAAAACTTCAAATCTTAAATATTTCTCTATAACATGAAATAGTCAGACTATTTAATTTAAAGTTAAAGTTCAGAAAAAAAAACACTTAGTTTAGTGATTATTTAGAGTTTAACACTGAAAAACGGAGCTAATCTGCTCCATCAGGACTGTGTGGGTGCAGTTTGATCAGATTTGAATGAATTGCTGGCAACATAACCAAACAACCCTACAACTGTCATCAGATTTTGATTCAAATGTTGCTAAACACATATGGGTGCACTGAAATGTGTGACATCACCTTTTCCAACTGAGCCCTGCCCACTTCAAACCAGTGAGAAAAGCAAGGGGAAAAAATACAGAAATGTCTCCTGAAATAACCAAACTGTTCTAACTTTGGCAGAAAATGTTGTGTTCATTAAGGACCCCATTGCTCACAGTGAAAAGCTGGTGGAGACACAAGGTTTTCAGGGCTTTTAATATTTTAAAGCTTCACACAGGGTGGATCATTTGAATCACAGCATAGCATTTATTTCATTACACTTTCACAAATCACAAGTGTGTTTTTGTTAATCCCTAATTTTCTGCCATAACACACACATGAGGGACAGCAGCAAGAAATATACATTCTTTTGTATAGGCTGCTATTCAGTCATGTTTACGATATAACAAGTTTTTCCCATTTGTGGACTTCTCCTTATTTTCAGTTACTCTGACATCATCATTGAACGAGAGGTGCTGATGCAGAAATACATCCACCTTGTACAGATAGTGGAGACTGAGAAGGTGGCTGCCAATCAGCTGCGCACCCAACTAGAAGATCAGGATACAGAAATTGAGAGGCTCAAAGCAGAGGTACAGCATGTGTACACACACAAACATACACCGACACACCTGAACAGTATAATCCTCAATATCCATCATATTAAACCCCATTTTCATGCCGTTTATGGTCAGCATTTTTTCAGCAATAGCTGATATGTTTTTCAGTAATTAATTGCCTCTTCCACGTGGGATTTAAATTGCATACCCACAGGAAACAATGAATGCGTATACTAAACGGGATGCATAAGATAAAAAAAAAGTGCATGTGTGCATTTCACATAACACAGAAGGCAACAGCCAGTGCTGAGCATTTGAAGAGGAAGTTTAGTTGTTGATGACTTCCTTCCTTAGTGTTCTTTGTTAAAACAATCCTCTCAGGCCACAGTTTGTTTGGCTGTGTAGTAGATAAATGAGTTGCTCTTCCTCTGTTGCATTTCTAGCCCCTTAAAATGTGTTAACTGATCCTAGAGTTCGACACAAGTATAATTTTGACTGGAACTCTGGGACGAATGTTTTTGCCGTTAACACAAGAAACCAGAGGTGTTGCCAAATCAAGCAGGACTGAAATCCTAAGTATCTCAACTTTAGATGGCATTTGTATCATTTTAAAACATTAAAACAGTGAAATATGAAATCATCTTGATTAAAACTACCATAAACAGATGATGGTCTTCATCCCAAAGGTGAATGCAATTCAAAATTCAAAGGTGCCTTATGGAGTTTTCTTGTGAACAATCAAATTTATGTTAATACTCACTGTTACTCAAACGCATTGTGTGTATCCTTGAGGTCCAACCAATGCATTTCCTTCCTCGTAAAACATTTACTAAGCTATTTTCTTGAATATTTACTTGCTTGCAGTCTTCTTTTTCTTTGCCTTTGTTGGTGCTTTGCTGCATTTTTTTGGGCATTACTGCTGCCAATTGTTGATCACTGGAATAACATGAATCCAGTGGCAGGAATGTAACACTTGTATAGTATACCTTTGTGTGTATACTATATATGTATATATATATATATATATATATATATATATATATATATATATATATATATATATATATATATATATATATATATATATATATATATATACACACACACATATCCCTATGGGTATTTAGTGTGTGTGTCTTCTCACAGCTGTGTTTATGGCAGCGGAGGAGTGGGTGGGAATGGTACTCATTCACCTCTAAGCGTAGGAGGAGAAGCTCACTGCTCACAAGCCCATCAGCGTCCTTACAAACAGCTGCCAAACCATTATCCTTATCGAACGTAACACGTTTCTGTTCTGCCGTCACAGCACGATAAATCACATGTGCACGCTCACACACAAAACACAACTGACCTCTACAACGTTGTTAATCAGAGCTAATTACAATTCTCTCTCACACACACAAACGACAGCAGGTAATTATTGGTTTATGGTAATTAGATCAATAGCTGTAATCTTTTCTGAGGTAAAATAAGTGAGCTTACTTTGGATCCTGACATCACTGTCAAACTGCTGAGAAAAAACTTGTACATCACAGTAATGTGATATTATTGTTTATCGTCTTTGACTTGAATTGTATGTTATTGTTTTACAACATTTTTACAGTCCAATAAATTGTAAATAAAAAGAGTTAGTTGATATTTACAGTTTGATTCATGTAATGCAAAACAGTGGAGCACGGCTTGTTGCATTGAACATCAGTTTTAAAATTGTATGTATGATTTTGCATTAATTTTCAATATCATGATATATATATATATATCGATACTGTAATTTTAGTTTATTAATATTGTGACATTGATTTCAACCCAGCTAAAAATGAGTGTGTATATACAGACATGTGATATAAAACTGACTCCAGAAGAGGTCGTTGGTAGCAGTGATTCTTTTGGTAATGCTTAATTTTTTGGGTCTGTGAATATTTTTTTAAAAACTTAAAAAAATATATAAATTAAAAAGTCTCCCTGAAATAACTTAGTATTTTGGTACAAATAATGAGTAAAATAGCTCAGTTTAAACCAATTCATTAATTTTGCTCCATATATGTTGAATTGTATGCTTGCCTGTAGACAAATTTCATATCTCTGCTGTGTTGCATGATCAGCTGACCTGACCTGCTGTACTAACAAAATGTCTAGGTTACGCTATCAATTAATTGGAATTAATTAGTTTAAAGTGTGTCAACTGAACCATTTACATAGTTCTTTATAGGAAAACTGGATACTAGGAAGTTTTTATTCAGAAATTATGGACCTGTAAACCATTGTTTTTTAAATATGTAATTACTGTGATTTGCCAGATCATTTAATGTCTCTTTTGTATCTGATGAGAAGTTGTTCCTTTGTACATGTTCTCTTATGTGCCACATAGATGCCCAGAAGGCACTGAAGAGTTATTCTCAATGTATAGGTGCTTGATTGAAATTGAAATCTGGTCTGCGCAGCAGTTGGCCCCAGGGGAAGCTATTTGCTTGTTGGGCCAGCTGCTAACATCTCCCTAAATCACATGTCCACTGTCATTTACAATTCTGTCTGTGCTCCTTTATGTCAATAATGTATAAATATTTTGCTAGTATAGGTTATTTCTGTGGCAGATACACACTGTGATTATATCTCAGTGGCAGGATACAGTGAGCCCTGTTGATAATGAAAATGCTAACGAAAGACATTTTATATTAGGAAACATCTGCCTGTGTAATTGGGCTGCTCATGAAAAAAGGATTAGACTTTGAGAACCAGTGTGCAGTTGGTGATCCATCTCATTAAAACATACTCTTGTTTGTTTGTTTGTTTGTGTGTGCTGTTCCGTGTTTATGAATAATTAAACCAACTAGCCACTGTAACTGTCAACAGTTGGCAGACTGGCTCCTCTCCGCTGCCATTTGCATGCTAGCACTAGTGAATAAGAAGATGAAAGTGTGTGGCTGAAAATGGCTTTGGTTTCATCTTTTATGCTTTCTTCCATCTGTGATAAACTGATGTTGTCAAGAGGCCTGAAGGTAAAAGCAAGTAGGTGAAAGTAATATAGCACTAGAGCTAAACCTCTGCTGGGTTCATTTCTTCACAAGTTAGCATCGCCGAGAAAAACCTTTTACTAGCTATGTTTGATGTTGGTTGGGGTGCTGTCTATTATTAGGTTTACAATGTGAAATGAGATTTTTTCCACAGTTTAATAACATTTTGTGTTGACTTATTCCCTTTGTGATGTGTCTCATGTATGCCTCAGTTTTCAAACTGGAAGATGACATTAAATTTGTGGTAGACGGCTGGCTTTCCCTACCTGCGGCGAGTAAATGACACATGTCTAAAGGCTAAACTGACTGCTGTGTGAAGAAAGTATTTCATGGCTGTAAAAAATTATACAAGAACATGACATAATTAGATTAGGTCATTCCATGGATTGGTTTCTGCTAGAAATAGAACATATTCAGCTGCAGAGGATTATACTTTGTCTTCAGCAGGCTACCTGCTGTGCCCTACAATGCAGGTTATCAGGCACATGTAAGCCTTAATTTGCTTACTGTCACCAGCTGATAGCAGCCCTCCCCCTTTTCTGTCATTCTTTCTTTCTGAACGTAGGCACCAGTTTGTCAAAGATGAGGAAGTCTGATGTCTATCTCGTGCAATCACACCTACAGTTCACTGGGCACACACTGCATGACTATCACATATGCAATATTCAACCAAATGACTGTTAATCCCTTTAGGAATATAATATCCTCATTGATTAAATCTTATCACTTCCTACTATACCTCAGAAGACCATTGTTTCTCCTTAATGTGTTTTAATGTAATTTAACGTGTCTTTTTTTGCAAACATTTAATCACCCACATTATGCTCATATTGTTTGTGACTGAATTTCTCTTTAAAGATTGTAGCTCTAAACAAAACTAAGGAGCGAATGCGGCCTTACCATGTCAACCATGAAAATGAAGACCCGGATATCAAAAAGATAAAAAAGGTAGATAAATGTTTTTCTAAATGCTCATTTCAGGTAGAACTTTTTTTAGAAGGTTTTATGTGTTTTTCTTTTCTGTAACGCGTTAACTGTGTGTAACCGTGTTGTGTGTGAGCCTGTTGCATGCACAGTATGTATGCTCCATGTGTATGACCATGTCTAAGCTACCTTGTTTGTATCTCCTCAGGTGCAGAGTTTCATGCGAGGCTGGCTCTGTCGGCGGAAGTGGAAGATCATCGTTCAGGACTACATCTGCTCTCCTCATGCTGAGAGCATGAGGAAGAGGAACCAGATCGTCTTCAACATGGTGGAGGCAGAGACAGAGTATGTAGATACATTATGCCTAGAGTAGCAGCACACACTGAAGAAAAGTTGTCACTATTGTCAAGCTTTGCAATACATGACATAAATCTCACTTATTGTAGGCGAGGGCTTAGGAAAGGATGCTCTTAGTGATGTGTTATACTAAGTAATATACAGCAGGGTTGGGTGATATGATGATAAATACTATGAAAAGAGATTTGTCATTTTAATATTTCTAGTTGTATGAGATTATTCCAGACAATTTTGCAAATCAGTGAACAGGACTGCGTTATGACAATATTGGATTTACATCATCATCATTTTGATGAGGTATCTCGATTTGTCAGGTCTTTTATTTTACTGGAGTAACCATAACAGACATTCCCATGACATATTTCACCTTTAAATGGTTTCTTAATTGAACTTTCAGAAAATCAATATCACGATATGCTGTATATATAGATATACACATAGATGTATATATTGATAGTTCATATAAAGTTACATACACTGTGATAGAAGATATTATATATATCGGCCATCCCTTCTGTACATGTATTGGATTAAACTGAATTGAATTGAATCACATTCAGATTGTCAGACCCTGACTGGCAGACAAAACCACCTCCTCTAGTTCAGATGCTGTAAACCAATTCTCCTGATTTGAGGCTTTCTTGCTGGTTTTTATCAAGTTAAGCTGTGATGAATAAACACGACCGAGAGCTGAAAGAGACAAAGTCAGTTATTTAAAAAAAACAACCCAATATACATAACTATATACTGTGTATTTATAATGCAAGAGTAATTGAGTTGAGACCTGGGGCCCCTTTCACTAAAGCGATTTGCGAGCACTGCTTATCGAGATCGTGGGTGGTGGTAGCTTCAGGTTTCACAAAAGATTGTCGTTCACAAATTGCAGATAATTTTTTCAGTCCTGCAGGCCTCTCGCATGCTCATGCATGGGTCATTTTGGGCTATTTTAATTAGAGAAAAATTATCTCATGTTGCAAATCACAACTTTCATATTGCAAATTTGGTGAAACGGGCCCCTGGCGAGTTAAAAAGACATTTTCACACCAAAAAATGTTAAGAAAAGATCATTAGTAATGTGTATGTACAGTAATGAGCAAACAGGGAGAGACATTCATTATAATAAAACATTCAGGAAATTTTAGCATCTAACTGTAAGACAGTATTTAAGGTATATTACAATATTACAAAACCCAACTATCAAATAATAACAGTGTCTTTATTAAACATAATATACTGTATGTGCTTTGAAGATAAATCTGAATTTCTATAACATTGCTGGGGAGTCTGCTATACCTCACTGGTCTAAACCCTGTTTTAAGTCTAAACCCATTATTAAGTGATACATATGAGTGTTTTTCTGTTTGTTTGTGTGTGATGACAGGTACGTCCACCAGCTCTACATCCTGGTCAACTGTTTCCTCAGACCTCTGAGGATGGCTGCCAGCTCCAAGAAACCCCCCATCAGTCATGACGATGTCAGCAGCATCTTCCTCAACAGGTGTGTCTGTCTGTGTGAATGTGTTCCTGTCTTTGCTTTTAACTGAATCACTGAAGTGTTAATTATGCCGAAGGCACAAGCAGAGACAGATACTGAGGATGTGAAAAAACAATAAAACCTCTTTTGTCATTTTGTTCTCACACTGCGTTTTCACTGTGTCTTCAGTGAAACCATCATGTTCCTACATGAGATTTTCCATCAAGGGTTGAAGGCGAGGATAGCCAACTGGCCCACTCTTGTGCTGGGTAAGCTGTTACTTAACCTCACACAATACCCAAAACACACAAATACACACCTGTGCATACACACTCTGCAGCCACTGAGTGAAATCAAGGTCAGGTTTTCAGTGGTCCAGTTTGTCTCATTTAAACGTAAGTCTTGACGTCTTACTGCCCCATTCGCACACATAGACACACACATGCTCATTTCCCTATCTCAGTCTGCAACAAGCACACTCATTGTCTTGACAGACAATGACCACCAAGACCAGAAGGCATGCCACAAATTCACCTCCTAAAACAGAAGCCCCCTCGACAGATAAGCATCACCTAGGAGACAGACTGCTGAAAGACACAACAGCAAATTACTTGTGACAAATTCAAAAAGAAAAAGAAGAGTGATTCAACATGTCACCCTTATCTGACTCTCTGCTTCAGGCTGACGCTGAATGTAGGTTTTTGACCAACAATATGTTTGACATCACATCAGTTTCTGTGGTATTTTCAGTACAGATTGATTCCTTTTTGCCATTGTCATTAAAATACTTAGCCTCCAATACAACATGATTTTAACCCCACACAGGCTGTGTTCAAATGAATAGAAACATCCATCTGTGACAAATATAATGGAGGTGTTTGCTTTTTCTTGCATGGTTTTGATTCTTTCATCGTTCTGAGGGCACAGCCATTGAAAAGCCTGATGATCTAGTCATTTGGTTCTCTGCAGTGACTTAAGAAATAACATCTATTTCAGAAAGTTGCATACTGTAAATGTTCAAATGAGGTTATGTTCATTCTTTGAGTAGACTTTGTCATGTATCTAACACCATGATGATGCTTTTTAAACTAACTGCATGTTGTCCAAGAAAAGAGGCAACTTAATCAATAAAGAAACTGGGATGCAGACACTCATATAATTACAAACATATAATTATCAATCTTTCTCCATTTCCCTCTAACATTACCGTGGCTACAGCCCTTTCACCACTTCCTTTAATTTGGGGCTGACTTGAATTAATTTATACTAGCAAATGAAATAGTTTTCCCTTCATTTTGACCATTAATTAATTACTTTGGCCTTATGCCCTCACTATGAGTGGAGGTGCACAGCTATGCAGCGGGTTAAGCACACCTCCACTAAAGGTTGAAGACAGCAGTTGGCCTTTGAAGTTTTTATTGGAAGCAAACTTTGAAAACAGTAGTGAACAATGAGAAACAATAGAAGGTGTTAGAAGAGTTGGTTTGAAAGAGGAGTCAAAGAAGCCATTGTGAAAAAAGAAAACCCCTCTTTAAACAGAAATGGTGGTCTGAGATTCAACTTGCCAAACGTTTACCACAGTGTATTAACACCATGGTCAAGCCAATCATATGCTAATCAGGTACTTAACGGTGATGAGGGAGGTGCAGCCAGAGAACAATAGGCCTGATTACTGGGCCATCATGGAAACAAAAACTAAATTCTACTAAATCCCAAATCAATAATCACAAAACAGCTGTAATAAAAACAGTAAATAGATAGATAGATACACCACAACATACTGTATATATAGATATATACATATATGTATACATTGATAGCTCCAACAAGGGCATTTGGGGAGTAGACGAAAGTAGCCTGTCAATATTTGATTGGTCACAGATCTGACAAAATGGTGGCTGCAACAATATCAGTTAAACTGCTATTAAACTGTGCCAGTAGTGGTTGCTATAGCAACAGAATGTTTAGCTTAAACCAACTGCTGGTGGGAAATACAAACTTAATTCCTAGACTTGTACCCTCATGTGACTTACATACTGTATATATACTGTATGTGTGTGTGTTTTTGTGTCTAGCTGACCTATTTGACATCCTGCTGCCCATGCTGAACATCTATCAGGAGTTTGTGCGTAACCATCAGTACAGCCTGCAGGTTTTGGCCAACTGTAAGCAGAACAGAGACTTCGACAAGCTGCTGAAACAGTACGAGTCTAATGCCGCCTGTGAGGGAAGGATGCTCGAGACCTTCCTCACATACCCCATGTTCCAGGTAGATCATGGGCACCAGCACACACAGTTTTTTTTTTGTCAATTCTTTCCTCCACCTATTGCCACCATGTAAACTGTCTTTTATGAATTGTTGATATATTTTAATAGTCTTTTTTCACATTGCTCTTCTGTCCTACAAGATTCCTCGCTACATCATCACTTTGCATGAGTTGTTGGCACACACACCTCATGAGCATGTGGAGCGCAAGAGTCTTGAATTCGCCAAGTCCAAATTAGAGGAACTGTCCAGGTATGTGTCTGGTTGTCACAATGATCAACTTTCCTGATACATCTTGATATTTAATACTGAACTAACTGGTGTGTTTCTGTGTGGCCAGAGTAATGCATGACGAGGTGAGTGACACGGAGAACATCCGGAAGAACCTGGCCATAGAGAGGATGATAGTGGAGGGCTGTGACATCCTGCTGGACACCAGCCAGACCTTCGTCAGGCAGGGTAAGTCAGCTCACAGCACTGCTCACCAGACAGCAAAGCTCTGGAGGTTTTCCTGACAGTAAGACCCTCCTGCCTGTCAACCTGTGATGTGAGAGCACAGACATGGTACCTTGGTGGAGCTTAATGATATTAGCTATACTGTAATACTTTCTACTGGAGAAGATTTGGCTCTCTGTCAGTTTGCCCAGTGAAATTGTGGTTCTACATATTTGTTGTGGTTCTCCATGATAACTTCTCAAAGATATTATTCTGAGGGATAGTAACAACTAGCATAATTTAAAATAAAAAGACTGATGTCTTAGCAAGAAAATAGATTCCTAATGAATTATTCCCAAACAGTTCAAAACAGAATGTTGTACTTATTTTGTTGAATCACATTTCATGTACATTTTAGCAGTTTTCTACATGAAACTGTCAGAGTAAACCAATTTACTAAATGAAAAGCCTCTAAGCACTTGCACTGTAGCGCTGATCACGCTGTTAGTTGTTTGTTTGGGAAGGATGCACTTTCAAGTTTTGATGACATCCATCTCTTGTTCCCATGGACTTTCAATACACTTATTAGGAGCCGGGCAGCTAGGCTTAGGTCCAGTCCTATGCCAAACAGGTATTGTGGGCCAATAGTCCTGATGGTGGCGCTACAGCAACCGACTAAAGTTTAAAACTTTGAAAATTCACAACAAATCAGTCGTACATGCTACCACTTTACAACTTCCACCAAAATGTAGGCCCAATTGAATAGTTCACATGCTTTGAGCTGGCAGGAATTATGTCCATCACTCTGTTTTTCTCAAAAACTGTAAAACAAATGAATCTCCTTCCACATTTTTTACGCCATTGAAATCTGCCTTAAAGCTGTTATCACAACCCTGGTGGTTCCATAAGTCTTAGTGTGAAGCCACCTCTGATTGTCCTGTTTCTGCGGGTAGCTCAACGTGATCACGATGTGCCTGGTGAAAAAGGTTGTAAGTTCAAGACCAGGGTGATGTACAATGACATCTTGTATCAGTGGTCATCAACGCTGCTCCTGGAGAGCTACTGCCATGCATGTTTTAGGTAGCTCCCCACTCTAACACACCTGATTCTGATTATTAACTCATTATCCAGCCTTTGACAAGCTTCACCTGCTTCCTCTCACATTTCTTGCTCAATTGACACCAAACTAACAAATACTTTCTCGCTTGGCAGGTAGCTCAGCAAGATCATGAGTTGCCGTGGTGTCTAAAGTTGTGAGTTTGAGTCCTGGGTGATGCAGAATAAACATGCTAATGTCTACTCAGCAATTGTGCTGTCTGGATTAGAGAAGCGTCATTTCAAGGTTTAATAATTTTACTCTGGGATGTTCTGCTGATGGACTGCATTTATCTTCTATTTTTCATCTGCCTTTTTCTTCTTCTTCTTCTTTTTCTTCTTTTTCTTCCTCCTCCTCAAAATGCCCGCCCTGACTTACAGTGATGTAAAATTGTACAAGTTCTCATTCTCTTACAGTGGAGATAAATGGATTGCCTGTGATCACTGGTGTATGCCAAAGTCTTAGCGTGGAGTTTTGGTGCCAGAACCAACAGTCTGCCTAATCTTACAAAACAGTCATTCTTGATCACGTTAATCTCAAATGTACCGCATAAATTGTACTGTATTTATCAGCATTTGCTTCAAGCGACAAGTGGTTGGAGAGACAGACAAAGGCACTGATCCAAGACTTGCAAAATCTTTATACTGTTGATGTGCTCTTGAGAAAGGCACTGAACCCATATCTGTACCAGTGTTCATTAATTGCTACAGTGTGCAAGCCCTAATGAGCTATCTGATCTCCTGATTTATCGAGGTCACTTTCGCAGATCAAGTCAAGGGAATTTTCCATTTAAGGTGGAATAAATGTGCTGAGTTTGCATGCATGCTATGCATGCTATGTTATTACGACTGCACAGGAGAGCAGATTGTAATGTTCCTCCTGCAGTTGAGTCACACCTCAGGAGATGATGTACTGACACCAGTTCTGACAGTCCGTGTCTTCTCTTGTTCCAAGGTTGCTGTCTGTTTTATTCCTTCAAGTGCCACTGAATCTGCCTGTTTTAATGATCTCCTCCTTCATTTTTTCTCCCTACATGTCTACCAATGTGTGCAGAAATTGCAGAAATGTTGATAACATGTTACACATGCATGTTCCACTACAGATGCTTAGTAAACACAGCCCTCGGCTTAGTGTCAGCTTAATGAAATGTAGTGTAATCCTGTGCCCATCCTGCTCCTCAGGCTCTCTGATCCAGCTGCCGTCGGTGGAGCGAGGGAAGCTAAGTAAGGTCCGTCTGGGCTCTCTGTCTCTAAAGAAGGAAGGGGAAAGGCAGTGCTTCCTCTTCACCAAACACTTCCTTGTCTGCACACGCAGTTCTGGGGGAAAACTGCACCTTCTCAAGGTGAGAACTCCTTAACCTCAGTAGTTTAAGTCGATCACAGAGAGGAAATTCATTTTTTGATTTATCGCAACTTTTACACAAAATGCCAATAAACTGTTCTTAATATTTGCTATTGAATTCTTGCAGCAAGGTGGAGTTTTGTCTCTAATTGACTGCACACTCATAGAGGAACCAGACGCCAGTGACGAGGAGTGTAAGTTTACTACATAAGTGAAGCAGTGTGTCCATGTTGGTCGACACACAGGCTCATTTAGGCCCTTCAACACTCATGGAGGTTAATTAGGTGTCAGATGATAAGTGTCCAGAAATTATTTCCCTTTAAATATCAAATGATCACCCCTTTAAATGTCAGGTTTTGATCTTTTGACATTTCAGGTCCATTAAAAAATTTTTTCTGAGGATTTATTTTGCGAATGAAGAGATTGATGAAACACCTACACACACACAAACACAAGTGCTAAGACAATCGCATGCGCACACTTGCCTTCAACACACACCTTTACACTTAAGCCTCAGGGGTGTGTAGAATGGAGATAGCAGGTCCACTTAATTAACCCTCTGCGTGTGTGTATTTATGTATGTATGTGTGTGCACAAGCATTTTTTTTAAAACTATCATCATCATTAAGAGGACTGCTGGACCGTAAAAAGCTCTTTCTTTTTCCTCTGTCACACAGCTAAAGCTGGTGGTCAGGTATTTGGTCAGCTGGACTTTAAGCTTGTAGTAGAGCCGTCAGACTTACCTTCATTCACTGTGGTGTTACTGGCACCATCGCGGCAGGAGAAGGCAGCATGGACCAGTGATATAAGCCAGGTAATACACAAAGTCGCAGAAACACACACCCAGAAAAACACAGAATAACAAGAACCTCCAAATAGCGAGAGCATGTCTCCACCGGGCATTGAGAAGGCTTAGTGATAAGTAAACACAGACACGGGTGCAGTTCCCCAGGGGTGAGTTGAGCTCACTGCCTTAGTACTTTACAAACAGAGTAGCACCATACAAGCATGTCAGACAGGATTAAATCTTATCAGACAAAAAATACATTGACAGTTTTAAATAGCTTTTTTTCCCCCTCAATTCCTTATCAACCAGACTTTTGACAACTTTTCACAACAATTCTCAGAATTTGTTTTAATTTAACAAGAGCGCACAGATAAACAAATGAGTGCTATAAAGATAATTTTTCTCTCTGACATGTTTTATGGTGTTGCAGACGCCACCCATCATCTGTTCTAAATTCTGTAGGTCAAACAAACATGGAAAAAATTTGCAAATATTCTCACTTTTTCCACATCATTCTTTCACTTGATTCTCTCATTACTTATCTTCCTTTTCTCTCTGTCTCTGTAGTGTATAGATAATATCCGCTGTAATGGCTTGATGACCAGTGTATTTGAGGAGAACTCTAAAGTCACTGTGCCTCATATGATCAAGTAAGTATGTTTGTGTTTGCGAAGAGGAACACCCATTTCTTCATGCCAGTGTTGCAAAACATACGTTTATAATGTAGCATACCTGGGTGAAATTGTTACAGTTGTGTTGATGTACAGTAAATTGTTAGGCTGTATGTTATGTATTATGCTTTTTTATATTAATTTATGCTGTTGCTGAAATCTGCTCAAAAGTATTCTTTGGTATCCACTATTATTTTGACCTTCTTTGGAATATATGGATTTTTTTTATACATTTCTCTCTTTTACTTGGCTGTTTTTGCTCAGCTACTTTCATAACCTTCTCCTTGCTTAGCAGCCCAGCAGTCACCCATGCTCGGTTATGTGTGTGTGTATGTGTGTACGTGTGTATCCATCAGATCCGATGTGCGTCTCCATAAAGATGATGTTGACATTTGCTTCAGCAAGACGCTCAACTCCTGCAAGGTCCCCCAGATCCGCTATGCCAGTGTGGAGCGGCTGCTTGAGAGGCTGACCGACCTGCGCTTCCTCTCCATTGACTTCCTCAATACCTTCCTGCACACATACAGGATTTTCACCACGGCATCGGTGGTCATGGACAAACTGGCCGACATCTACAAGAAACCCTTCTCCTCCATACCTATCAGGTCATGCAATGCAAAAACACACAAACATGCATTCAGAAACACAGAAAAGGTGTAGACGCAGACAAAACTTGCACACATACTGTACTCACACATCACCACCGCAGAGGCACCTCACAAATCTTCCCATATTGCACCTTTACTAGTATGGACACTAAAAAATGTTTAATGAATGTGTGCACATTTGTTCACATGTTTTGTTTTTGTGTATCTGACTGTATTTGTGTTTGTATGAGTGTGTGAAATATGCAAGGATGTGTATTTGCGTTAAGTGATTGTTTTATTAGCTTCCCTCTTTTTAAAAAAAATTCTGTGAATGATGTAGTCAGATGTGGATCAGTGTTTTGGACTCGGCATGCAGCTCCCACCTCTGTTGAAAACATACTGGCTGAAATACATACCAGCCTGTGTGTGGAGGCCAGCAGAACAGATGCTTCAACAAAGTTTTTGGCACAGCCATAGGAATATACTGTGTGTCAGATGAGGACTTTCTCTCTCTCTTGCTCTCTCTACTTTATTCATGCTCTCTCTCTTTTATTAGGTCTCTGGCTGCATCAGAATTGTGTGTTTATATTCCTTCCTCGGCTTTACTTAACTTAGCTTTTCAACTGGAAAAGCTCTGTCTTTTCCTCTGCCCAAGGCCAGATTTGTAAGTAAAGCCTAACTCACCATGGCCTGTGGCTGCTTTCCCTGGAAGAGAACAGGGAGGACTCATCCAGAGACCAGAGGTGTACAGGAAGGGTAGAGGGGGTGTGTCCCCTTTCTCAAACTTTTACTTACACAGGATATGCTTCATTTTTGCCCTTAATGTCAAAACTTAGACTTTTTTTCTGTCCTTCATCCCCCAGAGAACTAGTACAATAAGGGGTTTATACAGAGAACATGATATATTGTATTCCAATGGTTTCTTTATTGTTTTGCAGCTTTTAGCCATGCTAGCGATGTGACTCTAGGGATGGCAGCGTTGGTTGGTCAGTCAGTCCAGCACTTTAGTCCAGACTGAAATATCTCAACAATTATTTAACGGATTGCCATGAAAATGTATACAAACATTCATGATCCCCAGAGGGTGAATTCTAATGACTTTGGTGATCCCTTAACTTTTCATCTAACACCATCATCAGGTCAACGTTTTAATTATCAAGTGAAATATCTCAACATCTAGGAGATGGATTAGCACAAATCTTTGTACAGACATTCATGATTCCCAGGTAATGTATCCTAATGACTTTGGTGATCCCTTAACTTTTCATCTAGAGCCATCAGGTATCAGGTCATTTTTTATTTGTCCAATACTTTGGTTTATGACCAAATACCTGCAAATGACATTCCCATCAGCTTCAGCTGTACTTTAGCGTTTAGTGATAATTAGCAAATGTTACCAGGCAACACACTAAACTAACATTATACCTGCTAAACATCAACATGTTAGCATATTAACATGAGCATTTAGCTCAAAGCTACTGCTGTGCCTAAGTACAACCTCACAGACAGCTAGCATGACTGGAGACTCTTAGTCTTGTTTTAACCCTGTATATTTATATTTTGTGACTGTTTTATAATTTTGTATATTATTTATCTTTATTATTTTATCTTGCAGTTATACATTTTTCCATGTCTTTTAATGATGATTTTTTGACAAAGATGGAGAACTGCAATTTCCACACTTACAAATTATTAGATTGAACCTTTGGTTTGAAATACTCCCTAAAACTCCCCTTTGGTTGGCACAAATGTCCCTTGGTTTTTCTATTTTTCTAGAGGTGTCTCCCATTACATTTTTGGCCCTGAACTTTTAGAGACTCTAACACAGCTCTCTGTGTCCGTTTTGCATTGGATTTTTCTCCCATGTGTCAATATCTGGGAGGCTGAACATATGCTGCTGTTCTCTCACTTACACACTGGCTCCCCTCCTCCTAAAACACACCTTTCCTCTACCAAGAGATTCATTTATCATCCTTCTATCATCTTCCCTCAAACGATCTTCTATCTACGTCACATCTCCTACTTGCATTTTCATGTCTCAATCCAACCATCATACCCATCCATTTAATCATTTTTCTGTCATCCATCCCCCTGTCTTTTCATGTCCCCTCCAACTACAGGGCGCAGTACCACTCATTTGAACGTCTGTCCATCTCATCCATCTGTCCTGACTACAGTCTGAAGATCAAGAAGATAGCCATGGATCAGTCCAAGTAACCAACTCCTCTCTCTGTCCTCCTTTTCACTGTCTCTTTCCAACTTTTCCTGCCTGTTCTTCCTCTCCTCTGGTCTTGGTTTGATACCTTACTGATGCATGACTTTCCCCCTTACATGAATGGACAACAACTCACAGGGGTTGTAATTTTACCAGTTTGAAACATTTTAGGTTGATGATATGTAGACAGGAATGGGTGAAGGGAAATATTTCAGTCTTCATTCTGCAGCTGGTCTGTAGCATGTTCTCTCACTGGAGCATCACTTCCTCAAGGCTGTTTTTTCTCTTTGTATCCAAATTGATCCCTTTTTGTCATTCCTCTTCAGTCTATTTTATATCCTCCTCTTAAGCATCTTCCGCTGCTTGCTTCCTCTTTTCTGCTGCTTGCTTCAAAGTTCTTCAGCATTCCTCCTCTCTGCTTTTCATGTATCTTTCCCTCCTTTATCCTCCTTTCATTTCTCTCCCACTTCTTTCAATCTAGGATGCAATTTGTTCTTCTGTTTCCTGCTGAATCACAGGCTTGTGTGAATAAATTATGGCTGTGTTTATCTATGCATGATTACTCCTCCCTTGATGTAGCTCTATACACATGACTCTCTGAGCAGTGTTAATGTCATCATGAAATTGATAACCAAAATGCTTGTTGATTAAAGCTTTTGCACTTTCATTGGCTAGTAAATAAGCCATTTAAATGTTGCAAATGTAATCTGCAATAAAAGATTGCTGATTGTTTTTACCTCTAATATATGAAGTGGATACACTCTTGATGACTATGATGTTTCTGTTTTAGGCACATAATCAGGTACTAAAATCATAGTCAGTAACTTTCAGCTTTAAGGGTTTTTAAGGGTGTTCACATACACATTTGCTGAACAGTTTCAGGTTAGTGTGAACCCTTTTTATACATAGATCCACAATTTTAGGACAGTACAGCAGAACAATGATCCTAAACATTAGAAAACCAAGGAATTTTTAAAGCAAATTTTCTCCAGTGGTCAAGACAGTCACCTGACTTCAGTCAAACTGTGTAAATGTTTAACTTGCTGAAGACCAGACTGGGGCCTAAAAGCACCGTATAAAGTTTATATGGCAAACACGCTAGCAAATAGTTCCTTTTTACAAATCCAGTCGACACGGGGCAACATTACCATTCATTTGAAGTTGCTTTGTGTTCACTTGACGGATGTAAGTCTAATAGTAGCTCTGTTTTGGTCACCACCAACTGAAGGAAATATCTAGCTCTTTAACTACTAAATTTTCCACTATGTTCACCAGATAGTTGCTAACTTTGCCTGTCTGCCATTTGGGGCTGGTCAGGTAATGTATAGTGGGTTAATCAGAGCTTTTTCATTGATGATTCTCTGTGTGTTCGTCTCTACAAGCAACTACCTTCACATTACATGTAGTCATTTTATCCTTTGAATCGATAAAGACAATGATTAGAGCAGCTTACAGTTTATGTTAACTTGTCCAACTACTTTCTGTTCATTAAAACTAGGGAACCATGTATACAAAGGTATAAAATCCCCACACTGTTCATCTGATCCAGATGTAAACACCCTAAAATTAAAGCTGAAAGTCAGCATGGTAACCTCAAATACATTGTTTTGTTTCCAACCCATTGTGCTGGAGTACAGACACCATAAAAATTGTTCTAATACTTTCTGACTGCACTGCATGTGCCCATTCATTACAAGTCACTCTGGATAACTACATTAGCTAAATGCCCCAAATGTGACAATGAATGCTTTGAGGTCCGCAGTATGCTGTGTAATCTGAAATTCTTCTGTGAGACACTGTTTTCTACTCTTCTTCTCTTCTTAATGGATTCTGAATACACAGTATATGCCATTTTATTTTTACCCTAAACGAGCCGTATGTCTCTAATACAGGAAAACTATCTGACAAAATTAATTGCTATTGAACGTTTTACACTATAAGGCTCACAGACAACAAGCTCTTGTTTTGAGCTGCTACAATTATACACTTTCTTTTCATTCCTTTCTCCTTCTCCCTGAATTCTCTCTTTATTTCTTCTTAAAAGTCCTCTTATTTTGCTAACTTATTCCTTTTTTCTCCTCTTTCAGGTCCTTGGAGCTGTTCTTTGCCACCAACCAGAATAACAGAGGTGGTGAGCACATAAACGACAAATCTCCTCGTCTCTGCCGCAAGTTCTCCTCTCCCCCTCCTCTGTCCATCCCGTCCCACACCTCCTCCCCCATCCGAACACGAAAGCTCTCCCTCCATTCCCCCATCACTGCCAGGGTAGGAGGCCTTGACCTAACCAGCCCTCTGTCAAACGCCAGTGTCAACCATAACACTTCCCAGTCTGCTTCCAGTAGCCCCACGTCTGCCCACACCCCCCAAACCCCAACGCCTCAGACCCCGACTCCGACCACCTCCTCTCCTCCTCCTCCCTCTTCCACCTCTCCCCCACCCAATAACTCAAAGCCACTGCAGGACCAAGTTCCTCCCATTCCCTCGTCCCCAGACCAGAGTCCCTGCGCGACTGCAGAGGGGGAGGAGGTGCCCAAGATTGAACCTTTCTGTGGCAAACTGAGACGGAGCATCCGCAGAGGTATGTTATAGTTTCCACACAAATATAGTGCAAAAACATTTATATTGTACAAAACATTAGGGCAAGGTTTTGTTTGAAATGCATCTGTATCAGTGCCAATGCAATACTAATACTGATACCTCTCACTGAGCAATAGACTTCAATTCAACATCGCCTTTATGCTTTAGGTCTGATATAGACCAGGATTTATTGGTTACGTATAGCCCAGTTTTAGACCATATTTTAAAAGCATCATTAGGCCTACATATTTTAAACCTGTTAATATTTAACATAAGCACTGCACACCCAGTATAACTGTTTTATTTTTTGTCATATACACAGATTCTGTTTACTCATATCCCACAATGCAATGTTACATTGTTACCTTAAGACTAGATGTCTACTAAACTTTCACTTTTCAACCTTGAATCATTGTCAAATTGCTCAGTGGATTGAGAAATATTAACATGCTTTTTGACAAAACGCTCTTTTTCACTTGGCAAAAAGTCATCAAATTTTAATTTTCTAAACACAAGCAGCAATACAAAACTTTAACTTAAAAATACAGTCTAAAAGTAGCAAAAATTGAATTTAAATTTATTTATTATCTGATCAGAGACTAAAGAGTAATTTAACAGCAGGCTGAAAAGCAGTATTTCACTGCCCTCTTTGGTTGAAAGTTTCAAGTCTGTTTCACCTCTGACCATACGCAGTATCATTGATTTTGTGGTTACATATGGTCAGAAGTGAGCTCTTTTTCAACATTAACCGCACCCAACAGTGATGTCATGGTGTACTGACATTGCCTTAGATTACAGCTCTACATCACTGCAGCAAGGTGAGAAGTTAGACCACTGGAGGTAAAAAAAAACTAAATTTTCAGGGGGTGTCAAATTACTCTTAAACCAGATTAAGAATCATTCAATACCAGCTTCCAGTACCTGACAGTTTTCCACATTAAGTGCGGCAGGGCACATTTTGTAGGTTTTAGTGGCGATCTGCATCTATTCTGTCAAAAGATGATTATTGTTCTTTTCAGTCATACAATAATTATGAAAGCAATAGAGATAAAGACTTTATTCTAAATATTTTTGGTATATCAACAGGGTTAAATAAAACAAAAATTAAATCATTGTAATTATTTTGGGGGGCTGTGAGCTGTTTTTGAAAATTGTGAAGCATTGGCAGATGATTTATATTCTCATAATATGCTTCTACATTGACCTTAGCTTATTATCGTGTGAAACCTGATAACGTGTGCAGTTTGTTCTGTAAGTATATAAACTACATATTCTCTATGACTGAACATCAACATATAGAGCCTTATTGGCATACTGAACTGCTTATGTCTTGCTGGAGGTCACTCATCAAATGACACAGTGTGAAGTGTTCCCTGTAAGAGCAGAACAGCCGCCTAGTGGGGCATCATTATCTCCTTGCATTTGTGTGCTTGAGTCAGCTAAGCTGACTTCCCAGCACACATGCTCAGATCTTCTAATAATGGTGTTAAACAGTCCTCTCATACTGGAGAGAGATAGTGTCAGGGCATCTAAGCAGTACAGCAAGGACAAGCTACAGTTACACCCTCATTAGCATGTGCACACGCACACACACACACACACACAATATCGTGTGTGTGTGTGTGTGTGTGTGTGTGTGTGTGTTTGTGCATGAGCGTGTGCATGCGTGACATCTGTTAACGACTCACTAGGCGACAAAGAGCCATTAGCGCTCGTACTATCGAGCCACTCTCACCTCCTCTGCATACTGTCTCTACTATTTATCTGTTGAACTTACCCTTTTTCTTGGGTTTTCTCTGTCACTGACACATTGCCAGTGTGACATTCTGACCATATGTTGAAGAGTCATCAGGTGAAACCTGTGTCTTTCAAGTTATACCCAAATTAAATTTGTTTGAATGAAACAACATATTTATTTCTAAAGGAAAACACCACATCTACAATAGGGCTAGGCCAGGTTATCAGGTACTGTGTGGTATTTCCCGTACATAGGGGCAAACACAGACAGGTGACAAATTAAAGGAAAAACCTGAATAAATAAGCGTAGAAACATAATGAATACAGATGCTTCCATACAGGGAACAAGGGGTCACTAAATGGTTTGATGAGTGTGAAAATGATGTGAAACATACTGTATGCCATGACCTTCAAAGCCACCAGATCTCAACCCAAATGTATACCTATGAGAGGTTTTGGACCCATGTGTTATAAAGTGCTCTCCACAACCATCATCAAAACACCAAATGAATATCTTTTTGAAAAATGGTGTAATACATGCTAATATCCCAAGACAGACTTGAATTATTGGTCATTTCATGGTCACTGTGTAAATATGCATGTCCAAAAGGTTAGAAACACACAGGACATGTGTGTAAATGAACATTTACTTGAACATTTACTTACACACATGCTCACACATACACAAAATGTGCAGGGAACAAATGAAAGTCTTGATTTTATCCACTGAGTGATCTCTGCATGACTTAAGTATAATTTAAGTTCTCCTCTCCAGTGGAGCAACAACAGTAACGGCCACCACCATGACCATAACCATCATCGTCAGCATCATTGTTATTCTTGTCCTTCTCCTCTGCTCCTGTCTAGCTGTGCTGGAGTCGGTGTCACTGGAGAAAATCATCCCAGAGTCTCCTCAGAGCAGTGAAGCAGGAGACATGTCTCCATGTCGCTCCCCTTCCACACCTCGGCACCTCCGCTACAGACAGCCTGGAGGTAACAATGTGTGTGTGGTTTATGACTCATAACTAGGCCACAATGCCATAGCCAGAGGCCCTCGCAGTGGGCAGTGCTGTGCCCAGTGACAGGCCACTCTGCAGAGCCAGGCAAAGATCCCGGACCCTGGAGGCTGCCATCTTTAGTACAGCAGCATAATACGAAGCTCAAATCCAGCCAGACCATAAATGGCACTGTGTGTGTCTGTAAGTGTCTTGGGATTAGATAAATAGTTAGATAGATTCCCTGGATGACCTTAAAGTGAGTGTATCCTGTACAGAATGCAGGACAGCTGCAGAGCCAACAAGTATTTGGACAGCTTGGGTTAGGATGATGATGATAAATAAACTTGGCTATTGTCTACAAACAAAATACTCTCTTCATTCAAATTACTGTTTTGAAAATTTGGTCATAGTCATAGCTATCACATTTGCTGTAATGCTTACTAACACATAGTCTGTAATTTACAGATTATGTTTTCATTATTCTGACTTTGTTTTTTATAGGTAATTTACATGAATAATAAGGCAAACTTTGAACTTTTGTACTTTGAACAGTATGTACTTGTCATGTACATACTCGTGTGAATATTTCATCAAAAGGTTACCAAGCACATGACCAACTATTTAGTTATTAATTAGATTGACAGGAAAATTCACAAAACGGTGGTTGTGTGTCTGCAGTCCAGTCAGGGGAGAACTCACGCTGCTCAGTCTCTCCTGCTTCAGCCTTTGCTATTGCCACCGCAGCAGCTGGACATGGTACAACACCAGGTACACACACACACACACACACACACACACACACACACACACACACACACACACTGATTAAACATACTGTAAAACTTCAAATCAAGAACAGGTGTGTTGTTCAAACTGAATGTAAATAATCTCTAATAAAACCAGAGAGCTAAAAATATAGTAGCATATTCACTAGAGTCTAAAGTCATGCAATAAAATTGTTCAGTAGAGCATTAAGAATAATATCATATCACTATCATCAAAGTGGGAGGTTTTCTTTCTTGTTTCAGTGTAAGCTGCAATATTTTTATCTGATATCCTTTACCTAAAGCAGTAATATTTACAGGCTACAGGCCTCAAAATGTACAGAAGTATCAAAAGGATACATAATATTTTGTTACTTTGTTATATTGTCTGTTAGCAGTAGTTATCAGGTGCTGTGAAGATTAGGATTTTACATGCAAAACATATGACCAGCTCATAATATATATTGTGTTACTATAAACTACAGTGCATTATGTAGTTAACAAGTAGAAATAGCACCGCTTGGACCAATTAAAACTTTAAAACTATTAAAAAGTGAATAACAGGAATTACTTTTTGTAAAAGAACAAGTCAATATGAAAATGGTTGACAGTGAGGTCCTATGAATTATCCAGACCTCAATTTGGGTGAATTGACCCTTTAAAACACTGCTTACATGAGGCCTTAATATATTAAAACTCTGAAATGGAAATATTTTCAGAATATATACTTTTACTTTTCATAGTTAAGTACATTTAGCTGCAAATACTTATCTACTTTTAAGTACATTTAAATACTTTTCAACCACTGATGGTCATGCTTTTGTTGGTAAAACAGTAAAATCCCAGATCATCACTAAAAGTTTTATACTGGTATTATCACACAATAATAACATATTCTCTCTGTCTCTCTTTTTCCTTTTTGTTTTTGCTTTTTCCTCCAGTGTTTACTAACTCTGAAAGAACTTGTGATAAAGAGTTTATCATCCGCCGAGCTGCAACTAACAGAGTTCTCAATGTGCTGCGGCACTGGGTCTCCAAACACTCACAGGTCTGTCTGCACCCACCACTGTCTGTCTCTGTGTGTCTGAGTGTATGTGTGTGTGTGTGTGTCGGTGGGGGGGTCCTCCTGTTTTTGCTGGGGTGATCAAGTTTGTGGTCTCATTAATGCAGATGTCTGATGTCTGCGTTCTCTCTCTGCTCCACTGCTCTTACTTGAGCATGTAAACAGCCTAATGCACACAAACACACTGAATATTGTTGCTGTGTCAATTGGACAACCAGCTCAACCTGCCTCAGTCCACCTACCTACTCTTCTGCTAAACAGCCAGTGTTGCCTCTAATGAATTGAATATCACGGTAATTGCCTGACTCCCTGCTTAGAGGTCTAACTGCATCGATCTGTTTTATGTATTTTTCTTCAATAATACAAAATGCTGTGATGACAGGCCAGCTTTAGTTGGCTTATTAACACAGAGGCAAGCACAAACACACACATACTGTACACCCACTCACATTTTTCTTTGTGAGGCCAAAGAACAAAGAGCTTGTTAAACCTGACCTTTGTGCAAGAGTTAAATTCTTGTGGGAGTGAAAGGGAAAAAGAGGAGGAAAAGGAGATTTAAATATTGAAAGGAGTGAGGGGGTTTAGGAAGAGCAATTGACAGTCTGAAGACACGAAGGACTATACAGCAGTGGTTGATCAGACGGGGAGACTAGAGAAAGTTATTAGTGGAGTAGTCAGTATAATCCACTTCACTGTCCTGGTGGTCTATCAGTCCACCAACCTAAACTATTACTAAAATTACAAGCAATGTGCACAGCGTTATGTAGTTCCTCATGTACACACAAATAGACAGTTTAAACTATAAAATATTTTTACCATAATTTAAATTATGTCAAATATCCCAATAAACATCAGTAAAATAAGGTACCTAAGGTATCTACAAAATAAAACTTCACAAAATTAAATCTCATCTTACATTACTAATCATCACAAGAAATATCAATGTTTACATAGGTCCTCTCAAGTATAGAAGTTCATTTGTGTTTGCGTTCAGGACTTTGAGATGAATGGGGAGCTGAAGATGTCTGTGATCTGTCTCCTGGAAGAGGTGCTCAGAGATCCAGACCTTCTGCCTCAGGAGAGAAAAGCTACTGCCAACATACTAAGGTAATATGCACACACACAAACACGCAGCACGTGTTTGACGCACTCGAATACAAGTTAGTTTATAGCTTTTGCCATCAAATACTCTTTCATTTGTTATAAAATTATCATGAAAACTCCCCCATATTTTATTCTATTATGTTACGTTCTACTGTATTCTGTTCTTTTCTCTTTTATTCTATCCTGTTCTGTTTAATTGTATTCTATTGTACTCTGTTCTGTTCTATTATTCTCTCTTAGTGCTCTTTCTCAGGACGAGCAGGATGATGCCCAGCTGAGGATAGAGGACATCTTACAGATGGTGAGAAAACTGCAGCACATAAAATCATATGTCACATAAATGAGTCATTGTAAACATCTTGTTATGATTTTATGATGAATTTATTCTGTTGAATCAATTAAGCAGCAGTAGACTGCAGAGAAGAGAAACTCTACCTTTTGCTGCATCACGTAAATCTCTTGTTATTGCAGACTGGCTGAATAATACAGCTTTTAATTTAAATCTAGATATTTATGTGGTTCTCTATGGGATGACCTGGTTTGATGAAGTACCTGAACATTAATACACACTTCCCCCAAATATTTATTGATTTTCCTAGTTACCTCCCTTTACCAGTTCCCGGAGATGAAAGCAGTCAGGAGTCACAAGTACTCCTGGTTAATTGTCTTGGCTTAATAATGACTGGGAGTTACAAACAGACACACATTGCCATGGTAAGATGTGAAAAGTCTCGGTCAGAACACACTGTTCTATCCTCCATGCAGAAGGGGTAAATACACCGTCTCCTGACTCTGACCGTCTCCAGGGGACTGCCATCTGTCATTAAACATATTCATCATAGGCTGTCTCTTCATTAGATATTTATATCTCCTTGTCATTTGTGTTTGTGTTATGGTGTGCGTATTTATTTGTTTATGACTCTGTATGTGTGTGTCCATGTGTGTGTGTTTAGGCGGACTGTCCGAAGGCAGAGTGTTTTGAGTCTCTCTCAGCGATGGAGCTGGCTGAGCAGATCACTCTGCTGGATCACATCGTCTTCAGGAGCATTCCTTATGAGTCAGTCCTCTCATAACACTCTCACACTGTGTTCTGCATCAGGCCAAACAAAACTAAATCAACTTAATGGATACTGCTTTTTATGAGACCAGTTAATCACCAGTCTCCGTCTGCAGCTCCATAGAAAAGCATGCTTTTAGATGCACAATGAGTAAAACTGATAGCATTTTAACTTTACAATTCCAAATATTATGTTTTTATTTGAAAAGAGGTTTACTTGATATTGAATTTACATTGACCCATAAGATATTGGCATCATTATGTGGTAAACTGCTGCCATGACGGTTTCTCCGAAACATCTGTAATACCTGCAATTGCATTTCAGATTCTTTGCACCGTGTATTTAGGCATTTAATTCTTTGATAATGGATTTTGGAAATAATTTTTCTATTCATTAGCACTAATTTACCCCAGTTTCCTCTAATGTTGGTTAGGTAAGGTGGGTGGCATACAAATTTAACTCTAAATTAAATATTTATCCATGCCATTAAATTACTAATATATTTTTGCTGTGTTTACTGAATTATCCAATTCTTTGGTTTGTGAAATTAAATACAAATCAAAACAATAAGGAAATACAGCTAACTTTTAAATAATTAGAACTAGAAGCAAAGCTGTTCTGTAGTTTCTCAAACCTTTTATATTTTAATTTTATTTAGATTTTCATTCAACAATAATGTTATAAACACCTAGTTCAGTTCTTCACGACACACCTCTTTCTTTACTCGCGGTGCTTAATTAGCTCAAGAAATCCTTATCAACCCCTGCTGGGGATGTGATAATATCATTAAGTCACAGTGAGATTACTGTGTATTTTAGTGTGTGTGATCTCATGTGGACTTATCACGTGTCTCTATCTTCCCTCTCTAAGAGAGTTCCTGGGCCAGGGCTGGATGAAGGTTGATAAGACAGAAAGGACGCCATACATCATGAAAACTAGTCAACACTTCAATGATGTAAGCTCTTTTAATGTCTTTAAGCACCTTTTCCCCGTGACCCTTTCGTAAATATCCAACACATGTCCTTTTATATTGTCTTGTCTTTTCCTTATGAAGATGAGTAACCTGGTGGCATCACAAATTATGACCCATACCGATGTGGGCTCGAGGGCCAACTCCATAGAGAAGTGGGTTGCTGTCGCTGACATCTGCCGCTGTCTCAACAACTACAACGGAGTGCTGGAGATCACATCTGCACTCAATCGCAGTGCCATCTTCCGTTTGAAGAAGACCTGGGCTAAAATCAGCAAACAGGTGGAATAATTAATTAGTATTAATAATAATCAATCCTCTCTGTATATAAATCCTAAAATCCATATGTAAGAAGCATAACACAAGTCGTCAGTAAGTATTATACTTAAAAACAAGTGTATATAAAATTTACCAAGGCTATATACTCCAGGCAGAATTGATGTCATTAGAGAGTTCAGAGAAAGGCAAGGCAGAGAGGCATTTACCTGTAATGTGTAGTATCTGCTCTTTGCTTAGTCCTGATGAACACTAAATTGATTAAAGCCATTATCAACCAATCACCAGACAGTCTGTCTCTCCACCAATCCCTGCTGCCTATTCAGGATCGAAGTAAATTAGATTTTATCATTTTATTACGATCTACTTTATTTTAGAGTAAGTGGATCTTGGGTTAATGCAATTGTCTTGTTTGTCCCGTGTTGTTTATAATAATCTTTTAAAAATTATTTTAAACATGTCTTTGTGTTCTTGTCCAGACTAAAGCCCTGATGGACAAACTGCAGAAGACCGTGTCCTCTGAGGGAAGGTTTAAAAATCTGAGGGAGACCCTGAAAAAGTGAGACTTTCAAATGATATCATTATACATATCACAAATAAGAAAATAAAAATTTGCTTTTATTGGCTGTGTTACGCACATTATTCCTTCACACTTTCTTCCTCCAGCTGCAACCCTCCATGTGTGCCATATCTGGGAATGTATCTAACAGACCTGGCCTTCATTGAGGAGGGAACGCCCAATTTTACTGAGGAAGGTCTTGTTAACTTCTCCAAAATGAGGATGGTAGGCACAAACATACAGGCATAAAAATGCACAATGGGAAGCAAATCATCTGTACATGTACACTGTACCTTAATTGTCAACTTATATTCCACATTTTCTTTAGATATCCCACATCATCAGAGAGATCCGACAGTTCCAGCAGACTCCGTACAGAATAGAGCATCAAGCCAAGGTACTTTTCTGTCCAACACATTGGATTTTTTTCCGGTATGAGTTGAACATCATTGAATGTACAGTACATTTAAAGAATAATAAATTATAAACTTTATTTAAATAGCACGTTTACAAAACATAGTTACAGAGTGCTTTACAAAACATAAACAGAGGGGCAAAAACATTCAAACTGTCAGATAAAGAAATGATGTTATAAAATAATCAAAGATTAACTTAGAAGCTAGTTTGTAGAAGTGAGTTTATAAAAGATTGAAAAACAAGTTACAAAGTTAAGGTTTAACAACACAGATTCTTTATGGAAGCGCTGGTCTCGGCTGCTGTTGTGAAAGGATTATTGGAAATCCCTTTGATATATGGTAGACTTTTGGAAATGTGTATCTGTAATATGTTTCTGAGAGCTAAAATCATGGCCCTGCAGAAGCCATCTTAAATCACCAGTCCTGCTACAAGATAGTCATCCTTCAAACATCCACTGAGTATCAATTTAACCCTCTCAGCTATCAGCCGGACCAATCAGAGAACCGTGGAGAGTAGTTTAGATAAAAATGACTGTGGTGATTTAAAATCAATGTGAGTTAAGCACCATATTTGACTCACTTGCAAAGTCATTTAGGTTTATTCCCTGTTGAGCTAAAAAATCTCACCCTTTAATTGAAAATAGGAAAATGAAGGCATAGCTGTAAATATATGTTGCTGGTCTGAAACTTACAGTATTTTGTCCAGGTGACCCAGTATCTTCTGGATAAGACTCTGATCATGGATGAAGACACACTCTATGATCTCTCGCTGAAGATCGAGCCCAGGCTTCCTGCCTGAGTTACAGCTGTTTGTGGCCAGTGGGAGCCTGCCAAACCCGGACCCCCAAGGGCAACACGCCCACGTAATCTCAACAATCAAGAGGAAATTGGGAAGTTTTGAGAGCGACATGGAAATGGAAATAAGAGAGATAAAGACTGAAGTGAGAGATGAAGAAGCTTGAGAGTTTTACAAGAGATCGAGGGAGCATGAGACAGGCTAAGAATTTCTAAGGTGTTGGACTGATTGTCTTCAAGGAGAACAAGAGGAAGAGGTTTTGGTTGCATTGCATGAGGGTTTTGAGGAAATGACATGTCTCTCTGTGTGCTCATCATTCCGCAGTTGAGAGTGTGGTGCACATGACATCACACTTCCTCAGACCGCCTGAGAGTGCAGGAAAGGCTGAGAGCATGGAGTGAATGGAGGAAATACAGTGGACATAACAGAGATGTAGCATATACAGATAGTGTGACAGAGAGATGTCTGAGCTCGTGTCTCTGTGCTGTTGTCTGTGTTCTGTTGCCTGTGCATTTCTGTGCCATGTCCTGGAGCAAGAGCCCCAAAAATGCTTTCTGTCATGATGGTCACTGCATAAAACTTGCATGATTTCAGCTTGGGATGTAACTGTCTAAATGGCCTTCAACCTTCAGCTTAGCATGCTTCACTTTTCACCAGGGTGACCCTCTAAGCCACTATGCATCCTCAGTGGGCTGGGAACGGCAAAAACGCCTTTAAGCCTTCAAATATGATGTAGAAAGACACAAAAAATTAAACACGTAAAGATCATTTAAAATGAAAAGTTTGATATATTTTGATGAAGTGGCTTATTTTTCCATTGATGAAACAATTCATTCTGTATTTGTCTTTAGTCGGTCTTTGCCTAAAGACTTCCCACGAGAATGAAGAGCTCTTTTAAAAAAAATGTCCACATGAATGATACACAATGAAAAACGTTATCCGTGCCTTCCACTAGTATAGGTCAATTTCCCTACAATTGCCAATTTACACGCATAAAGTTTTATATATAAATCCTGCTTAGAAATCTTAAGATGTCCTTAAAAAATTGGACTGTAGTTTCACTCATTCATCTTTTTTTTTCTCAAAAAATAGGTCATGTAGACTAAACAGTAGCATGTTAGTGTAAACACAGTAAAGTCATTGCAGCATTTAATCGTCAACAAATATCTCCCTCTAGTGTTTAAACATTGTTATAACCTCTACTGACCCAAAGCTTTCGCAGCGTCTGTGTGCAGTTTGATTGTTTTGGCTTTTACAAATTGTCAGATACTGACGTGTGTAGTCAGGTCCCAGTGTGTAACTCTTGGATGTAGGCTGGGACAGTTTTTGCACTCTCTGAGATGTAGCTTTGCTTGAGTGACAGTATGATTATTACGTTATTTACCATGCTATTTATTTCATCAGATACTGTATTTATCTTATTTTTGTATATAGTGACTCCACACATATCATATGATTGATGAAGAAATACTTTGAATTGTTATGCTGTGAATTTTATTGTTTTTTTTTTTGTCTCTCTTGCTTTTATGTCGAATTCTAGTTTTGCATCCCAGGCTCTTGTATTGCAAGAAATCTGTTTATTTAAAAAAAAAGAAGTCTTTTGAAGTTTTAAAAATAATGTAGCATTTGAATAATCAGAATTAGTTTTCGGTATTGCTGATATGATGAACATAGTTGTCCTGCATGCACACAACAGCTGCATGTTGTGCATGTCTGACCGGACGCTCCATGTACGTTCTCCCTCTGCTTCTCTATATTAATATTGTCTCTGTAGCTGTCGGGAGGCTCTGCTAAAACGCATAGAAATTTGTCCATCAAATCTGGCACGTTTGTCTCTTAGTGTACCTCACAAAATCAAGCATAATCTTTAGGCTATGTCATCTGCAAAACAGCCTGTTGTTAGGCAGTAGCATTGTTGAAAGTTATGCAGGCCTCAGTAAAAACAAGAGAACTTTCCTCCTAAAACAAAAACCTTGTTCCAGATTGATTAGAGGAAATGTTTTCAGGCTTGGCTTTTGGAAAAACTTGTCCTTTGCACTGCGTCTGTAATTCTGAGTGTCTGTTTCACATACAGGTTTGTGAATACAGGATGCTATGTTTGTATTGTAATATTTTGTGTATTTGTTTGCATTTTTCACTTGTAGGTGCAGGGGAAATAAATTCAACATGCCTTATGTGTTTGCGCATTTTCTTGGACTGTGGACTGTAATTTTAGGGATATTAAGTTGCAATGTCAATATGTCAATTATTCAAGATACTGCAAGGCTCCAAAAATCTTTAGTGCATCAACAAATTTCAACTACAATATGGGACCAAACTCTGCAAAACTCTGGGGGACAAAGGAAGAATTACCTTTGTATGTTATGGTTATTAACACAGAAGAAACCACCGACATCAGGCTACAGTACACAACAGCAGTAAAACAGTGAGCATATGTTTACAAGGGAAGTACTTTTTCATTCACCAAATTTAAGAATTAATATTCTTCTCTTTGTCTAGGACTGTGCGGTTACTAACCCACTTGTAGAAAGCCAAACACAATTTCAAATTATACATTCTCAACAGGTGACCAGATACACTGGCATCCCTGGGTGCTCGCACAGTCACATTTAAAAGAATACTAAATCTTGATCTATTATTGTTATCCAGAGAACATCTGGAGATATTTGCAGTGTTTAGAACTTTATGACGTAGGCTCTCTGTAAAACCTGTTTATTTACAGGTTCAAAGTATATTCTTGTTTTGATGTTTAGGGAGACAACATATGTTGACAAACAGTGGAAGACTGCAAAGCAACTGAACTAAGAGCTTCCATATTCACATAAGGCTATTCTTCAGGCTGCATGGCAGCTGATGTTGAAGAGTATTCCATCTTTGGACTAGTGCTTTAAAAGGACAAACACAGTTCATGCATATTTAAATAAAACTACAGTAGAAGACTTGTATTTTGGCCTATACAAAGCTAGTTGTTACTGTACCTTCATCAAACAGTTCCTCAACCAGAGAGATGACGTCATATTCTAGTGCACAGGGAAATCATTTGTGTTTCATCCTCAGAGCAGCAGGGTGGTCGAACCATGTGTCAAAGCCAAGAATATGAAAATATTTATTTTATCAACACATAGTACAGGCTATACACAAAGCAAACATATTGGAAGCACTGGCAGGACAAGCCATTATCTAGTTTCTTTTTTCACTGAATTACAAAGCGCTGAGCTACTGTTTTGGCAACCTCTTGTCTTGAAATTCTGACTCTGAATGACATAAAGGCCTCCACTCTTACTGTCATGTAGTGTGACCCGGCGCTGTGGCCATCCTGCCACCCTGTGGTCATGAATGGCATTGCCTCTATTTGCACCAGCAAAGGCATTAACTGGATACAGCCTGTGATCTAATCTGATCCCTGTCTTACTAAACTATCTTAACCTCTGCCGATTTGGATATGGATGAGATGTTTAACTAGATGTTGCAATTTCATTGGTAGGTATTCCATTCTGCCTGATAATAGTCTGAATAGAAATGAACAATTTCAAACTACACGGCACTGAAGGGCTGTTCAATTAATAAATATAGAGAGGGAATGGTTCATTATATCATCCCTTTGTTAGACATTTAACTTACCAGTTTTGATATCAAAGTGAGGTTTAAATATGAAGAGGAGACACCGTTGAATCTGGTTTCAGTTTCTACAGTTAGAACAACAACTGACATTGCTATTTGGGTTTGCTGCAGAAAATAATATTAGAGTGAGAGAACGGGAGAGAGACAGTGAGACAGACCAGACAGAGACAGAGGGAGTGACAGAGAAAATGGTACGGTGTGAATCCCAAGTTGAGCAAGTGTTTGCAAGGTGAGAAAGTCATCATTCGAAATGTTGTCGAGGATATGTGCCAAGTTGTAAGTGTGGGATGTGCTCTCAGTTTTTAGTGCTGATAAACCGACTGGAGGGTGGCAGTTATAGGTTGTAAGCATTTGTCTCTCAGTAGGAGTTCTATAGCAGATCGACCAACACGACTGCTGTTTCTGAGGGACAGATGGATTACAGTTAGTTGAAGTTTACCACAACACTGTGGGTGTGACATCTTAGCCCTCTCCAGTCAAAGACAGCAACACATAGGCTTAATGAAACTTACTATTAGAAGTAGAAAATTAGAGTGTATCTGAATTTATTTTAGAGACATAATGCATAAGTAATGATGAATATGTGGTCTAAAAGGGTGCCGTTGCCGTATATGCATTAGGCTACACTCTCTACCTTTGCAAAGTATTGTGCCTCCTATTGGGAAACTTTTTTCTCCACGACCTCCATGTCAGTACTGAAACTAGACTTTACAACACCAATCACAGATCTAGAGAGTGTATGAAAATCCATTGTTTTAAAGCTGGGGTCTGTGACACCCTGAACAGTAAGGGTCCAGCTGAATTTCAAGTACATGAATACAAAAACTCTTATCTGCTCAGTGAATTTAAGATGCCCTGCATCCAGTGGTGGAAAGTAACTAAGTACATTTACTCAAGTGCTAAACTTAAGTACAATTTTGAGGTACTTGTACTTTACTTGAGAATTTCCATTTTATGCTACTTTATACTTCTACTTCAGTACATTTCAGAGAGACATATTGGACTTTTAAGTTCACTACATTTATTCAAGAGCTATAATTAGTAGTTACTTTTCAAATTAAGATTTTACATACAAAACATATGATCACTTTATAAAATGTGATCCATTGTTACAGATTAAACTACCAAAAGTATATGAAGTAGTTAAAATTAGCTCCACATTGACCAACGACAACATTAAAGTACTGAGTACATATTAAGACATCAATAATAATGATCCAATAATATAATAGTATAACACTTTATTATAAGTGCTTTTACTTTTGATACTGTGAGTACATTTTGTTGCTAATACTTTTAATTAAGTGACATTTTGAGTGCAGGACTTTTACTTGTAATGGAGTATTTTTATGCTGTGGTATTGCTACTTTTACTTAAGTAAAGGATCTGAATACTTCCACCTGTGACTGGATCAGCGTGGGAGGTAATGTTTACTCTACTGATTTATCACAGGTGTCAGGAATTACTGCAAGTGGTACTGCAGCTAAGACTGACTGATCATCCCAGTTATGTTATTAATGTGTGTAAAGGAGCAAAGAATTTATGGTCTTTCACGAGTGTCATCTGTATTGTAAAGAAGAGCACATGAAATAAAATGATAAAAGCTTATTGTGAGTTTGTATGTGGTTGTGTGTGTGTGTGTGTGTGTGTGTGTGTGTGTGTGTGTGTGTGAGAGAGAGAGAGAGAGAGAGAGAGAGAGAGAGAGCATGCATGTGTGTGAGTGCATGTGTGAAGAGGCAGGCAGACATGCTGACTGACAGTAGAAAGAGGATTTTCTGTCTGTTGCCCAGTGAGAGGCTAATCCTGAGCCAGTGTCCCCATCTCTCTCTCTCTGATCCCAGCTCTGTTCTTCAGTCTGCTCTCACTCTGCAGATCGAGCCTCCCTGGACTGAGCTGCAGGAAACACACAGGCCCTTCGTTGCCTCCACTCTTCGGACAAACCTCAGGTGAGTGAAGGACTTTCCCCCCTTACCTCTCAGCTCTTGTTCTTGCAGATCTTTTCCTGCCTCCTTATGCATGCATGCTTCCCCCGGAGAAGTGCAGTGGCTGTTAACAGCAGTTGTTTAGGCTGACCTTTAAACATTATCCACTTATGTTTTTGATCAAACTACTAACTAAAAAAGTGGAATATTCTGAAACAAGACAATGCATTTATATTGTTGTGAGAGTTTGCATTAAGCGCTAATTAGGATTTAATACATTTAGGATGTTTTTAATCATCTATAATAGAAATGAAGATTTGTTTTACAGCATGTACGCACATCTCAAGAGACTCCAGTCTTTTCATCAGCTGTCTCACCCTTTTTTATTTGCTCCATGGGTGAACATTTACAGCACACTGTATAGCCTGCAGCTTCTTGCATTAGGGCCTCTTAATCTGCCTGATATTAACATCGACCAGCTACCTATCAAAACTCCAGCAGTGTCTCCTACGCCTGAGACTGACCGTCTCCAAACAAATCCCATTCAAATGAATAAATGTACTTAGTTACTTTCCACCACTGCTACAAAGTGTGTTTTGTTCAAGTGTTGTACTTAAGTACAATTTTGAGGTATTTGAGTAATTCCATTTTATGTTACTTTATACTTCTACTCCATTACAATTCAGAGGGAAATATTGTACTTTTATTTGATACATTTAGTTACTAGTTACTTTACAGATTCAGATTAATACTAAATATTATCAACAAATAAAATATGACATATTATTGTAGATTAAACTACACATTAAAGTAATTCAAATTAACCCCACCTTTACCAGCTACAGCATTAAAGTGATGTTATAATCCTATATTATAATATATATTATTCTGAAATGGGCAATTCTGCATAATGTACTTTTAATTTTGGTACTTTAAATATATTTCGATGCTCATACTTTTGTACTTTTATTTTTAAAATTTTAAATGCAGGACCTTTACTTGTAACAGAGTATTACTACACTGTGGTATTGCTACTTTTACTTAAGTAAATGATCTGAGTACTTCTTCCACCACTGCTTTGTAGTTTGTCTTTCCCAATTTCAGGAAAGGTAAAGAGTACAGGCTACGATCTCCTCATTACTTTAATCTTCTAGTCTCTGATGGGAATCTCTCTAATCCTACCTTTTCTACTGTCTTTCTTTTAAGTGTCCTCTTATCTCCCTGACCTTAAAGTGACCCTTAACACATCCTGCCCCTCACTCCTCCACACTTCATTCACTTTCATCCCTCCTCTTGCTCATTCTCCTTTCCAAGTCTTTCTGATTTTTTTTTTCCAGTGAGAATCTCTGTACCTATACATCCACCTTGTCTGTATTTTTTCCACAGCTCCTCTCAAACTCAATGTATTATTTTCTCTCTTTCTCAACTTTTCCAGCATTTGTTTGACTCCTCCCCACCACCTGCCCACTCTCTGCCTCTTACTGCTTCTCTTGTGTTAGCTCAGCTGACCAGCCCAGGATGTCAGAAAGGATCATGTATCTGTTACTTAAGCATTTGATGGCCAGGGCTGATGCCAACTCATGGCACTTCAGCTTAACCTCACCGACTGCTACTATCAATACTGTGGGTGTGTGGGTGGGTGAGTGTGTGTGTGTGAAAGGTGACTTTGACCCATAACTTATGACAGATATAGAATTTGCATTTGCATTATGGGCAATGTGCAAAGATACGTCAGCATCTTATAGGAGTGCTGTAATATTAATTTATACTACATTTTATAATGATATATCGATTTTTTTTAAATCCTAAAAATAAAAGAGAAAAGACATTGCCAGTTCTGATATTTGATTGACATTATCAGACTGACAGGTGTTAGAAAGGGGCGATGACATATTAACATGGCGGTATCTCTCTCAGTATCCAATCACAAATCATCTGATCACCTGAGCTGGTGGCTCTCCCATGGTGACCAATCAGAAGGCTTCTGTCTGCTTCTAGAATAATCTCATCACACACGACTGGAGGCGTATCAGTTACTTAAGCATTTGATAACTTAATGCAATTAGTAGTTTTGTCTGAGTATGTACCTGTAAAGATGTGTGTTAATACATCTGAATGTAAATGTAAACTTAAGATGATTGCTGAAGAAAGTATTGCCTGCTTCCATCTGTATCCTCACAAACTTTATTACTTCAAGACTCTAATCCCTTATTTAATCTTTTTCCTTCTGCGTACTCTGGTCCCAGAGCAACAAAGACCAAAACTAAAATATATTTCAAGTGCTGCAGCATTGTCAGCAGTAATTTAAATACAAAAACCACAGCCACTGCTACCTCCAAATATGTTTTTATCACTGCAGTTGAAAAAAAGGTGCATTATTAAGGCTTGGGTTACTATAATCCTTCTGTTTGTATACACTAACACTTTGCTATAATCTCAACACTGTGAGATTTCTGAAGAGAAATACACAGTCATGTTATAAAGTTGTACAGCAAATGCTCTGCCCAGTCACAGATTGTTGTCTTTCTGCTCTCCTCTGTGCCTGTGGGCAGTCTGGTTTAACAATCTGATTCCCAATTATCTGAATGCCATCTGTGACATTCACACAGGAGGCTCTGGTAAAGTTCAGGCTTGGTTAAACCACTAGCTTAGTAAATAAACATAAACACATAACCTGACATTTATAACTTCCTAATGAGACTATAACCAACTATTACCACAATCAGTATGGATATTTACACTTTGGTATCCAGTGGTAAACTCAATTACAGTACTTTCCCTCAAGATGGAATCAGATTCAAATATGCAATTTTATTGACAGACAGCAGTAACCTGACATGTTGACACTGACAGACTGGAAAATGTAATTTGACTTTTGGGTAAATAAATAATTTGAAGTTCATGGAAAGTCACCTTTGCCCTCTGACCTTTCACCAGGTAATAAACCAGACCACGTTACCATGGCTAACTCTTTCACCCGTATGATGTCTGGCCGTAACACGGCAGTGATGTTGGCCAGCATAGGAGCTGGCACACTGGCATCTGGATACCTCCTCAGTGACAGCACTGCTGCAGCTGAGAGGAAGAGGCTCTATCCACCCAGGTACGTGTGTGTGTGTGTGTGTATTTATGAGGTGTTTCACCTGTACAGCCAAGTTACCTAACATTACTGTTTCCACCAAAGAAGATATTAAGGCAGCTGATCAATTGGTTACAATTGTACATTTAACTTAATACATTTCAGCACGTTATTTCTGCAGACTGAGGTTTTCAAACCTGTAGTTCATACTAAAAAAACCTTTCCCTGATAGTGCATAATAATGATTGTTGAGATACAATGCATGGTATACATGCAAAAAACTCCCTGATGCAAAGTGAAGTGAGATAAATGTGTGTATTTTTCTCACTGCTGAAATTCAACAAGACTGTTTCTGTCACCTAGTGAGAGGCCTGCATCTGTCGCTGCATAATTTCTTGGCAAAGCTTCCAAGCTTGTGAATTACAGCAACTCATGTTAGCACATCTGAAAGATTGAATAATTCATAGACAAAATAAAAAGATGACTAGATGCATGTATAAATGTATTTAGAAAACTGCAGACATTCATACTTATATTCCCGTACTACTGAAGCACCATTAAAGCAAACTAAATCTAGTCTTGGAAGACTAGACTATGAAAACAGCTCTACTACTAGTGAAACTTGTTTGTCCAAACATTAAGTTAGTTGTTGATAACTTTCTACAGTGCTGATTTCCCTGACCTGAGGAAGCACAACAACTGCATGGCAGCAGCCCTTACCCCAACCATTTATGCACGCCTGAGGGACAAGACAACCCCCAACAACTGGACCCTGGACCAATGCATCCAGACCGGGGTGGACAACCCTGGACACCCCTTCATCAAGACTGTGGGCATGGTAGCTGGAGATGAGGAGAGCTATGAGGTTGGAGTAAATGTTTGCAGTAAGTTGTTGTGTCTTCAGCCCTAAAACGGGGAAAACTGAGTGTTTTATTTTTCCCGTCAGGTGTTTGCTGAGCTCTTTGACCCTGTGATCAAGGATAGACACAATGGCTATGACCCTCATACAATGAAGCACCCCACTGACCTGGATGCTTCCAAGGTTACACCTGCATTTTCTCTATCTTTCTCTCACTCCTTTGTCCTCTACATCACATAGTCTTGTCCATCCATCAATTCCTGTATCCACTTTTACACACAGTGACCTAATACTTTCTCCTCCTCAGATCACCTCAGGAATGTTTGATGAGCGATATGTGTTGTCAACTCGTGTCCGTACGGGTCGTAGCATCCGTGGACTGAGTCTTCCCCCTGCATGCACTCGTTCTGAGCGCCGTGAAGTGGAACGTGTGGTTGTGACAGCTCTGTCGGGCCTGAAGGGAGACCTGGCTGGCCGCTACTACAGCCTGGGAGAGATGTCTGACAGAGAGCAGCAACAGCTTATTGATGTTAGTGCACAATCACACACATTCCCACACACACTCAGAGACAAGGTTGGTTTCTGTACTTTTTTATTTGGATGACCTTTGCCATCTAATGTCCCCCCGATTCCTCTGTCCCTTTACTGGCCAATCAGGATCACTTCCTGTTTGATAAACCTGTGTCACCTCTGCTCACGGCAGCTGGGATGGCCAGAGATTGGCCTGATGCTCGTGGGATCTGGTAAGACTAGGAGAAACTCAGTCTGGAAGAATTACTGCTGTTTTTGTAGCTTAGAGAACCTGCAAAAGCTTTAGTCATAGTTTGCCTAGAGTGCCAGAAACATAGTTTTTGAAGAGATATGCCTTAGAGGTTTGCTGAAGAATGCTTTCATTCACAGCCATCACTAGTGTTTGTGCTGGGGACAACTGGATTTTTAGTTTAGAGTCACACTAATAGAAACACAAATAAGACTACTGCTGCTAATTTGTGACCATCTTCATACCATGATTTCTTTTTAGCAATGTAGCAGTGTCTTATTTGGTGACATTTAAAATGTGTTAGATACAAAGGTCTATTTAGGAAGGATTTGGGACTACTGACATCAGACACCATTATGCACCACCTCCATACAGTTGGACCAATATGACTGGAGAGAAGAGGTTTACACAGGATTTGATTACACAGTTTTTCTGTAAAATTATGTCAGAACAGATTATGTGGAAAACACTGTGCCCACATTCCTGCAAGGCTTAAAATCACCAAAAAACAACAAGCAGATTCAGACTCGCTCACTGTTAGAATTCAACATGTTAGTGTCTTTTCAGTAGTTTTACAATACCTGGAAATGCTATTTGTTCTAGTGCTCAGAACATCACTGGTAGTATCACAAACTTACACTTGCAGCTGCTCCAGACCCAAACTAATAGGTTACTTTATCTCCTGTTTGAATGCCTTACTTATCCGTTTCACTATTTTCAAACAGCTGTTCTGCACTGATCAAATTTCACTCTCCTCTGCAGATTCAAAATGTCTTTTCTCATGCCTCTCTTCTTCCTTTACCTCCATAACTGCAACTTCAGGATCATTTCCTTTTTGATAAAGTAGTGTTGCTCTGACCCCCACCTCCCCACCCGCCTTAATAGCCCATGACTGGGCTGACATTGGAGGCATTTACTCAGCTGAATGTGATTGAAAAATAGATTTTCCTCTCAAATGATTCAATTGTATCAGCAGATGTATTAACATGGACATCAAAACCAACCTTTCAATTGGAGTTTAATTCTGCCTTCCTGATTGTCTCAGGCACAACAACGAGAAGAACTTCTTAATCTGGATCAATGAGGAGGACCACACAAGGATCATATCCATGGAGAAAGGAGGAAACATGAAGAGAGTGTTTGAAAGGTTCTGCAGAGGTCTTAAGCAAGTATGCATGTCTCTATGTCTTCTTGCACCACAATGGTCCACTGTGGATTTTTAAAACAACCTCAGTTATTCCTCCCCAATTGAAATCCATACAGTAATCCATGCAGTTTATCTTAGTGTAAGGCAAAGTATTGTAAAGACTTCACAAAATCATTGTATTAAAACTAGGCTATAAAAACAAATACAGTAGAATTAATACATCAAAAATCAGGGCCTTATCTGCTAAAATTGTAGTTTTTGTCCGTTTTATCTCCAGAGTCTGTTGCAAATGTCTTTAACATGTGTTTTAAAAAGTAAAAATATAGTCTTTTCTTGTAACTTTTAGGTGGAACATCTAATTCAGGAGAGAGGTTGGGAGTTCATGTGGAATGAGCATCTGGGCTATGTCCTCACCTGCCCTTCTAACCTCGGCACCGGGCTCAGGGCTGGTGTGCACATTCGTCTGCCCCTCCTCAGCAGGGTAATGAAGGAAACACACTGGCACCCTTGTCTATTGTTCTCATGTCTGAAAATGATTTCATGTCTGTGATGTTTATGATCTAGGACCCTCGCTTCAAAAAGATCCTGGATAACCTGAGGCTACAGAAGAGAGGCACGGGAGGTGTTGACACGGCTGCTACTGGAGACACCGTTGACATCTCTAACCTCGACCGTCTGGGCAAGTCAGAGGTAAACACTTGAAGAGGAAGGCAGCAGCTGAAGTAAAAGTAGAAATGAGCAGCAGGCAAAGAGCGACAGAGTCAGACAGAGGACAGCAGACATCCCAACAGGTGTGGGCTGTGAATAACCGTACCCCCTGCTGTTCTTTAATCTGTAATCCAGGGAGGGATGTGCCAGTTGAGGTTAAAATACTTCTGTCTCCTGAGCTGAGCCTTTCATGCTGCACTTCCTCACAGGCTGTGATGAAGGCCTCCAACAGGCACTACCAATCAAAGGCTGTTAAAGGTCAGCAGTGGTTATGGTCAGGGTTATGGTTGTGGTTGGACTATACCAATCACACCCAAGCAGAGAAAGTCCTACCTGAAAGGCTAAACTCAATGAGCAAAAGTCACCTTGTGTTAGTTGAACTTGCCAATGCCGCAAGATGCCAGCAGGTTATGGAGGGCTGTGGGGAATTATGTATTCTACTTAGTAGAGAACACACAGAAGAGAATCACAGAGAATTTAAACTTAAAGACAGCTTATAAACAGACAAAGGTCACTGATTTTCAAATACCTGCCATGTAATGGAAATAGTTCTAGTGTATAAGTACTTGGGTATAAGTAATGATATTTTTCATACTTTTGTAAAACTCTTTAAAATACAAAGTTCAAAATAAACGCAGCTATCTTGTTCCCAATTCTTCTTTTATTATACGTGGACATGACACCCTTTTGACCACAAATGGTCTTCCTCAGGTGTCACTTTAGATATCCACTCATGAAAAGTTGACAGAATGTGCAGTATCTTATATAACTGATTGTAAGTAAAAAGTTATTTAAGAAAAAGTACAAAAGCTGGGTTTAAAACTACACTCACTTTATTTCAAACCAAACCAGCTGATTTCACTTATTTGCACTCCTTCGACCTGAAAGAGGAACTAATCACCGGAGTCAGCAGGAGTTCTTATGAAATCAAATGAAATCCTCCATATTCTTGAGCCTCAGTGACACATTGTGGAGCACCACTGAGTTAGATCATTATCAGGACCATAGTAGATCATTTACATGGATATTAACTCAAATGTAACCTGAACCTGTGTAACAACTATGTACATGTTGATCATGGGATTTTTGACAATAGTTACTATGTTTCCACAGGTCGAGCTGGTACAATTAGTGATTGACGGCGTAAACTACCTAACTGAATGTGAGAAGAGACTGGAGAAGGGGCAGGACATCAAGATCCCCTCTCCCATCCCTCAGTTCAGGAAGTGAACATCACCTCTGCTGGGAATCCTGGAATAAAGCAGGCGCTCCAACCGCTCGTCGTTAAACTGTTGGTCCTACAAGATATTCATGGCATGTAAAGCACTGTACTGACTTACATGTACAATAAATTCATTGCATGTACATGAATTCTAAACACAATAAACTCTCTTGATGAATTGAGTTGTATTACTGGCAGGTGTTTTACAATGTTGGTGATGTTACTACCTCTGTGGTGGAAAGCAAAAAAATGACCTGAAACCTAAAACATGAAAGAGCTTGTCAACAGTAGTGTAAAGTAAGCACATTTACTCAAGTACAGTACTTACAGAAGTACAGTTCTGAGGTACTTGTACTTTACTTGAGTATAGTTTATGCTGCTTTATATTACTACATTTCAGAGCGAAATTTTGTAGTGTTTACTCCACAGGCATCTGACAGGTATAGTTACTAGATTATCAGATTTTATAATAAAAAACATTTTATAATATTATAGAATACAATGCCTTGTTAAATATTAAAGCATTGGTTCTCAACTGTTTTGGCTTGTGGCCCCTTACAAAAAAGCAGTGTCTTGTTAGGGTCCCTTGTCACGTCTCTATGTCTATGACATCCATCAAAGACACATTTCCCCTCTAAGCCTCTCAAATTGTTTTATTAAAATAACAGTTGGAGGCCAAATTGTCCAATAGTTCATAACAAGCAAAGATTAGAGGAAAGTCCAAAAAATGAATACAAATTTGAGTATGTTTTTTTCTTCTTTCCTACCCCATTAATCATCTCAGGTCCCTCCAGATAAATCTTGTGATCCTTTGAAAGGGGTCCGATCCCTAGGTTGAGAACCACTTTACTAAAGGACTAAACTACCAAATGGTTTATAAAATAGTAAAAACTAGCTCCACCTCAACCTGTATACAGCAGTAAAATGCTGCTTCCACACTGATTTTACTTTTAATACTTTAAGTACATTTTGCTAATAAAAGCAAAATGTAAGCACATGGATTCCAAAGTATTAGCTATCATAAAACCATTATACTGGTAAACAAATGCAAAACAAGATAATACAACAGACCTGCATCTAAGTCAAACAGAAAAGAAAGCACAACTCAAGAGCACACAAAGTACAGGACACACTCACACTCAGACTTGACCTCCCACTGCTCTGCTAGTTTCTTGTCTTGCTCAGACAGAGCTGTTGTTATCAGGCCATGGCCGACTGCCAGACTTAATAAGATAGAGCTATACTGGACAATAATGTCATGACCTTTGCAACTCTATAACTAAGTGCTGAACCCCTGCTTGTCCTGCACTATGACTCACAAAGAAGACTATAGCCACTGTTATTGCAGCAAGTAGGTTCATAGGTTCAGGTTTTTCTCTGTCTAATAACTATGAAAAAGAAAAAAAAAAACATCAGGAATAAAAAAAGATGGATTACTCCTCTACAGCTGGTGGTTAACCTGAACCTGGCATTCAGACCTCACCTGCGTCCTATACATCCTATATAAGGCCTTTAATCCAGGGGTAAAAGGCCAAGCTCATTACTGACAGGCACCAAACAGGCCAAACAGAGGTGACTGGTTAACACTATAACATAGCCAGTTTAATTTTGCCTAGGCAAGAAGAGGTGGGGATTATACTTTATAAATAAAGGCATCCTGCCATTTGTGTTTTAATTATTTGGGTGAATGGTCCTTTTAAATCCTAAAGTCTTTTATCAGTCGCTCTTCCTTTTCTGGCAGCAGATTAATGACGTAGATCTATTAATGCTATTAGAGATCTACACTACAGAGCTCAGAAACTGTGTGTGTATGAGTGTGTGTTAGTAAAGAATTAATGCTGCAATTATTGCAATGTGAATGAGGCTAGGATTTATTTGATGGACGCTAAAATTGGATTTTCTGAGCAGGGTGATAGCCAGATGAATAGCCAGATTTTTTTTTTTTTTTTTTTAAACAAAACAGTTACTTTTTACACACAGAACCAATAAATAAACATTGGGGCAGTTCCTGTTTCTCAAATATATATACCTGTTTCAGTCTTTGTATCCACTCTGTCATAGTAGGTTCACGCACCTTCATCCAGTTCACAGTGATTATCTTCCTAGCTACCATTAATAATATATGTAATACAAATAAGTGGGATTTATTAAACTGATCTGAGGGGAAACCATCAAGCAAACAGAAAACTGGGAGCATTGGTATGTCTCTTCCCAAAATTTTACTAATTTCCCTATTAATCCCCTGCCAGTACAATAGTACTTTGGGGCATTCCCAGAATATATGCACATAGTCCCCACCATTCCACATTCTCTCCAGCACTGCGATAACGGCGATGTACTGTCAAATTTGGCAACCACCAGTGGGGCTCTGAAAAATCTCATTTTCATTTTCCAATCAAATTCCTTCCACATTTGACTACTTGTACCCTTATGACAGCCAGCACATATATTTATCCACATCTCATCCTCTATTACAGTATTTAACTCTAATTCCCAGTTTCTTTTGATATGAAACGTGTCATCAGATTGGTCCTGCATTAACTTCCTATAAATATGTGCTATATGATTTTTAGTAGGTAGACCATGTTCAATAATATTGATAAAATATTTTTCAACATTTATTGGAGTTCTTTTGATTATGTCCCAATGTTTATAATTTGTGATATAATGTTGTAGTTGTAAATATCTAAAGAAGTCATTAGATTTCAGCGAAAACCTATTGCATAATTGAGAAAAGGATCTTATGGTCTCCCCATCAAAAAATTGATTAACTATCTTTAAACCATTCTCTTCCCATCTACTAAAAACATCATCCCATATAGAAGGAAGAAAATCTGGGTTACCTTTAATGGGTATTGCACGTGATAGGGCTATTATTCCTCTAAACTTCTTTTGTATGGTGGACCAGATTTTAACAGTATGCTGTATCCATACATTTGTTATTTTCACTTTTTTCTGTGCCTGCAAGTCCATGAATGGCAGAACTGTCAGAGAAACTCCAGGAAGTGAATTCTGTTCAATATTAACCCATTCTGCTTCTTTATCATTACCAAGCCAAGCAGTCATAGCCCTTAGCTGAGCAGCCCAATAATAGTATCTAAGATTAGGAAGGTTCAAACCCCCCCCATCTTTATTTGACATAATTATTTTAAGTCTTATTCTTGGTCTTTTGTTTTGCCAGATAAATTTCGAGATCATTTTTTCTAGTTTGTTAAATGCTGAGAGCGGGACCCAGACTGGTAGGGATTGAAATAAGAACAGAAGTCTCGGCAATATGTTCATTTTCACTGTTTCTATCCTACCGAACATGGAGAGAGGTAGTATTTCCCATCCTGCCAAGTCTTTTTTATCATCTCAAAAGCCGTGTGTAATTAGCTAGGTATAAACGTGATGCCATAGGTGTAAGGATGACACCCAAGTATCTGAAGCCCTGACTAGACCATCTAAAAGATACCTCATTATCTAACTGTGTGGGCCAATGTCCTGATATCATCATTGCCTCAGATTTCTCAGAATTTACCTTATATCCGGAAACTGAGCCATAATCTCTAAGGCTCTCTAGAAGGGCTGGGATTGATGAGAGGGGTTATCAATGAATAGTAGTACATCATCTGCGTATAGCGATATTTTGTGATCTTTTCCTCCTTTATCTTTTATCCCATGTATTCTGGGGTTGCTCCTTATTAACTCCGCTAGTGGCTCAATGCTAAGAGCAAATAAGACTGGGGACATCGCATCTCCTGGCGAGTTCCCCTGCCTAAATTAAAAACTCTGAGCAATGACCATTAACTCGAACTCTTGACTTGGGATTTTTGTAAAAAGTCTTTACCCATTTAACAAAATTATCATGAAATCCCATATAATTAAGAGTCTGCTCCAGAAACACCCAATCCACCCTATCAAATGCTTTCTCAGCATCTAGGCTGAGAAGCATCGAGGGTGTTTTACTGTCTTTTCCGATTTGTTGTATATTTAAAGCTTTTCTTATATTGTTCATGCCATAACGTCCATTAATAAATCCAGTTTGATCTGGTTTAACCAGTTTTTTAATATGTTTTTGAATTCTGTTTGCTAGTATTGAAGTTAATATTTTCATATCCTGACAAAGCAAACTTATTGGTCTGTAAGACATACATTGTGTAGGGTCTTTTCCAGTTTTATGAATTACGGTAATAATAGCATCAGACCACGAGTGCGGAAGGTCTTCATTTTGTAATGCATAGTTAAACACCTTACTTAAGTTAGGAGCCAGTTCATTTACAAATATCTTATAAAATTCCCCGGGGAATCCATCCACTCCAGGTGATTTGTTATTTTTTAATTTTGCAATAATCTCTCTTATTTCCTCCTCTGTGATAGGGGATGTCATTTCCTTTGCTTCTTCTTCTGTTAATTTATTTAATTCAATTGATCGCAGAAAGCCTTTAACTTTTTCTTCCTTATTTATTAATTTCTGGCCTTCGTATAATTTTTATAATAATCTTCAAATGCATTAACTATATCGTTTGGTTGTGTTAGCATTATTAACGTATCTGGGTGTTTAATTTTTGGAACTACCCTGCTTGCTTGAGCCTTACGTGGTTGGAAGGCTAGGAGCCTGCTTGCTTTATTACTCATCTCATAATATTTTCTACTCACGAATCTGAGTGCCCCTTCTGCTTTATATGTGAGCAGATCATCCAATTTCTTTCTTTCCTGTTTTAAACATTCTAGAGTTTCGATTTTACCTGTTTGTTTATGTTCAATTTCTAGTTTTCTGATTACATCCTCTATCTCGTTTTGTTTGACTAATCTCAGTTTTTTATTCCTGGATGTTATTTCTATTATTTTACCTCTCATCACTGCTTTGGCTCCCTCCCACAAAATAGATGGAGTAACCAGTCCATTGTCATTAATATCAAAGTATTCAATCAATTGTTGTCTTATTTCTTCCTTGGCTTTGCAGTCATTTATCATTGATACATTTAATCTCCAGTATTTAAACTGTTTACCTTGATCTAACTGAAGTTTTAGTCTAACTGGAGCATGATCGGATATGGTTATGGGATCTATATGACATTCTGTAATATTGTGTAGATCTGCTCTAGAAGTACAAAAGAGGTCTATTCTAGAGTAACTGCCATGTACATGTGACATAAAAGTAAAATCCTTCTCTTTCGGATGCAAATGACGCCAGATATCTGCTAAACCTAATTCTCTCATTATTCCTAATAGAGCTTTTACTTTTTTTGACTGTGGTCCCCTATCTGCTGGTAACCTATCCACATGTCTATCTAATACACAGTTAAAGTCCCCACCAATTAGATACATTCCTTCGCCCTTCTGTGCCAACAGAGAAAAACAGTCTTAAAAAATTGTGGATAGTCTTCATTAGGTGCATAAAGATTGAGAATCGTGATTTTTGCCTGAAATTGTACCAACTACCATGACATATCTCCCCTCTTTATCTTTGTATACTTGCTCCACATTAAAAAAAGACTGACTTGGCAAACATGACTGCAACACCTCTCCTCTTCCCCTTGTTGTATGAGGCACTGACAACTTGGTCCACCCATTCCCTTCTCAGCTTTAAATGTTCCCCATCAGACAGGTGGGTCTCTTGAAGCAATGCAATGGAGCATTGCATTTTTAAGCTGACTAAATATTTTCTTTCTTTTAATTGGGCTGCTCAGACCTTTTACATTATAACTGACACAGATTAAATTCTCCATTGTTTGATGTTGTATATGTTAGTAACCATCATGTTCCAGTGGTATAAAGAAAAATAAAAAATTAGAAAATAATAAAATAAAACAGCTGTCAGGGGCAGATATTTAAGGTATAAAGAAACTAAAACATGAACTATATACATGAACAAGACTCCCACACATCCATTCGGCCAAGTTGTCATCTCACAGGCCAAATCCCGATGTAACAGGGGCAGGGAATTGTGACGTTGACTCCCTGGGGTACCAAAAATGCACCGAGCGCATGCGGCCATTCTGTTTTTAAAACAGGGCCGCCTCCAGGAGTGATTTCCACTCAAAATTCAAAATACCAGCAAGTATCCGTCAAATTAGAAACAAAACACTTATTATCCCAAGAATGAAGAAGAGAGGGGGAAAAGTTACTTAAACATACGAATCTCAGCAAAATGCCACTCTCTTCTATAATTTAACCAGAGTTTACTCACATTCTGAAGCAAATATATCTAGTTTAAATGTACTACTTACACCTTTTAAACTGTTCATTCCTTCTGCAAAAATGCTTGAAGATCCGCATCGGACAACGCTGTGCTCAATTCACGTCCACCTTGACCTTGCGCTGACCATCTAGCCCTCGATATTTCTCTTACTTGTCGGTCCCGTTCATCCACTCGAACTTTGATTCCCAGGTCCCGCAGCGGTAGTGCAGCATCCATCAGGGTAGGGAAAGTTTTATTCCCGTCCCCAGGTAGATCCTTATCTGTGCCGGGTAGATGCACTGCGCTTTCACATTCTTCATCTTGAGCTGTTTCATTACCTCTCGCACCTGTGCTCTTTTCCTCTGCAGCCCAGGCGAATAGTCATTGTCAAAGTAGATCCGTTTTGTGTTGTAAACGACTTCTTTTTGTGACCAGGCTTGTCTTAAGATCACATCCTTAACCGCATAGTCCAGGAATCTCACAATTATCGATCTCGGAGGTGCGGTAGAGTTTTTTGGTTTGGCTGCAAGGGCCCTGTGTGCTCTTTCAATCTTTATATCCATGTCCGGAGGTAGCTGTAAAACTGAGGCGAGCAGCTCCTTAACAAACTCCGCTGTGTTTTCCCCTTCGCAGCCCTCGGGAACTTGATATATTCGCAGATTGTTCCGACGAAGTCTGTTTTGCAGGTCTTCACATCTACCTGTAAGATCCGCCTCACGTTCCAGGAGATATCGGAGCGCTCTTTCGTGCCGCATTTGAGTTTCCTCAGCAACATTTATCCGTTCCTCCGTCTCCCCGATTCTGCTCTCCAAACTATTTATTTGGCCTTTTAAGTCCTCGACCGAGGTCTCTAATTTCGTCAATGATATTTTCGTTTGTTTATGCCCCTCTTGGTTTTCTTTTCTTAGCGATTTCAGTTCTTCCATCACTTCAGAAAGTTCGGAAGCACGCGGGTTAGCTTTAGCATGTCTGGCAGGGCTAGGTGATCGTTTTTTCTCGTCTCTTTCTCTCGAATTGTCATTTTTAGAAGCATTCTTGTGTCTTGTTATCGTACTCATTTCTGCAAACTCTGATTATACCTGAATTGATTATATAAATCGGGATTTTTGCTACTATCCGACGGAGCTTAACTTTCAAGCGTTTACCATCTCCGTGACGTCACCGGAAGCCCCCAATAGCAGTGTTTAACTGGGATTTTCAACCACTTAAAGTGTATCATCAGCATATATGCAGCACTTCTAGGAAGCCTACAAGAGGCCATTTTTTTTGGCAGTTTAAACATCGATTAGTTACACATTGACTCTCCAGGTGGCAGCTTCAGTCTCAGCTTCACCACAGACGCTGAAGTGTTTTGGGTAAATGCCTTGAACAATACAAGACACATAATGTAGTTTCAACTCAAGTTAAGCAAAATCTTATTGACACTGGAATTCCTTTGAAAAATGGATTGATGATGAATTTGGTGGGACTTAAATAAATAATTGACAATAAATTATCAACATTAAAGAATGGTCAATGGACACTCCCCAAATGTAAACTGCCCAAACATAATTAGTTGTTGGTACTTAGCCAGTGTGGTGAGGTTTTTAGAGACTATAAAACACACAAGGAAGTGGATAATGTTCATTTGACATCAGAGGTCTGACAGGTTTTCATTTCTCTGCACTTTGCCATTTGATCAAAGACTCAAAATGAGGCTGCATGTATCTTCGGCTTTCATCTTTCATTTTTCCTGACATGATTTTTACTGTTGCATCAGTAAACGTTAGCACGGCCATGGCAATCCGGCAAGCCTTATGAACAGCATATTCTGAACTGTTGTTCTGTGACTCCCATCACATATTTTAACTTATTTAATGGAACTTTTCCATTTTTTCTTTCTCTGGTGCAGTTGCTGAAAATATGATCACCAAAGAATGAATGAGAAGTGATATGTGCAAATAGAGTTGCTTTCATTGGTGTCAGATGCTGTGCTGAAGATTTGTGTAATGGCGCACAGCACACTGGAGTTTTTGGTACTCTCCTTCTAGCGCCCTTAGTCATCATTACACTCTTCATTTGAAGCTTAACCTCCTCATTTTTACATTCTCATGTGGTGCTTTGAGTGTTCAAAAGTGGAGGAAGCATACTGGGAATCAAATAACTTTTGAGACAGTGGTCATCTTTGAATATATTTGGAGCCCTTGAAGGAAGCCTTTGAAATCTAAAATCCTGGTGAACTATTGAGAAGGATTTTCTTTTTGCACTGCATATCTGTAATTATTCTGATGGTTACCTGTATAGTATTATTTCCTATTATTTTTTATTCACCTACACTTTTAACAGATACTGCATATTTTGAAATATTTGTTTATAGAAAATGTACCAAATATAAACTGGTGTAAATATTAATTTCTTTGAAAATACTGATGACAATTTGTCTTCTTTTTCTCACATTCAAACCATGACTCTGCTGCATCTTTTTCCTTCAGACTGCATATACTGCCAGAAGTATGAATATTTTTGCCTCTAAATCTAAAATCTTACAAAATCTACCAATAAAGTATAACTACATTCATATAGTAAACTGTAGCTATCTTATTTATATAAGCTATATTTTAAAGGAAAGACCAACTTGTAAGGATACCATGCATCATCCTGTGTGCAGTTAATGAAACCAGGCAGTAGAGGGCAGTATAGGAGAAATCAAACGGTGGCCAAGTCCATAACTATTTGTGTGTGTGTGTGTGCATCAGTTCTCACATTTTTATGTCTAATATCAGTTCAGAGGATGTGAACCAAATGCATGTACCTCCTAAAAATATAAATTATTATAGCAACTGATTTACTTTAACTGCTTATTTTTGGAAATGTGTTACATAAAATAAACTATTAAAGAATAAGTTAAAGTACTCATTCTGAAAAATCTTCCTTTTGAGACTCTTTCATTATTGATATGTTATTATGTACGCAGTGTTTAATAAGTTTGCCTGTAAAATCAGGTAAGTGTAATGTAATCATAATCTAGTTGAGTACAAAATAACAGATATGACTGATGCAATATAACAAAATGCTACATTAAAAGCCGCAGACCAGTTTGTTCAAGTTTACACCCCAATGGCAACCAGGGGGTCACAGTTTGAATTACTGGGGTAATTATACTGCGATTGTATAATTAATGGACACTTTTCAAAATGAAGTCATAGCCAAGAAATTACCAATCGACCTGGTGTGCACTTCTGAAAGAGCAGATCAAAACCACACCCAGCTGGCTGTCAGCGCTGATCTCTATTCAATGTGGTTTATTACACAGTGATTGCATGTAAATAAACTTACACTCCTTTGTTCAGTTACTCTTGAGGTAATGTGGTCTGCAAAATAAAAGGCAAAACAAAACAACTGGGGTTTAACTATTATGCAGTCATTTCAGTTTCAGAAAATAACTCCTCTATGCCTGTTTGTAAACTCTATTCATCATAGTTCACAGCACTCAAGAAGGTCATTCTCATGATGTTTGTGGTTAATATTGCTTTATGTCATAATATACATGTAGTAAAAAAATTTATTATTGCAAAAATCCATCAACACACCTACATAAAAAAAATTATTTTAACAACATATTTTAAATGAACTCCCACAAACCTCTAGTTAATCTATACTGTCTTTATACTACTACTATACTATAATTAAGAATTTAATCACCACAAATTTACTTTGTATCTGCCAAAAAAGCTGTAATTGTGCATCACTACAGTATGTCTGTCTACAATATGAAAGACACAATTTTAGATCAATCCGAGAACATGCATATAAAATATTCAGTCATGTCAATGCATAAAAGCTGTTGCACATTCTCCACACTCAATTACTGTAAATTTTTCTTTATGAGTCATGTTGTCAATTAACTGAGCAGTATCAAATTGATAAATGTGATAAATTGTTTATTATTGTTTATATATAACAGCTACAAATACCCAAAGGACTGTAAAGGATTGTAAATCATAACAGACTCTGATGCATTACAGTAAATCACATATAAGAAGTGTATGAAGAATGTACTGTATGTAATTTGTTGTGATATTTTTGCTTTGGGGTCAGTTACTCATGTTAACTTGTGAAGTAGATTGATTTAATGCGCGCTAAAGAGGCATAGAGAGCCACAGAGCTGAAGTCACATAAACTGGTAAGTAATATGTTGAGCAATGGACACACATGTGTGTTTTTGTTCATTTATGGATGCAAGTGCTTACGATCTTTATTTGTCTTACTGTGAAATAAGGTTGATTTATGCTCTTTCCATCAGGCATGTAAAACCTATACATTTACATATCAGTGGGGGTTTATTTGCTGCAAGTCACTCCAACTTCCAACATGAGCCAAGCTGTCAGGTAAAAGGATCAAGATGCTTGACTGTTCTGGCTGCTCTTACATATTAACCCTTGAGATCATGTTATTTTTACTTTGCTGGATTATACTGTATAGAAAACAACATATATTTGCAAACCCCAGATTAGTAGATCAACAAATGTGCGGATAGGGTACTTTTTTCCTCCATCATTACCATTTTTTGATGAGTCCAAACTGATGTTACTTTAAAAGCAAATGTCTACTCATGTACTGTATGTGGAAACAGCTGAAATGTTCTTTAAAAGGGGCAGTGATATTCAATTGATCTATAATTATCACTTCAAATAAGTTTTTTTAAGGTTCAGTTTGGTTTGGTGTTACACTCAATCATCTAACGTGTAGCAAGGATCCTAAACAGTCAAAAACATCACCGGACTGAACTTAATTGTACTGAAATAATGCCACCTATCACTTTACACAAGTAAATAAACATGGAGTTGTTAAAAGTACTTAGAAGTAAGTGACAGATCCACTTTTATTTGCAGGAATTTCCGTATTCAATCCAGATCACAGTTTTGTTCTGTAACCTTCACAGTATCCCGAATATTTTAGTCAGCATGCATTAAGTAGTCCACCAATTAAGATGGTGTGTAAAATGTTATCATAACCAAAATACTGACAGCCAAAACTATGAAAATATGATTCAGGTTGTAAAAAGCCTGAATTTTTAACAATAACAGCTGGTGTCGTACTGTTCATGTAACTGAAAACATCTCATTTTCACTATAAGGACATGGTAGGTGACACAGGAATGTACGTTCTCATAGAAGATGAAACAACTAACTAACAAGCCTACAATTCTATCATGGAGACCATCATGACATGAAACATAATGCAGAGCAGTGGTGGAAAGTAACTAAGTACCTTTACTCAAGCACTACTGCTAATTACTTGTAGTACAGTTTTAAAGTACTTGAAATTTACTTTAGTCTTCTCATTTCATGCTTCTTTATACTCTAATTCCACATTTAAGATGAAAATATTGGACTTTTTGCTCCACTACATTTATATGACAGCTATTGTTACCAGTAATTTTGCAGATTAAAAAACCTGTAATGGGGGCGCCCCTGTGGCTTTGGGGTTAAGATGCCCACCGTGAACCAGAACATACCCGGTTCAAGTCCAGCTGGGGACTTCTTTTTGCCACTCTATCTCCCTCACTTCCTGTCATCTCTCTACTCTATAATAAAGGCTTAAAATGTCCCAATAAATACTTTAAAAAACTAGAACAAGCATGCATAATAGTTTGTGATTATTATGCAAAAGGTGAGGAGCAGTTCATTTAGTCTAACTGGAACCTTTGTACAGTAGATGGTGTTAGTTGATGTTGACTTTGATATAAGCCGTGGCTATGGGGGAGTGAGTCAGTTATAATGTGCTCAAAAGAAGGAAGTCATACTCTCGGAGTTAGACCTCATGCAGTCCAGACCTGTCCTGGAAGCACAGGAACTTAATTAGCTCTCCCTCTTTGACCAGGAGAATCTTGTTTTGCCACTGGTCCAAAAACTAAGACGCCCATACAAGCTCTTTGGCAGTCTTATCATTGCTAATCAGTTTGTTCAACAAATCGACCAGTATCTCCCACTTTACCATGTGGCATTGTCATTGTACAGTGGTGAGATGTTATAGATGTTCCAGTAAGAACAAAAACTGAATGATTCCCCTATGAAACATGTTGTGCTGTATGTCACTTTAATGTTACCAAAGTGAAGCCTAAAGTCATTTTATAATAGCCCAAAACAAACTATCATAGAAAATATACTGATGGAGAACAGCTCTTTGGGAAGGGAAAGAGAAAGGGAGAGTAAGAATAATGAAGTCGAAAAGCAGTAACAGATTTTTCTCTCTGTGGTAAATTCACTAACCAGTCCAGTGTGAATAATATCTTAAATAAACATAATTGCCTCTTTCTGTTACTTCAATGTTGTTAACAAAGGAAGCATGTCTCTTTCTGTGCAGGGTCACATCTCATCCACAAGGACTTGTGACCCCTTTCGGCCCGACAAGTGACAAACTCATTTCCAGTCCACCATCACAGGCCACTATAAATACATTACACAGTATTCAAGACTGCTGTGCCCACTGCTAGAAACAAATAATCAGACTTTATTGCTTTCGATGGCATCCAAAATGCGTTTCATTCTCTAATGAAGACTGAAAATTGCAACACATCGAGCGAAAAAAGACATCCGCTGGTTAATTGAATCATCACGGTTGAGCAGGTTTGAGATTAATTCCACGTAAGGAGAAGATCAAAAGCGAGCCAGTTTTAAGGATGTCAAGGGGAATGAGAGCACTGAGGCTTGTGGGATAATCCCATTAAGAGCTGCACATTCATTCATACTGAGGATCCACAACTGTAGGCCTACAGTATGTAAAAGATTAGGGCTACACAGTCAGTGATGGAGAGAGGTCACAAGCAAACCTGAATTCTCACAGTTTTGGAACATTGTGGTGTATTATTCTCTGCTCTCAGTATTAAGCCTTTTTTAATTATTAATTATTTTGAGCAATGATCAACCACTATGAAAGCTATTTCAGAGTTTGTCTCTGGAACAGATTGGATTACAAAAAATAAGAGAAATGCATGCGTCATTGCTTAATACTGATTGCCAAGGACATATTTTAATACACTGGATTACACATACACATTTACATTGTACATATACACTCTTACACACATGTATCATTGTAGGGTATATCAATGACGTCGTCTCTGCCTACACTGCAGGATTTTGATCTAAAATTAGACTTGATTCTTCTGGAGTCTTGGTTTAAGGTGTATGTGTATGTGTCTGTGCATGAATATTGATGTTCATATATATATGAACATTTCTGTGTTAACACTGTGGAAGCAACACACTTTAACATCTGCAACAAAAACAAACTTCATTGACAAGGTCACCCACTCAATGTCCAAATAGTGGTATGACTGATGATTTTACCATACTGTATAGTATTTATGAAAACCATACACCATTGATGGAGGGCAGCAAAAGCCTGTAATTTAAACAAGACTAAGTGTCCACAGCCACGCTTGTGGCTCTGTGAGGCTGTTCTTAGGCACAGTGGTGCCTTGAGCTAAATACAAATATTAGCATGCTAACATGCTCACTATGACAATGCTATCATGCTGATGTTCAGCAAGTATAATATTTACCATCCATGTTCACCATCTTAGTTTTGCATGTTAGCATGCTAACATTTGCTGATTAGCACTAAACACAAAGTACACTTGAGGCTGATGGGAATGTTATTAGTTTTGCAGGCATATGGTCATAGTATTGGACAAATAAAAATGTGGACCTGATGATGTTGTTAGATAAAAAGTGGAGTAATTTCCAAAGATATTAGAATTTAGAGGGGGACATGAATGTCTGTACCATATATCATGACAATCCCTCAAGTAGAGATATTTCACTTAAAACCACAAATGTCAATTTCATGGTGGTGCTAGAAGAAAATTCAGGGGATCACCAAAGCCATTAGGATTCATCCTCTGGGGACCATGAATGTCTCTACAAACGTTCATGGCAATCCATCCAATAGTTTCTGGATATTTCAGTGTGGACCAAAGTGGTGTCGCTAGCCTGGCTAAAAGAGCAAGGTTTGAATCTCCTGACCAATTTGAGAATCTCTGCTCCCTCATCAGCTGCCCTGATCATATCCAACAGTGGACAACAGTTGTTGCTCAAGTACAACTTATGGGTATGTAAATGTGATACAGTTTTGCTAAAAAAAATAATCTTCTGCCTGATTAATAAACGTTAAAAACCCAGTACCACACAAGCACATCACATATTGTATTTAGTGCTGGACTAGAATGAAGAACATTCCCACGTTTTCACATCTAAAGAACAAAATAGTATTGTGGTTATGGGTAAAATGGATGAATCCTGCAGAAGCATACTGGTAAATCAAACACCAAGTGAACATGCAGTTCTATAATGAAATGGAAGAAGGCTCATAAAAACAAAGTGACTCACAAAAGCAGAACATTAAAAATGTGCTTTATCATGCAAGTCATATTTATTTTCAAATTTTCAAGGCAATATAAACAGAGGAGATAGCAGAGATGTAAAACCTCCCAAAGAATACTGAAAGTGATATAAACTACGAGCAACAGAGGGAAGGTTCGAAATCAATGCTCCTGCCAAAAATTATAATGTATCACAGATTTTCTGGACAAATGACCTAAAAGAAAACAATTAAATTCACCATCATCCATAAATTTGAGATGAATTAAAATCATTTCTCAAATAAATACGCTATGATCAAAGCTAACATAATCAGGGCACTAAATAAAATATTTGGCAAAAACAATACAAAATATTTATTGACAACATTCGTCAAACTGGTGTATTTACAGAGCGATGGATGACTGTGTGATTGTGTGTGTGTGTGTATGTTCACAAGTGTGTGTCTGTGTGTGTGATCTCATTCCACAGCGCAGAAGTTATCCAGACTGTTCTCTCGGGTCTCAGGGAGCTCGCGCTGTTCCAGTAGTCGGTACTGGAAGGAAACACGGTTGATATAGTTCCCACTGGACACCAGCCTCACCACCGAGTTATCACAACCAATCTTCATCTGGGCTGAAGGGCCAAAGAGAAAAACAGATACTTTACACTGAAGCACATACAGAGAAGTCTTGTTCTCTAGCCAGCCCTTCTTAGCCTGCTTGCAGATCGTGCTAAATCAATAAACATAGTATAATATAGTATAGTTAAGATTTGTAGTACGGCACTTTGCAATTGCAATTCAAAATGTAGGAATTGCTCATTCCAGTGTTAATTAAGATCCTTTGTCAGACACTTTTATGGATTGAGTTTGCGGTCACTACTACAAACATTTGTGGCTTATTTGTTCAGAAAATATGAGAATTTAATTGTGTTTATTTTTGTAATATTAAAATCAGGAGAAAATCAGGTTGTAAAATACAATTTGCATTGCAAATATTTGATGATTCCACCAACTGGGATGTTTTTATTATTTTGAAGGACTCATCTGACAGCATAATCTGTCAGAATTTATATTATTGGAAGCATATTCTGAATTGTCCTCACCATGAGAGGACCCTGCTGCTGTAACACTGTGGTGAACTGTCTTTTGATGTGTGGGATCATAATATGCAGCTGCAATTTAGTTTAAATGTTTTTGCTAATACACATGGTGAAATGTGCTAAACTGTCTTTTAAAAAATCAGGGTAATTTTTAGCAAAAATCAGTAAAAACTGAAAATGGTGAGCCTAGGCATAGCATAAATAGGGTAAAATATAGTATAGTTCAGTCCAGTACAAGAAGTCAGATTTCCAAATGATCACAGTTCAGAAGGAAACCGGCTGTTAACAATGAAAATCATAGATTCACACTGGAGGTAAACTGGAGGGGCTCAGACTCACCGAGCCCACTGAGGGAGAAACAGAGGTCAGCTACAGGAAACATCTTAGAGGTGTCCACCCCATTCCCCCCTAGCAGCTCCACATAGTCACCTGACCCCCAACAGCCCGACCACACCTGCCTCTGTAAAAAAATGAACAACAAAATGTTTTGTTTCTCAATACATATTTTTGCTGGCTAGAGAGGTTGGCAATGCCCATGTGTAGTGCATGCAAGACATAAAACGCAAGGAAGGGGCAATATGTGACGTCCCTGGGTTTCACGCTAGTTGGTGGGTGTAATGCACCAAAAAATGGAATAAAGCAAAGCAAAAAAAAAAAAAAAAAAAAGGGGAAAGAAAAGGACTGCTAGCCAGTGTGAACAGGGGATGTTAAAATGCAAAGAATTTAAAAAAATTGATTTAGCAAATGTTTAATAAGGAAGAAAATGCATTCAACACGTTTGTCAGGTCTCACTGTGTTGGTGAGAAATAGTGAAAGTAAACATAACTGTTTGTTTACTAGAATAATCCACAGGGCATCTTTAAATTCCAGCTTGGTCTGCATACACATACATAATGTGTAGTATTGATTAGAGCAATAATTAGAGACACTGCTAAGAGACACTTCTAACTATCACATAGGCAGTAGTCAGTTGTTTGGATAATACTATATACTATATACCCTAAAGCTAAAGGGTACCTCAAGTTTCCGTCCTTGGTCCATCATATTTTGTATCTATGCTCCTCTTTTATCACATACTTTTTTATATAGTACGATTGCATGCAGCTGTATTTGCCTGTAAAACTGTTCATACAAATCATCTTTGAAATACTTGACTTTGGAACACTTACAACTTTCCTCAACATTTGAGTAGAAATGACAGGTTGTTGTATTTGGCCCAGCAAATGCAGTAGCCAGCCAGTGTCAGACCAGCAGCCAAGATCTTCAGGAGTCATTTTGTTTCGTTCAGTCTTTTATTAACATATTTAGTCCGATTTAAAAGGTTCTCTTTTATGAGTCTAGCTGTGTCTGTCTGCCGTTTAATGCTGAGCAGGTAGTGTTCAGTGGGCTTTTAGAGTTTCTTTGCTGAAAACAGCTCTCTGCTGTGGCCGAAAATGATGCAAACAGTAAAGTTGTGGGCGGACAGCTAAACAATGAGCTAAAACTCTCTATAAAGCTCCATAAAGCCAAGGGGAGCTGCAGATTCTCTGTAGGTTCAACAATTTACAAATCGTAATTGCTTGGTTTTGCTCATGATAGTAGCTGATTTTAGCCCCTACATAGCCATTGTACACCCACACAGGTGTTTTCACTTTGCCTAATTAGATCTTTTGCCATGGAACCTGTTAAAGCAGGAAAACTGCTGACAACAGAATCACTATAAACACCAGTGTGGGTCTCCACGCTTTGCCAAACAGAACATTGATTTTGGACAAGTCTCCAAAACTGGATTATTTTCAATTACAGTATTTTTTGAAGTTCACTGCCAATGTTTTTCACTACAATATCTATGCATGACAAATACAATATGGAAAAGGTCAAAATAGGGCAACTAAAACTAACTGGTTACAGGAATAGATTGACATTTTGGGAAAAATGCATATTCACTGTCTTGCCAATACAACTCTTGTGTACGGTGACTTTAAATATATAGCCGGAACCAGAAGCTGGGTAGCTTATCTTATCGTAAACACTGAAACAGGGGTAAACAGCTAGCCTGGCTCTGTCCAAAAGTACATATTGTCATTTTTGCACTTAGTAGTAGCAGTACGGATTAAACTAACAAGATTTTGTTACGTTTGGACAGAGCCAGGCTATCAATTAACCCTTTTTTTAATGAAAATATTTAAAATGTTTAATTAAGTGAATACACTATTCCAGAAAAATAGTGTTGTGAAATACTGAAATATTGTTTCCCACTTGCATAATGCTCACCTCTCACAAACAGTCAGTTATAAAAGCTTTTCTCAAATGTAGCTTCTTTTCTCTACATAAACCAATGAGGATATGATGATGATGATGATGATGATGATGATGATGATGATGATGATGATGATCCAGATGATACTGGAACTATAGCCTGATAATCAGACTGAACTGGCATTTTGTTTCACTTCAGGCGACTTACAAAAACCTGTTCAGCTGAACTGATCTCTTACACGCTTGTTTTTCTGTTGCTATTTTCACGAATATAGTTTGGTAGCTCGAAATGTAGCGAGATGACATTCTATTTCTAATCATGCCTACTAAGCTCTGATTGGTCAATTGTTTCTCTAACTGGGAGAAGTTTAAAGAAGAATTTAAGTAAAGCGAGAGTACTTCTTGTATAAGAGGTTTCTTTTACAGAAATAATGTTTGTCTGTCTTTTTGTGTGTCTGTGTGTGTGTGTGTGTGTGTCTCACCTGTGGGCTGAGCTCATTGCTTTTGGCCTGCCCCAGGCTGAGTTCTGTCAGTCGGATCTCCACAGGGTAGATGATGGAGAAGCTGCAGTTCCTGCGCTGGTGTGGCATCACCATGGTGAAGCTGCCCTCTGGACTTTGAGACATGATGTTACAGGCTTTACACACACACACACACACACACACACACACACACACACACACACACACACACACACACACACAGGACAGGTTTCGAATGAACAGTTCCCTATCACCAGAGAAACTCATTACTGACACCTCATGTCACAAATTGGACATAATCAAGGCTGACTGCGGGGAGGGGACACAATTAGGGCTGAGCATGGAAATCCAATTCCAGTTCTGATGACAAAGATAAGAAAATAATGAAATTTGAATTGATAACAGTATGGTAGACTAGACAGGCACCAAGAGGAGTCGGAACACTTTACTCCTACCGGCATGATGTTCATTTAGAGACATTTTTGTGGTGAAAGAGCCGTGCCAATCAAGTGGGGAGAATGTTAGAATAATATTATGGAGTGTTATTTGTTCTGCAAGTGAAAGATTTGAAGACTAGATTAATGACTTTTAACTGTTGTGCATGTGTATCGTTTTTCCAACTGTCACATTTACAAAGGAACAGAATGAATATAAATTAAACTCTGCTTTTATTTTTGGTAAAACACATTAGTGCCCCTCATCACTGCATTGCAGTATTTTCAAAACTGACTCTCCCAAAATCAGATGAAATATTTGTTATTTATTGGCCAAGAAGTGTCTACATGTGTTGAGGGACATGACATGTTTACTGTTGCTAATCTACGTATTATATGTATATCACATCGCTGCATGTACAGAGATATGAAAGCTGTTTTATGGCCAGTTTTACCCAATTGGAGCCACCTTGTGACACAGCAGAGGCTTGTGGTCAGATGAAATAAAGAGCCAGTACTGTGGACAGCTGCAGTTAATGGTCAATATATGAAAAAAATCTCACACATTGGCCTGAGATTTATGCTGTTTCCCAATAGATAATCCATTCAAACTCCCTTTTTTGTGTCAGTGCTCTTTCTTTGTCTGTCTTTGTCTTACAGCCAGAATATGATTGTTATGTTGCTTGACACACTGTTAACACCGTGTTTGTCAAGCAGCTGGAAAACAGGTGCATCCCTCTCATTCAAGCTCTTCCTGTCGCTCTCGGCCTTGATAAAAGCTCGACCAAGCGCAAATGACCAGGAAGAACACACATGCATGCACACAAGCAAGTACCACTGGTCTGGCCCTCATTTTAAAACACACATGACAAAATAAACAACACAAATCTGATTTAGATGCAAGGCCTCAGTCCGGGTTTACATTTTTTTCTTATGATTTAGTTTTATTTGTTTACAATTTAGTTTTCTTTTTATGGACGTTGTTACTGATTATTTTGCTTTTAGACTTTTTAGCCCTCAAGTGACTTCAATGATGTGCAGCATGACTCACGGAAGGGGTTGTGTAGCTTTTTGACAGCGAGGGTGAAGCCGCTGTCAGGGCTGTGAATGCGGAAGAAGATCATGGCGACGTTCTGAGAGGAGCGGCTGGTGGCTCCTGGTGCTGTGGACGAGCAGTAGTCTGTGTAGCGCTGGTGTAGAGGGAGCTGGTGGTCCTGCCTGCTGGGGAACTTCTCTCCCTTCAGAACCCAGCCGTCAAACATCTGAAGGAGGAATATACATGATATGGAGTAAATATTAACTATGCCAGGTTTTTAATCACCAAAATATTCAATATAAACAAAATCATAGTTTCATAGTTTCCTCATTTTATCAATTCATGATTTCACTCACACAATATTTTCACTTAGCAACATATTTCACATATTACTTGAGGGAAAGCATCAGTTAAGTGTTGAGCACATAGAGCCCAAAAAGACCCATGCAGATTATTACAGTGCCACTCCATTGCCCCTTCACATACACAATAGGGAGCTATGGAGGACTGGTAAAATTTACCTGAAAGGAGACACAAAAATACCTGGGGGACTTTGAGTTGATCAATGTGTCAGTGTCCCCAAAATCCTTGTGTTTTCTGTTAAACTTGTTATAACAATGCACTGTCTTTGAATAACAAATGTTGAGAAATGTTTAAATGTTAGCTAATTAAGATAAAGTTAACATAAGGCAAAATTACTTTATTGCTTTTACTTGTCTTTAGTTTTTTTCCTAAGGCTATTAGACCAATATGATTTACAGCACTATCTATACTGCTGTGTTGTGCTGCTGTGTTACAACCATAATCCAACATGAATTTTGTTCTATAAATATTCTGTAAATCTCATTTATACAGATTGTGTGTTCAAAAATAAAGAGGTGTGCTGTTTGGTTGTGTTGAGCATCTTTGTCCTGCTAAAAGGGACTGATCTGTGCAGGTCACATACAAGATCACAGCTCGACCCGGCCTGTAAACCCAGTCGGTATTATAAAGTTAACCAGTCTTTCTCTCTCCAATGCCTTTTACCACTTTAGCCCACATGGACAGAAACTGCAATGTAACTTGCAGGCTTGGCTTCAGAACTAAAGCCTTCTCTTCCCACACTTGCTCTGGGTAATGTGACCAATGCAGAGAGGATCCAGCGTGGTGTTTGGCCCTTAAACGCTGCCTTAACCCTGTTTGGCATCATTTTAATCAAACAGAAGAGGATGAAATAGACTGAACTTCCTGTCCTCCGCTCGCGAAGGGGTTGGGGATGTGTAGGTGTTATTTTTGGTGAGTGGAGCCAACCTTGATGAAGTCTCCGGCACTGCAGTCAATACTGACATCAGAAAGCTCCAGACTGATGACCTCACTGGGCTCAGCGATGATGAAAGCAGCACAGGCCAGCTGAGGCTGAGATGCCACAAAGGTGAAGTAGCCTTCAGTGGCCACCATGTCCAAACATCCTACAAACCACACACACACACATTACGTATTCATGATGACAGAGGAGGGATTTACAAAACACTTTCACTCTGCTTCTGACCACAAGCAAACATCAAAATTATCTAAAATGGTTCATTCTGATGAAGTGGACTTACATAAAACATTGACACTATGTTCATTTCTGACATTTCCAACATTTTGCTGTGTGCACTTTTGGGAAATACCAAATGGATATCCTATAGTTAAAGCAGGTGCAGTGTATGTTGTTGTTCATTGTTGCTTTTATGCCTATTTATATACTTCACCTACTTGTATGTACATAATAGTTCTATGTTCATTTTTACCTTTGTTCAGCTTTGTTGTCCTTGTATTTAGCTGTTTGTCTATTTCTATCTTCCTGTAAATTGTTCTGTGTGTAACATTGAGAGCAACTTAAAATCAGAGTCAAATTCCTTGTATGTGTACACATACTTAGCCAATAAAGCTGATTCTGATTAAGATGTAGCCATTGCGAAATGATTAAGTGTTTGACTGATTGATGAATACAGTATACCTGCCTGGACACTAGAACTGCAATGAACATCTCTCCACTGAATGTTTTAAATCCACCACTTAACACACTTTTAATTATGTAAAGGGTTTACTTGTTGTTTGCCAAGTCGGTAAACAGTGTTAAGCATAATCAGCTGCTGAATAAAGCCATTGTTTACTGCTGCACTTACTGAGAGGTCGGCGGAAAATAAAATCCTCTGAGTCTCTTTTCTGGTCCAAACTGAGCAGAGAATATAATCCATCTGAAGCTTCGTTGTCCTGAATAAAAACATGATGGAAATATACGTCAAATTTTAGGTTCCAGCTGTACTCGCAGAAACTTTATAGACATCAGTTTAACCTGCCTGACTTAAACTGACGTAATGTGGAATTATTGATTAACAATCAAACCTCTTACCTCAATGTAGCGACTGAGCCCCATCCTTGATGAAAGCGAGATCAGAAAGAGGAACAGCTGTGTGCGCAGAGCCACCGACATACTGAAGCGGGTAAAGTGAAGCAGAGACGAAAATAACGGCGCTGTCTGAGAGGTGGCAGCTTTTATAGCAGCACAGACAGGCAGGCCTACATCAGAGGGTCACTGAAAACCACTGAGCCATGCCGACTTACAGTCATTTTAATCATGTGTGAAAACCTGTCATTCATACCAGTATTAGGACACTTAAATATGCGGCTGTGTATGAACCAATAATAGCTTTTAAAATTAAAAGTCATAATGTAAACCTGCCACATTTCTTAAAATTGTTGCACAACATAATATTGCTTGGCTAGTTCATTACATTGTGCGGTGGTGATATTACATTATGGTGACACTTAATTCATGAAAAATGAAGCTAACATGACAAATGTTGAAATAAGAAATTCTAGAATCCCCAACAAAAAACGCATGTGCATTTTTTTAGTAGTGCAACATATTTCACATCTGCTAAATCATTTTATACTTAATGTTATATTTCTAAAGTGCCTTTGAACATTTGTCCAGATGAAAATGAACCTTATAGGCTCATTTACACTTTCTCTGTAGATGAATGGGTATTGTGCCTGATGAGTAAACACAATGTAATGAAATGATAAACTCACATACAGGCGTGTGTCATCTGGAAATGTCATATGTGAAATCAAATGCATTTAATATTGTATAAATTAAAACACATATTTTATATGTGCTTATTTTGTCAGGGATGAAATGCTTACGTTAAACAAGGACACAGCAGGAGCTTCAGGCTTGACCAGCTATTCTAAACAAAATAACATGCACTGCTTTGTGAGTGGGAAGCCAGCGACTGGAAGGTTGCTATTCAGTCTCCTGCGGTACAGGTCTTTAGTCTAAAGTCTAAAGACCTTTGCCTCAGTGCAAATTCTGTTTGCAGTTTTCTTTTTGGCACTAGTGCTGTACTAAATCACCTAATTAAGTCATCATCAACTCCCAATGTGTGTCATAGTGCTTGTTTTTCTCAACCCCTCAGTTATAAACGTTATTTCTTGGAGACAGGGATTGCCTGGAAAGGGTGTAGACTACCATCTGTCTCCACTGATACACATGGAGTTGCCAGCTGTACCTTATTTTGCCTACCATCGCCTCCTCTCTTCCTTCTCTCTGCTCTGGGGTCAGTGACTTGTGGGCTCTACATGGACTAATTTAACCAGTTTCAGTGCCAACTTCTGATTCCCTGTGCTGGTTATTGGCATGGGCGAGACAGGGGAGACATCCAGGGAAATTGGAAAGCCAATCCATGAATTCAGTCAGCAACTTTATACAGTATTTCTATCTTTATATTCAGTATGGAAAATACATTCTGTAATACATTGGTAACACACAGTTTTTTTTCATTTGATGAATTACTGGTGTTTCCATTATTTTGGCAGGCACATGTTTCATTCCCACCATTCCAGTGTGCTACACTTTGTATGACTTATACCGCCACTGCAGTAGAGCACCACCAGATTTTGTGTATGGTTGTATCATTCCTTGCATGTCTGTGTGGAGAGGCCCCTTGTTCAGTTAATACTTGACCAGTAATGCTCCACCTCAGTGTATTTTCTGCTAGTGAGACCCAACCAGACAGCCAAAACATTCAAATGTACAGCTATATTCAAAAGCACAGTATTAATGACATCTTTTGCACAACACAACGAACAAAAAGGACCATAATGTAGATATAGGAAAGGAGAAAGCCAGAAAGAGTCAGAGAGAGAGAAGCTGTGATGTAATTTGGTTTGTTGACTTAGCAAATTCATTTAGATGAGACTAATTGTGAGTGTCCATGCTGCCATTGTGAAAGGTCAAAGTCAGACGTAGTTGAGTTTAAGAGATGATGATCATCCTGTCAGCGTTCGTAATAGAACAGCCCACACTTTCTCTCATTCATCTGAAATGAAGACGGGAGCCTCTGTGTGAAACTCTGGCGCACAATTATCTTGAGCTAATGATAGCTGACATTTTCTCATAGAGATGAAGGTCTGTGATGCCACACACAGGACTACAAACCAAAAAAACAAAACAATAATGAACTTAATGAATAACATTTGGTCCAACAGCCGCTCAGCCTGTTGTGCTACAATGCTGATGACCTATTCAAGGTGTATTACTTTCATTTAAAAGCCAGAGGTCAGTGATAAAAAATTAGTTGTCTTACAAAGTCCTTGTGTTGAGAAGATGTCTGAACCTATTAGCCAGGGTTTTGCTGCTAGAGTGTGTTTTGCTAATGTGAATGACAGCAGAGGAAGAGGAAAATGTTAGTAAAATGCTAGATGGTGTGTGTGTATGTGGGTGTGTATTTTATACGCCACCATGTGCTACAAGTGCTTGTCCCTTGGCGATTTCACACAAACGCTGCGATGTGTATGATGTGGTGCTGTGATACATACTGTAATTGTTTAAATCCAATTTATTAAATGAATCGATATATTTTAATGAACAAGTAACTCCACAGTCTCATTATACTGCTCCAAATGATGACCAGATATATCAGTTCACATTATGCTGGTCTATTCACAGAGTTCATTGTCTAATCTAATCTAATCATATCTAACCTCTCTTTCCATATTACCACCCCCAAACCCCTACCTTTTCACTGCAAATCCTGAATGAATGAATTAACATGCTGTGCTGCCCAGAGATGAACTTTCTGTGCACTTTGCACTCTGCAATATGAACAGAAATCAGGATAAAAAATGCAATAGTGGCCAAATTAGATCAACAAACAGTTACATGAAGTAAACATGACAGCATACAAAATATCCCACTATGTGGCATAAAAACACAGACCAACAAACACATACATATTAAACCAGCTGTTGGCAAATGTCCCAGCTCTGATGTTGCTGAAAATATAACATGACATTCAGATATGTTTAAAATTAAATTAATTAAGAAAACTCCATGTCCTCACTTAAAATAAATCCAAGTGGAAGTGCCAGCTGCCTCTGTCTCAACAAGACACAAGACGACACCGCCATCTAGTGGCAAATGTAGGAATAGGTTTAATTATTTGGGGTCTGTGAGGTTTATTACAATGCAAGATGTGCATGAATTACAATTCACTACATTGTTCTTAAAAAATGCAACCAATTCTGTTCATCAGAATTTTCTTAAAAACAGAAGCAGTTCAGAAGTGTTGAAATGTTAAGTGCCCTCTGTGTCTGTGATGATTGCCTCAGCTGGCCAGATGTGTTAGTCATCCATGTGGTCAAAGTTAAATTACAATGATTGTTGACTCCAGACATTAGCGTCTTAACCATGCCTTGGGATCCCAGCATGCAACCTCCTTCTGCACACCTGCTCCCTGGCAAAGACAGCACATATAGCTAAGCATTTGGCTTTGTTGTTCACTGTGTGTTGCCTCCCTCACACTCACCCTCACACTCACACACACACACACACACACACACACACACATCTTGTGTAGATCTGTCTGTCAACACAGCGGTCCAGCCTGGCTCTCCTTACTGCCTGACTGACCCATTCATCTCCTGTAGGGGCCGTAATGAGCCGACCCTCCCCGTTTGGACCGACCTGACAGAGAGAGATTACTTTAAAGCCTGCATGGATTTTCTCCCTTGTCCCCTCCTCCCCATTCCTCTCCCCTGAAAGTGGTTAATTCAAAGTGCATTAATGAGGAGCGATGGATAACACACACTTCTTTTAATTACCTTCCAACGGAGTTCTTCAGGGGAGGTCTGGTGACTCCCATTTGATGCTGGCCTGTTTGTTTGGTTTGCTTTTACCTTTTATCTAATACATTTTGTGGTCAGGATGAATCATAATGAAGCATTTATGGGTCAGTCATAGAGATACTGTATATTAAGGTAAGAAAAGACAGGATATACAACATAAACCTCCAAAAAATTGTCTTGGTTTGGCTTTGATTCACTTATTCTCTTGTTTCATGTCACACACTTCATGGTATCAACTAATTACTGATAAGGTTATTGGACAAACCTTGATTCTGTTAATCATTAAGAATATATTGATATTGTTCAAAATGTATGTTGATTATGCTGAGGTGTTGTGCATACCGGAAAGAGCCACTGGAACATCTTGTGAAGGGGTTTTTGTTGTCTTTGGCCTGGTATAAACACAAAAAATTGCGCAGTGATGAGTGATGGTGTATGCAGATCATGAGAATAATTCTACATAATAGTGTAATCACAGAGTGCACTGTGGAATAATTGTTCTGGAGCAGCAAGGGACCTCTTTTCCCAAGGAAACACAATCAGACAGACTGACACAATCAGAGTGCAGTGGCTCAAAATGTAACTAAAGGACTAAAGTCGTTGCTTAAAAAATAAACCAATCTTTTTTGGCTGATTAGCAAAGAAATAGCTGACGTAAAGTCAAAAATCATCACATTACATTTATATTTGTATACTCTGTTTAATTGATCCAACAAGAGTCTATCATAATGTGTCTTGTCCTCATAGCTCACTCATTACTAACTCATTCAAGCCTGATCCTAAACCCTGACTGATGTGACCCCAATTTCCAAGCTTGGCCTGGTGGACAAACACAAGACAAAAATGAATTGAAACTATGAAGGGACGCTATTGAACATCGTCTTGTAAGATGACTTGTTCTTTCAAACAAGCAATTCATATCAGAGTGACTTGTTTGTTTGGTTTTTTGTCATGTACAGGTTAGTCACAGAGGAAAACAAATGAGAGATTATTTCAATGAGAACAAACCTGCTTCAGTATAATGCATAATAGAGTACCTGCTGGGTTAATGATTTAAGCACCACTTCCTGTCTTTATGGAACACAGTTTTATTTCACAGGCCTCACTCTTATTTGTACAAAGTCTCAGGAGGCTCCTTTCAACTCATGTCTTGGAAATCATTCTTTCAGTTGCAGGCAGTAACCCTCTCCAATTACCGGTATAAAAACAGCAGAGTATCAACTGCCTCTTTGCTTCTGGAGGCTCCAGCCTGATGCTTTTATCCATGTGTGCCAGTGACTTTGTGAAGCACCTGTTGGCCAGCATGGACTACGGTAGCCAGTGCAACCAGGTTTTCATGGTAACTTAAGCCTCAGGTTTTCGTGCAAGAGGAGCCAGGAGGCCACTGGAGCATTTAGCATAAAAAAGGATGGGTGCGCCTGTGCCAAAAGAAAGAGAAACACTGTAAAGAGTCCAATGGCCTTTTTCATTCATTAGGCCTCTCTAGTCAGAGGCACCACAAAAGACAAGGATAGGACTAACTGCAATGGTTTTTTCAGCATTGACTTTTTTTTAAAAACCCTTCCTCTTCCTCTTTTAGCACAAATGATCTCAATCTTGGCCAATTGCAAATATTGAGTTTGCTTGAGGCCTGGATAGTAGTATATTACTCCTAACTCGGCATCCTTGTAGAGGAGCTAGGACTCTCCTGTATATGCAAAATCTGCTTCCTTTAACTCAGTTCTGACTGATTTTGTACATCAAATTTGGATATATAAACTGTATGTTGTCCCCTAAACATACAGTTTGAAGTTCCCTGGTTGAAGTTACCTCAAACTCTGAAACATGTCTGCTCAGTGCAGGTGGGTGGGCCTTTGACACTCACTAAATGTGTTCCTTTATCATTCAGCCTCCACTGTGGTCTGGCTAGTCTTCTCCAGCCTAATAAACATTGATTAGTCCACATAATCAATGCACTCAATGACAATGATTCAGTGCACTGCATAAATGTATCGACTGCAATCAGCTATAAACAGCAACCCTCTTTTTCATGCATTTTCTGCATTTTATTAGCTGTGTTTTGATGAAACAATAATTGTATGACTCTGTAGAGTTAACAGACATATTTCATTAAGTGATACCAAGATGACATAAAATCTATTGACCATCTGTCTAGATAAATAAATAAATAATTGTATGAATGAATAAAAAACATTTTTGCCCAGCACTGTGATCCTCTCTACAGCCACCAGAAGGTGGCAGTGTTTAGCTGCTGTTGGCATCAAAGTACTGACAGCTCTTTGTTGCTTGCTTATCCAGAAGTGTTGCACACTAAATTACATTTTCTGTATTTTAGCAGAGGTGAGTGAACTGAATAAAACACTAAATGTGAGCAGATTTCTGACTTTTCCTTTTCATGCTTAAAATTCAAATATTATCAGGGGATTCAAATCAGGAAATGAAGTAGAACAACTGTTGGATATTGTACCCACAGAACTATACTGTAATACAAAACTAGTTTACCCACCTGCCTTCAGGTTCAACATGTAAAAACACATCTAGCATGTCGGTCTGTGTGAGAAAAGTTTTTGGGGAATACCATAAGACACCTGCTCATATAAAACACCATCTAAGATCCAAAAGAGAGCAATGTGATATATCATCTTTCACTGAACAGTTGAATTTAAAGAAAAAGTCAAGTAGGAAAACCCCAACATGAAGCATGTAACTTTGCTACTCCTGGTTTTGGTGGCCATGCATGACCAGGTCATGTAATGAATGTTGATAAAGAAGAAAAGCCAGTTTAATCAGGACAGATCACTGTGCAGAGGTGGAGAATGTCAGAGAGAGCAGGCACAGCTGCTTAGTGAGAAATCCAATATTGACTGTCGGGATAAATGTCCTGCATATTCTCTCATCTGTCCCAGGGGCCGTGGTATTATGCCTCTCACGTTAGCACTCCTAATTGGATTAAAAATGGCTTGTTATTGGGAGAAAAATGACTGAGAAAACTACCATGATTATTGCCTCTCAACAATGTTGGCTCACAGAGCTGAAGAGGTGAAGTAATTGTCATGGCTTTGGAAATGTCAAAATTGGGCGATGCAGTCTGTTTTGAAGCAAACAGTTGCTTTTACTGATTGTGTATTAAGATCAAACCAATGGGAGACAATGGAGTCACATTCAGTGCCTCACTCATTGCCTTATAAAGCAATGTTTCAAATTGTTATATAATCAACTAAACTTTGTGTGTGTGTGTGTGTGTGTTTGTAGGTAGACATGTACTGTATGCATGCACGCATGACTGTGAATGCATGCGTGAACAGAAATGAAACAGACAAATCCATCAGACGTCCACTGGGTTTTGGTTTGTATACCACTAGGAGCACCCATTAACAGAAAACAAATGCTTGATGCCATAAAGCTGACAGTGTCTCATTCATACTGACACACTGGCTAAATTACACATAAAAGCACTGATAACATCATCATTAAATATTGATTTTAAGGATGGTTGAGACGAAAACACATCCACACATATTCTGCAGATGAGGGAATTTGGATGAGAGTCAAAGCAGATTGAGCAGAGTGGTTAAGAAAAGCAGCTACAGTGGCTTCTCGTGTGAAAAAGATGAACATAACAGAGGCGGAGGAAGAAACGGAGGAAGAAAAGAATGGGGGAGAGAGGGGGTCAAGTACAGAGAGGTAGAGGTTGGGGGGTAGAAAGAGATTTAAGGCTGAGGCTCAGAGCAGATGTTAGTGTTGATGATGATGGATGCAGGTTGTTGAGATGCAGAGTTGTTATCATGAGAGGCACTCGCAGCCTCCTCACAGCACACTTTTCCCCACAGATGTTACTGTGTGTGCGATTGTGTGTGTGTTATACAGCAGTGGAGAGGGAGATGCTGAAATGAGCAAGCCACATGCCCAAATTAGGTTAACACCAAATCAACTTTATCTAGTATGTTGGTTTTTATGAAGCTGCAGATTGAAAATTCTGTAATGCAAGAAATTTCCTCCTCAGTCTAAACTTAGATCAACTACAAGTAATCACAACAATGAACAGAAGCAATGAGATACAACAAAGGAGAGTTTAGAGACTGATTGGCACAGATGAGGCTAATGAACAACTATCTTTTACACTCTTAGGCGCAGACATGGCGAAAGGCAACTTCCTCTAAAGGCCTAAATTGGCTTAATCTGAAGATTTTTCAAATTTATCTCACACAGGAGAGAGGTTACATTTTCTTGCATTAAACCACGTATCACTGGGCTACCACATACGTCCCTGCAATAATCCAAATTCTCCAAACACCACACACATTTGCTGCACACCCACATACATAGGCAGCAGGTGGTGTGTGTGTGTGTGTGTGTGTGAATGGGACATGTTGAGTGGTAACCTGCTCTACACTCTAACCAGATAAAAGGTGCAGGACAGAAACACGTCGGTAATTGATTGCTAATTAGTTCTTTTGTTGTCGTCCATTGTATCCTGACAGAGCTTTGCCCTGGGCTGTCTATTCACCCACAGACTCCCACGCAGCACGGAAATAAGCATAGCCAGTCCATAATGAGACAGACTGAAGTAACCCCAGCAGGCGATAGAAGCTGCTTTACAAGGCCTCTGTTATTGAACTCTTGGATGCAAATGCAGAAGACTTGACAGTGTAAATGGTGGGTTTTTTGCATTCACTTCACAGGCATTCTCAAACTGAACAGCATGCATGCAAGTCTCCTTCCATGATTAATGATGAGGTGATAAATTTCTCCCCATAATTGTCCAGCTGCAGACCCCCCCAAGCTGCATTCTGCTTTACAGTATGTGTTGCAGCAGACTATGTGCCATTTCCACTGAGTTGCTATACCCACATCTCTCTCCCTCTCTCATCAGTGCATGAGAAATTACCTAATGAGGAATGGGTCGCACATTTCCACAAACTCATTAACCCGCGAGCGAGTGAGACTAATTGCAGCGTTTGGGTAATGTGATTTCACATCTGTTACTGCAGCCCAGGACACAGTAGTCAGCATGGGGCTGGATCTGGTGGGCTGAGTCACACATAGAGCTAGATTTACCAGAACAACACACACTCAGGCTGACGCCGCTGCAGCTCCAGCCTGGATGGGTGGAGCAGCAGTCAGTTTGGCTGTGGTTATAACATTTGATCAACTGTTGTCATGCAATATCTTGTAATTACATGCCTCTGCAGGGTGGGTGGGCCACCTGCATTCATTCTGAAAAAATGATGGACTGCTGCTGGGCCAGAGCTGGGAAGGGGAGTGTAGAGTTAAATATACAGTATAAGTCAAATAAGCAATGACTTCAAGTTAGAGACCATCATGAAGCAAACACAAAGTCATTACAATAAGAAAAAAAATGCATTAATTTGTTTTTTTCTCTGTTTCCGAAAAGATGTCCATTTATTTTGAAATTGATTGTCAGATTGAGAGGGTTGGCCAGCTCTTATCCACAAATAAATGGGTATAACATCCATTTACACCCCAGATTTACACTAGTTTACACTGACTGTAATATTCGATGAGAATAAACAATTAACAACATTCTGATAACCTGAGTTTTTTCCTGTACATTCACTGAGTTGACTATCAATTTAACCAAGACAAATATTATTTCTTCATTGCCTTAAGGTTTTCCTTCCTCACTCTGCTGTAATTAGGCTTTCTTCCAGTCTGCAAAATAATACAAAGTGGCCTGGTCATTGTATCAATATGTATATATAATCACAGTGTGATCCTGTGTTATGCTGCTGCATGGCACACTTGTAAACAGCTTGGAAAGTAATGTCAAAATAGTTTTTTTACTGTATGCTGGAAAACTTCAGACTATTTCATTCAAGCTAATTGCTTATAACGGAAACATAGGGTTTGACACGCGCGCGCGCGCGCGCGCACACACACACACACAAATGTGAAAGCACAGAGAGGAATAAATGATTTTTTCAGGGTCTTGACTTGGGTTGCTATTTTCAATAATTCAGTAAATTACTGCAAACAAATTCATGTTAATAGAAAAGGTGGGAACCAACTGTTTAATATGGGAAAAGTAATATACTTTTGTTAATTATGATTAATCCTTTGTTTAACCCCCCTGCATTGTTACAGAAACTCCAATTATAAGTTTACAGGCAGTGGGACTGCTTATGGTAATGCCATATCTCATCAATTACCATCCAGTGACCGTAAATTGGCCTCAGCGCTGACAACGAGATGAGGTTAACACGCTGATTAATTTGAGCTGCTGTGATTTCAGGCTCAGGTTGACACTTAGAATCTTTGACACAGGCAGTGAGGTCCGCTCACTTTCATAATGGACAAATTTTATTTACTTCTTTCGGAGCTGCGTCAGAGTTTATAGATCTCATGCCAGGGTAATTTGAAATTAAAGTAACGCAAACAAGGTGAGAGTTTTGCTTGTTACAGAACTGATGGGCAAGTAATGATGAATTTTAAATAAATGTCAAATGATCAAAAGGTGTAAAGGCTAAACTGCTTAATACAGACTTAATTTTTGATATGGCATGCATCACCTAGTAAACACTATAAAAGCTAGGTCTAATAATAAATCAGAAATAATGAAAACATGTCAGTTTACCAACTTCAGGATGACAATGTGTCAGTTTAGATTCATAAGTGTCTCAGAGGATTGTGTTTGTCCATTGCTTTAAAAACGTGTAATTGATATTCGTACTATATTTAATGTTCGCTAATAAGCCCAGGAAACGCCGAGTTCAACACGTTTCAACACGTTTATTTACCTCACTGATGTTTTGCTTGTTGGGTTTGTGCTCATCACTTTGTCAGGGTAGTGATTGATAGGTGCGAGACAGCTCCCTCCATAAACAGCTGTCTGTGCTGCATAAGAAGCCTGAAGTAAGCCAGTGGTGCACAGTTTTGAGCATTAGGTAGATCTCTCCATTATAGAGTTGCCTAAAGTGCAGTAATTACAATTTCTAAAAATAAATCCAATATGAAGTCTGTGTGTGGGTCCATGTAAAAGTGTCCCAGTGTTTTCTGTATGCCTGTGCCTATCTGCACTGTAGTGACGTCACAGAAGTACACTGTATGAGCAGATAAAGCAAAAGGACTAAAAGTCTAAAAATGTTGGCCTACCACAGAAACGTCAATAACGGGTGCCAGAGACAAACGTCGATTCTTTAAATTGTGTGAATAGTAATGTGAAAGTTATACAGTGATTCTGCCTTATTAAACCACTTTAATGACACCGCAGTTTAGCTGTTCGGCCTAAATGTATGTACGAATAGCCAGCTGGCAACTACCTAATAGCTAATGCTACTGTTGCTTCTCTGCGGCTCCTAATGCAATGTATACAGGAGTAACCTGCAGATATCAGACTCAAGTGTGACCCAGATACAGGTTGATAGGTGTAGTCTATTAATAGGGTTATTGACAGGTTAAATATGGTGGAATTCCAGTTGCCATAATATTTCTGTAACGTTCCTCTGAGAGCTGGGCGGCCTTTTAATCTCCTCTGGCACTTCTATAATAACCCCGATTGGATATTACAGCAAGTTTTAGTTTTGCTGCAACTAATCGATTGTGTCATTTCTACTTCGCGAGGTAAGATCATAGCAGCCAAATTTAGCCCTAAAATAAAAGCTATAAAAACAGGTTGGTATATACTACCGTAGACACACACACAAGCCTGTGATTCCTCCTGTTACAGTCCATCCAGTCCGCTCAGTGGGATGACCGTCATGGTTAAAAGCAATGACCGTCACATCACAGCACTGACATCTTTACCGCTGCTGTCTGCCACCATGGGACCAGTCACCCTTCATAAACCCTTTAACCCTGTCACCTCAAACACTGTAAAAAAAAAAAAAGTATATATATATATATATATATATATATATATATATGTATGTATATGTGTGTGTGTGTGTGTGTGTGTGTGTGTGTGTGTGTGTGTGTGTCTAAGCAACGACCACTAACAATATAAGTTTGTTCAACAAAATTACATCTTGCAGTTAAGCCTATCATACACCATAACCTAGGAAATAAACATACAGAGATATTGTAATAATCCCGTTATCATTTTTGATGGATATAATCCAAATAAACTATCCATCAGCAACCTACAACAAGGGCAGGTCAGAAGAGGGGCACATATTTTTCAAAGTGCCCATAGGAATTTGGAGACATGAATCATTCTTGTTTTGACATTCTTGAAAATTACTTTTATTTGTTTCTTTCATTTTAAATTGGTACAAACCCGTCAATGTGGTGCATTTCGATGTAAGATCAAACATTTAAGAAATGTGTCAAGTAATAGCACATACAATAAGTTAAAACATGTCACAAAAAAGACCAGCGGGTACATAGCAAGAATGTTTCATCTACACAAAACATCCTAAAACAGAGTAGGCCTACTGAAAGATCATTGTATTTTTTTTTCCGCTTTAGATTTATGCTCCTGTCTCATGCAGACGAGACTGAGGTCGCTAACAAAAGTACCGCTTCAATCTGAGTGGGCACCATTTTCTCCTTAAAATAGTCCAAGCGTTTAAATCCACATGCACAGTGCATGCCTGAGACCCAGCTCAATAGGCCCACCTACAGTACGGTGCGTGTGTTGTAGGCTGTTACCAAAATGTATACCCAATCTTATAAATAACCGTTTGACATAACACAACGTCACCTGAACACAATAACATGTGTGCGCAAAGACACACTCCGTGAAAACGTAAATACGACGATTGTTTGGCTCTCAGTAATTAGGGCCTATAGTCTAGAGATCATTACAATAATATTTATCATCAATAGTTGATAAAATCCTTTTGAATTAACAAGATAAATAACCCCAAACCCAAGTTTTTTCCCTTCCATTTGTCCATCAGTGTTGTCCTTTTCTTTTTGTCATTATGTCTAGATGAAGTCTCATACAATCTCCATTTTCTCACATTTCAGGCCTGATTAGCTCGCTCGTTCTCTCGTTTTGATCTAAATAGCGGGAATAAAAACAGAAAAAGAGCCGCAGGGTGGGGCTGGGAGAGGGAGTTAGGAGGAGAGGGGTGTGGTGGGGTGTTTTCGAAAAGTCACTAAGTGAAACTCATGGACACTGTGTGCTCCAGCGCTTTGCGCCGCAGTGACGCGATGCTTGTCCCTCTCCACATGTCACTGTCCGGGGAACTACACAGCTGCGGGGAGCCCGATACGTTCGTGGGGCCGGAGAGAGAGGCCGACATTCCGGGGAAATGCGACTGGTAGAGGTGGGACTGCAGACCGGAGCCGTTGGAGGACAGGCCGTTGGAGAGACCCATGGAGTTTGGTGGCGGGCCTGGACCCAGGCTGCACTGTGACAGGGACTGTGGCATGCCCGGCTGGCGACCCAGGGCCGGCGGGAGCTGCAGCTGGGAGACCCCCGGCATCCCCGTGGCCCAGCGAGAGTCGTTGGCGTGGAAGGAGCACAGGCTGTTCTCCATGGCGGCCGCGGCAGAGAACTGTGGCAGGCCCGGCGTTGGGAGCAGCGTCCCTGGGGCGCGGAACACATTGGTGGTCTTCTTCCTTTTCTTCCACTTAGCGCGTCTGTTCTGGAACCAAACCTGCAAACATAGAGACAGGACCGTGAGCCTTCAGAAGGATAGACTGAGGAACACGTGCCTGGAGCAGGGTCTGTTTACATGACACTGTAATGAGGGCAGCAAGGTGGATGTTGGAAGCATGTCTCTACACTATGTGTTAGTGTAACCATGGGAGAAAAATACTATTACGCACGATAATCACAAACTTTAGGGCTCTAATAGGACATTAGCGTCTACAGAATATTAATACAAGAAAACTGATCCACCCTGCTAGAGTGTCCTTGAGCAACACAAATTCTCTACCAGCTATGGGGCCTGGTCTGAGTCTGACCCTATACAAAGACATAAACTTAGACCTTCTGCAATTGGCCTACGAACCTCTTATGAATATATTCACTACCACTAACCAAATATTAAGAGCTTTGAGGGAGCGCTGTCTAATAGCAGGTGTAATTCATAAATCCTTCTATTTTGTAAATACCAACCATTCGGCTACTGTCAGCATAATACACCGTGTTTCTAAGACGCTATGGATGGAACTGAAACAGTCATAATGCCAGGGTTAGGAATTTCATTGAAAATAAAATACAAGATACAGAAGGCGCCCTGTATAAAAACGCAGCCGTCAGAGGGGGTTTATTACTGGTGTTCCGCAGCAGTGGGCCGAACAATTTATCTTTCCAACATCTTATTTACAAGCAGATTAACTGAAAATTGCCCTAAATATTGTGTGGGTTTAAATCCAAGCGGTCCGCATTATTGTACACAATCTACGTGAAAATAAAATCTACCTATCCACACGCACGCGCGAGAACCACAAACACACCAATTCGCGTACACAGCTAAAAAAAAAAACGCACGCGCGTCCCCGTCGGGCTTTATAAAGATTTCATCATCTTCGAGCGTGATTAATGCGCGCGCGAGGCCGTGAGTCCATGCCTCCGTATTAAAAGTGAAATCTCGCTCTCATTCCGCTCAGCCATCCGTGAAACGTCGCCCAAACCCATTACACTCGGGGGGAAAGAAAATGCAATTTCTCATTCCATTAAAAAAGTACAATATATTCTGGAGTCCTATTAAGACGTCGCTGATAGAGCATTTTAAAGGAGAGGCTGTGAAGGCACGCACGCGGGCCAACACGCCCGCCCACTGAAGGCTGCACCTGCACGGCCTGCACTAATGTTTACCAACAGCGAGCAGGGGCCGAAATGCACTGAGCGGTTGGGCTCCTGCACTAGATAGAATAAAGAATTGAATATTAAGGTGACTAATGATTCTACTGGTTTTATTGCTTTCAGTGGGATAATTTGCATGAATTTCACATCACTGGTTAATAACCCGTTCACTGTTGTAAATAAGACTGAAATGTGTTGATAATGTGCTTGGTTCATTAGAGCCTGGTGTGTTCCTGCATGCTTGTTGAAAAATAAGCACAGTGTGTCTTAGCCAGTTTAAATTGTTTAAAAGTGGTTCATATGCTCAACTTCCAAAAATACAAAAAAAAAATTTAATTGAAGTTTAAATGTCACACTGTAAGAAAAAAATAAATAACATGTGCCACACGTTCCTACCCTCATAGTTTTGTAAAAAGGGGAGTCGTATTTGAAATTCTTAAATATGTACTGGCCAGGGTAACTCCCTGTATTTGTTATCTTAAAATATTATAGCAAATAATTATTAAAAGCCTACATAATGCCTATTTAATTTTATGCAATTGTTGCAAAGTTCCCAATTGTACAGAAACAAAAGGAAATGAAAGTTAGGCAAACGTTTTAGGCAAAAGAATTGAAGAACTTTATTTCCGGGGACTGTCACCACAGGGGGCGTTATACAATATTTTCTGGAAATTGTAAAAGCCACCTGAATGTTTTTGACTTGATAAGCACCGGATTCCTGCTCGTTATCCGCAGGTGAGAAATGTTTCAGCACCTTGGACAGAGCCCTTTGTACGTTAGGTGGGGCACGGCTTCTTAAAATGAAATATCGCTTACCATCAGGCTGAACTTGAACAAATCATGGGATATTTGAATCATATAATTCAATTAAAATAGGCTTGAGTCGGTATATTATCTAAAACAAGTGTTATTGGAATATTAGAACTCAACGAATAGACCCTTCATTTTTCTTTTTTTACACGCACAGGGCTTTTTCATGCGAGTATACGGAGGCAGGATATAGTGCTGTATATAAACCTAAAAATGACAATATTTTAAAGTTATTCTACCACTTTAATGACAACCTACACAATAGTACACTTATGATTTGATGTAACTTAGACTGAACCAGTGGCGTCAATCCACCCGTCAGCTTTGATATTCCAAGAATTTGCACCCAAAAACTCAACCCCTAATGGCCACAACATTTCTGGGGACAAGAGGACGAGTGTCAAATAATCTACATTACGGTGAATGTAAATGATTAGATGTGACTAAACTATCGTTTACACACGCACAGAGGGAACATTGGTCCTGATTCCTCTCCTGATACGAATCTAACGTATTTTGCTCACTGCTTTCCAGATGGATTCAAAGGATGATTTTTGGACATTTATATCATGCTGAAAAAACCCCTACAAGATCGAATCTAGACCCAAAGCCGCACCCTGCCACACCATGCCAGTGTTTGCATCCTGTAAAATCACCCACACTGCACAAGTGTTTACCTGAACTCTGGACTCAGTGAGGCCGATCCTCAGCGCCAGTTCCTCCCTCATGAAGATGTCAGGGTAGTGGGTTTTAGCGAAGCTGCGCTCCAGCTCGTTGAGCTGCGCCGGGGTGAAGCGCGTCCTGTGCCGCTTCTGTTTCTGCTGGCTGGAGGTCTGACCGGAGCTCTGCTGCGGTTGCTGTTGCTGCTTCTCCTGCTCCTTCCCGTTCACCGGCATGCCGGCAGAGTTGGATCCCACAGTAGCGATGTCTTCTCCCGGCAGGAGAGTGGTTCCCTCTACAGAGTCTGAACCAGGGGCCATGTCTCCCGGATGCCCCTGGTCTGGCACCCCACCACTCAGCCGGCACTTGAGAGCCTCTCGGTGTCCGAGTAACTCTGCAGCATCCTTCATCCCTGAGAGGATGAGGAGGAGAGATGCTTTGAGTGGCAAATCTTAAAGCGCAGCATCTTTAAATGAGAGTTACATGAAATAGCTTTGCTTCTTTATGACAAAAGAGGCACATTAATTTAAAGAATATCACAAATAAACTCAATATAGCTTGGGTCGTAATTTTATAGCGTAACTTTTGCTGTCAGATCATTCCACATACATTACTGTAAAGAACTGCTTCGAGCAACAATAAACCACTTAGCTGTTAACATAATTAACTACACAGTCTATCTATCACTTCACAAGGTTGAACAAGAAGTTGAAATCTTACACTGGAGTTTAGGGCCGGAGTTTAGTGATGATAACTCACCGAGCCGAGCATCCAGGAGGTCGGCATGAGAGAGCATGGCGTACCGCTCCAGGGCGAAATGCGCTCCAAAAAAATCCTACAACTTTGGGGCAATTTAAAAAGTATATATCGTCTAAATGAACGAAAATTCGGTTTGTGGTTAAAAAAGGAGGTCCCTTGCATTATAATGTCCTTTAGAGCGATGGGGAGGCGCCTATTAGTTGAAAGAACCCGTGAGCTTCCTCAAATAAGAGCCAATCAGAGCGGGAGCTTGGAAATGTCAGCGACGTGACTCCCCCCTCTTTTTTTCTTCTTCTTCTTCTTCTTCTTTTTTTTTTTTAACACAAATACGCACGCACGCGCAATCACGCGCACTAAACACTACAATTCAATCCGCTGCCATTCCGTCCTCTGATTTATTATCTTTTCATGCTTAAATTATTCCACGTTAAACGTCTTAATGTGTTTGTTTAATCTCATATAGCCTGTGCCATGACAGGACTCCTGTTTATAGATAGATACATGTAAAATACTGGAGGTGAGCTCATGCAAAGGCTTGTTTTATTTCGCTGAAGGGGTTATTTGAGCCCGTAAACGGAAAATGCATTGCCATTAAATAATTAGCCATATCAAAATCTCAATTTTCAAATCACTGGACTGTGGCAATTAGCCTGTTAACAAACTGTAACCCTACTTCAGAAAGGGAGGATTCATTTGCCAAATAACCGAAAAAAATCTATAAATTAAAACAATTTTCAAGCTGATTACTCTTTGTGTATTTATAAAAAAAAAAATAGCCTACGGTTTTGTTTTGTTTTTTTACTAATGTGAGGGGTAGCAAATTGAATGTGTTTTGTACAGATCACAGTATGGACTTTGGTCATAAAAGGAAAAAAAAAATGTAGGAGATGAGAAGCCTTATGCCACCAGGCCTCCTTTCAGCACCCCAGAGCCCCACTTCCCTCCCGTCCTTGGATCACAAACAAAACGAATATCGCTCCCATTCCCCCATGGCAGGTGATTTGTGGAGACAAATCGAGGAAATAAATAAATAAACGAGTACAGATGGATTTAAGCTCCGTTAGTGATCGGCCGCTTTAACTCCCATCGACTTTTCATCAAAGCTGGCGCAATTAAAGGTATTTAGGCCTGTTTGGTTCAAACAAAGTCAGACGTGGTAGACTCTAAACGATTGTGCCCCTTTAGCAGAGGTCCATAAGTAGGTCTATTATACAATTAACAGGACAGCCATTGATCTGTGCTCCTCTCTTACTTCTCCAGACAGTGCTGGTCAGAGAGGGCTTTTGGCAGATGTCAGGGTGAGCCTGGTGAACAGACCACCGCCTGGGACTAAATAGGTTTCTTAGCAGCCGCACAAAGGAGGCGTCCGAGCGAGAACTCTCTCTCCTCCTGCACCACATAGGCAGCTCATCTTTTATGCTCCTTAACCGCAATCTGCCGGGACGCAGGGAAGTAGCCTATATGTGGCACAGCGTGAAAACCTAAGGAAATGGACTGGTGCACTGAGATGAGGAAAGCTGTGACCAGCTCCCGGAGGTTCAGAAGAAGCAATCAGCAGCAGCAGCAGCAGAGTGTCGATTCAGACGTGTAGACCAGGAGAGAGGAGAGAGACTGTGTTGGGAGTTGTAAGGCCAACCCTGCGTTTGTGAAGGGCTTGAGCCAGGAGAGACGGTCTGTATGCTTTGGAAGCTGTTTGATTTCCAATTAGTGTAAGCATGAAGACAACTGATGTAACATAAAATAACTAAATGAATAAATACTGTTGTTGGAATGAACTCAGCCCATGAAGGTCAGAGAGAGTTTTAGTGAAAATGTGCATTAATAAATAGATGAATAATGAACAATTTATGATACTATTATGTAAATTATGAATTAAGTAAATAGCATTCATTTAATTCTAATTCAGGATTATTTTAAGGCTATTATTCAACCTATTATATCAATATATAGTCTAATTTGATGAAATTATTCCTTATTGTTTTTTTTAATAATTGAAAAATACATACATACATACATACTACCACTAGGCCTACTAATACTAATGCAAGTATTATTTTATTTATTTTATTATTATTAAAATCGTGTTGGGTAAGTAGTAATTTGTCTTTATTTTCTTTTTTTTTCTATAAAAATAAAGATAAAAATTATACAGATATTGATTGACAACAACAGTTATAATACTACTGCTAATTATATTATTATTATTATTATTATTATTATTATAATTATTATTGTTATTGTTGTTGTTGTTGTTGTTATAAGTAAATACATGTAAAGAGGATTATTATTTTTGAAAGTATTAGTATGTCGTCCTGTTAAGGCACGTATAATAATCTAAAAGGTTGTAGTCACTGCTTATCTGAAGACCTACATGATAAATATTGATATTGTGGTTTGTTGCAGTGAAAACAGCCCGGGTAGCAGACATCCCCTCAGCTGTCCGATCCTCAGGCTGTAACTTATTGCTGTAATAAGAGGAACCCACTTGAAATGAGTCTATGTCTCACTCAGCCTCCCTAACTGGACCGCATCAATCTTCCCCAGTAAAAACACACTCACATACAATCCTCCCGGGTTAATGCGGCGCATCTGAGTGCGGAACGGCTGTTTACACGCGAGGAGACACTTTTAATGGAAGCGCACCAAAAACAAATGCAATTTTGTAGAGCAATTTCAAAGATCAAGAATTCCGTGTCCACTCTCTCCGCGGTTTTTTAGCAATCAAACTGCGTTAAATCCATTGCTCATATGGGCCTTTGCAGAACATGTTAAAACAATACAAGTAACAAAAGGCAGATGCAGGGATAAGATCCTTTACACCACACCCGAACTGTAACATGGACCAGTAGGCGAACTGCTTGTTTCTTTTCAGGCCTATTGCATCGCCTCGTAGGCATCTGCATTCACTCAGAGAGTTATAGAAATCTAAAAGGGAAATCGATTTTCCAATCTGCAGAAACGGCTCTCTAACAAATCACACAGTAGTTTTGTGCAAGTGATTTGATGACAGTCGGAGGAATAAGAAGCAGGACAATAAGTGCGTTACATCCGAGCCCGAGAGCTGCAGAGACAGGTGAGAGCGGAGAGCCACAGACAGGCAAACCCATTAGAGTCTCCCCTCTTCGGCCACCCAGCCTTGCTGCACCACCCCGCGCATCTCATGCCCCAATTAGAGCTGGTGCCCTTCGCCTGGTCTACGCTACTGCGTGATCTCGTGCACACAGCGGTAATCACGGCTTCAAATAAAATAATCAGCAAAGATGAGCGATTTCCTTAATGAGGAAGAAGAGCCGTGTGTCACGGAGAGTGTGATGTGGTGGCGGCGTGAGTGCGTGCGTGCGTACGTGCGCGTGTGTGCTTGGAGGTGTGTGTGGTTGGTGGTGGTTGGGAGGTTATTAAAATAGCAATGAAAGTCACAATAGGTTTCATTAACACAATGGTGTTCAGAGTCTCAGCAGCTTTAAAGATGTCTCATTACTTTTGCTGTTAATAGTTGACCCGATGCTCAGGTGTTCTATGTTTAGGATGCTCATTTCATTTGTAATTAAGAGAAACTTCCAAAGGTTAAAGTTAAAGGCAACATTAAGTTCAGCAATTCAAGCCAGTCAAAAATCAAACATAAAGGTGGAGTGTTTCAACATGTTGATTGGTCCAAAATCCCCCAGGAAATTACACAGCATCACTTATGTATGTATGTTATATTGGGTGGACTTTGGGGCAAAATCAGGAGGTTTGTTTGCTGTTAAGCCCAACAATGCCTCAAAAGAGCACAACTGTAAGTTCACCACCACCTTACACAGCCTCACAGGTCAAAAATACACTTATCTACATGGTCCTGGTTCTGGTTATTTCAATTAGTAAATTTAATTGACAAACTTGTCAAATTGCTTCTCCAGTATTATTGTCCCTCTGCAGGTGAATGCAGAAGGGTCTCTTAAAACCTAGTGCTTAATAAAAGTGTACCATATGTGTGATGTTGTGATGACTTAATAGCTTGTTCTCCACAAACAGACCATAAATATTGACTATTCAGCTAAAATTCTCTTAGTCGACCAAGGGAGTTTAACGTCTGATTAGTCACCTAATTGACTAAAAAGGTGGCAGCCATAAACATCACATCGTCACTGAAAGTCCCAACAACAAAAGGCTACTGACACTGCTGATGCTGGTGGCTCAGAATCACAGCAGTCAATATACATGTACATCAGTTATCATATATCATCCACTGAAACTCAAAGGGAACTGGACCTGCCAGTGTATTGTGCCAAAACCCCAATTTTGGTTAAATGTAGTTTTATTTAAAAGGATTTTCTAGATTGAAACATTTCTGCGCCCCTTAAAATTAATAAAATGCTGAAGGTCCATGGGGAAAAAATCTTTAAGTGATCAATTTGAAATCAAAGCTGTTTTCCTCTCTTTCTAAAAACTGGACATTTTGGAAATACAAGGTTTAAGGCAAACAGCAAAACAAATCTTCTTTGAAATCTGTTTTGACAGATTATTAGCTGAGAGCATCTACTGAGGTTTGCAATACAATTCTGATAAAAGCGTGATTCCACTTGATCATGAGCCCTCTATGTTTTCCTTACTTCTCACTACTGGCAGTGAATGTACTTTTTCTGTAAGTAAAAGTTAATTTCTTTGCATAAATACTCTTATAAATTATCTAATTAATCCTACCTTATCTTAATCACATTTGAAACAGAAGCAAAATAGGTAACTAACAAGGTTAAGCATAGCCTGTAATCTATTGTATTTGTAGTCTGACCTCAGTCATTTAGGCTTCTCCAGCCGTCTACAGATCTAATTCCTTCTCCTCCCTGACACCTTGACTTTCCCTCCAGTTCTGCTCCAGCTATTAGAATATGTTCTTTCTTAAGTCCGGTCATTAGTTAGGTCCATTACTGTGGCTCCATCATCAGGAAGCTGTAATGCATCATTGAAGGTAATAAGTGCCTTACATTACAGGTGCCACACTGAATGAGACCCTTTTTATACTCTGCAGCCTGAAAACAACAGTTTTACTCATTTTAACCACAACACTGTCACACACTCACTGAGTGAGGCGATGGCGGCATAACAAAGGCTAACTGATGATCTGATGTAATATTTTAATGTGTTATGAAAGATTTTATTAACACAAATAGCACAGATGCTTTGTGAGAATGAACATGATTAAGTAAAACATCAGATTATGATTTAATAGCTGTAGATGGTGAGAATAACTTGCGATTATTCTTGTAGCAAAAGACACACATATGCTCACAGGCATACGTCCTACACACACTTGTGCTCCTAAAATACCAGATAAAGGGGAGGACTTGGGTCAGTAGTGTCTCTGAGTAGCTTGAAATTAGAAACATGTGCTGGTAATTATCAAACTGCAGCAAAGCCACATCATGCAATTTAATGCCTCAGCAAATTAAAGAATAAATGGGATCAGTCTCTTTGACCTTGCTCACTCTGACTTGCCGAACTTGATCTACCTGATACTTCAAGTGTGTGACTCACCCACTCACTCTGAGACATATATAGGCGCACGCGCGCGCACACACACACAGACCCACCCCCCTCCCCCATATATACTGTAGAGAGAAAGAAAGAGGGGAAAAAAACACCTAAATACACATCCCGAAAATGAGCTCTAGTTCATTGTGTGATGATAGGAACAATGTAAAAGCAAGGCAGTAAAACCTATAAAATGAAACGAGAACGCGCACACGCCACACGCCACACACACTTGTTGTATTTCCCTGTTGTCGCCGCCCATAACACCTCGCAGCTTCCTTGTGTTTTCAGTGCGTTACTCACCCAGCCAGTTCAGCTCGTCTCTCACTTCACAAATCCCAACACTTTCCCCATCCATCCATTCTCTTTATCATCCTCTCCTCTCCTCGCCCCCTCTCCTTCCTCCTCTCCATCCACTCCGCCACATTTCTGCTGCTTCTCTGCTAAACACTGCGCACTACCCCTCCCAAGATTAATTGATCATCAATTTAGCTCTAATTTGGACCAAGTCAGCTGGTAAATGGGGCAGTTTTCCCTGATTGTTAGTGAAATGTGTGCAAGTACATTGATAAATTTTGATTATTTATCAATTACAACCAAATTAACTAAATCTATTGAATAAATTCTAGCCTGATTGCCATAATAGAGTTTGAAAATATGGCTATTGATAATGATTCCGGCTAATAGTCTTTTCCGGCCGTGGTTGCCGGCTTGTCGGAATGACAACACAAAACTCATTTTTCACAGAATCAGCTGAGTGAGTGCTAGGCCGATCTTTCATTAATCAGTCACATTACGGAGCTGATACGCCGTAATACGCGACGCTTTCCTCAGAAAGACTCAAACACTTTGTCATATTTTATGTCAATTACCAGTCATTTCGTTGTGTTCCATCAAGACATCTTGTAATAGTTAACATATGCTAAGGTAAAGCTCCCCTGTCCCGCCCTCCGGGAGCTCCATTGGAGGATGCCGTCTCTGTGTTTGTGGGAGAGACACAGGCTGATGATGAAACGGGCCCTGCTCTTAATTTCTTATTTTCCTGAGCGGAGGCGCTTATGGGAAGGGTGGAGCACGGGCTTTTTTTAAATGGATCTGCCACCGTGTTTTCCCAAAGTTAATGGAAAAGCAGCTTGCTGGAAAATAGGAGAGGGAAAAATTGGAATTAGGTTCAGAGGCGTTCCCACAAAATAACAGGATAACTATGAGCCTATTTCCACACAGACATACATATTAGTGCTGTCATTTTATCACAGGCGTATTTTATTTATAATTGTATCAGACAAGTGTGTGATACGATTGCTCGGTCTGAAATTATATTTGTTTTTTAAAACTAAAATGACAAAATGCCATTAAATATAAACCACGTAGAAATGGTAGCATGAAATATTGTTCCACAGTGAACAAAACTGATTTGATCTTAAATGTGTCTTGCATTTGCCCTCTCCAGCCTGGACCGCTGGGAGAAAAGGGAGGAGCTGAAATAAGTGCGATATCAGCCTTCCTTTTTAATCAATGATATGAGCCCCTCTGCACCAATCATGGCTGCTGGAAGCAACTTAATGATCAGCATTTAGAGTGGGCAGGTAAACCAGCGCGCTATAGAGCTAACACAGGGGCCAACTGCAGGTGAATTAACCCAGTCCAGATCTAATATGCTGGTGTCAGCTCTGGTTAGTTCATGGCTAACTGTGGCCTGTATTGGCAGTGGCATAGCATCCAACACTGTCTCCCTCATATGCCAGCAGGCAGCTATCTATAATCGATGGCCACTTTTAATTGGACAGGCTGTCTGTTAGTGGACAGCCGAAAATTGTGCAGGGGGAAGCAACACTGTATTTACCACATGGTTATTGTGGATAAATATGTTGTGGACGTCGGAGGTTTTCCCTATAAAAACCCAATCAAGGGTTCTGCTGTTGCATGACAGTCAATTATATTTGGAAATTTCACGCAGTGACCCTCAACAAGTATCCCAGTCATAAATGCTGTAATAGGCATGAAACGCTATAGACTGAAATATTAATACGTTTATTCATCAATCACAATGCAAAGAGGTAGATTTTTTTAATAATAATAATAATAATAAATTGATCATTTAAAAGAAAAATACAAACTACTGAATATCCATTACCACTGTGCTCACAACAGGTTTCATCACTGATAAATTATTGCAAAGGAAATTACATTTTATTAACTCTGTAAACATCAAAGACAATTCAATAGTTTACTTTCTTACAGACAACTATAGTGCTACAAAAATAAAGAAACTACCATCATGCAAATGTCATTTAAGCCTAATTGAGCTGAGTGCGCCTGTCATATCCAAACAACTCATTTTCACTCCTCTAAAAATACAGGTAGTTTGGTATTTAAGATATCGAATCAATAAAGTTAGACAGAAATATCTTCACTAATGTAGTCAATAAATGAAATCAGCCGCTATTAGCCTAATTTCTACGGAGGCAAGGAGGTCAGAGAAGAGGAAAAATGTGAATTAATTCTCTCTAAGCCGGAACGACCTACTGATGCTGGGTTGAAAGGCTTTTCATTCCGTATCCACATACTATTCATTATTTCCAAAATGAACTCCACAGAGGTAGGCTACACTACCTTGACTAATATGCCTAAGTGACGTTTCCCTTATTTCGCCTCTTGATTTGAACCTCTGAGGTGCGCGAGCCTGGCCACGGTTAAAAATATCACCCAGATCTGCGGCTGCATAAGTTTCAAATTGGCCTACACGTTATTTAGTAGCTGAGGCACCATCTGATGAGCATTGCCTTAACTGTCCTTTCTTATTTCTGCCTCACGGTTGATGATTGTAACCCCCAATCCCAAGCCTCCACTCCGCTCTATTTTTCCCTTTCTTTTTTTATCATTAGGCTACTGTTTTTTAAAGCAGCGGATTGCCGGCGCTGTGAGGAGGCTGGGAGCAGGAGATGGAGGGCCACCGGTGGACATGCTGCTTTTGGCGCAGCCTCTAATTGATATTGAGCGAGCTGCCGGTGAGGAGCGCGCAGGGCCACTGCTGGCTAATCTATGCTTTAATCAGCGTGTGTAATGAGAGTGGCGGCACGCTCGGAGAGAAAAGAGACTTACAAGCAACGTCTGTCAGGGTCCGGGGGAAAATATTGGGTCTAATTGTCGTGATTAAAGAAAACTAGAAGACGTTGGGATTTTTTAGCAGAAGAAGGAGGCGAGAGGGGGGGGGCAGCTTTCCTTCAGCACCACCTGAGCTGAGCGCTCGGGCGCTGTCCAAGGTGCTGAAGATGTAGCTGCCAGACGCAGGTAACTGAAACACGGGCCCTGTAACTGTCACCGTGGACCAAGTGAAAATGTATGTCTTCGCATCTTTTTAAAATCTGGATAGTGGGCCTACATCTTACGAGGATCTGATCACGATTCTGGTGAAGTAAGCTAATTAGTGAATGAGGCTGCTATTGTAACGGAACAATCCGTACCGAAGGGAGAGGGAGGAGGGGAGGCAGGCAGGCCGCAGACTGAATAGCAAGCGGAACATTAGAAGACGTGTGTGTGGGAACACTGTCAGGCAATTAACAGGGCATTAGAGATGACGCACACACTCTCATGCATGCACACACGTAACCATGCATGCACACGCGCACACACAAGCGAGACAGTCTCACATATATGGACACACAGTTAAAGTTCATGCACACATTGCAAGTGTTTGCTGTGTAACATATGTGAAACTTATTATTTTTAATTGTTGTTGACACTGTCTCAGAGGTGTTGATTCAGCTGTTGTATTGGATTGTGTTATCTAAGTTTGTAATGGTTTTGCTCCGCGATAGGCCTATATAAAACACTACAACACATTTTAACTGAACATTTCGCTTTATTGAAAGGCTATCGGTTTTCATTGCATGCCATCGTTACCGGCAGGTGTTTCTATTTTTCTGGTCACTCAGTGTTTGATATGACTGACAGACAGAAAGAGGGAGAAAAACAGGGCAGGGCAGCCGAGCGCCATTTTGCACCCAGAGCCTCAGCAAAGCTGTCTGACAGTCTGCCTGCGGCTGAGATTAGCCTCATCTATCCGGTGTCAGTGACGGTCTTGTCCAGAAAATCACAACATAAACGGGTCTGACTGAGGAGACAGAGACACACACAGACAGACAGTGAGATAGAGACAGAGAGAGAGAGAGGTCAACTGATTACTCATACAAAAAGACTGAAATACACTGCGGTGCTGTGGGAATGTGCGGGGAGGGATGGAGGGATTTCCATGTGACAGAAACAGAGCACACCTCAGTCTTCCCCGGCAGGGTTCTCTTCCTGTCCCCGGTGCTAACACACGGACCCTTTCATCAATCACACCTGCATGAATTTATATACAGTATAAGAACAATGTGCACGCCCCGACACGCACGCGCACGTACACATTCTTGTTTTGTTTTAGTATAAATAACGCTGTTGATGGGTAGCCTTTGTTTCAAATAGATAGGTAGTTTTATTGTCACATAACTGAAGAGGGATTTCCCCCAACAACGTGAGATATCCATCAGTTCACAAAAGTGACAACTTCTCTAACAAATTGATTGATAGCGCCAAGTGGAAAGAAATCATGGCACTTTTTAAAGGTTAGGAGGCACCTGGAATCATTGGCTGAGTGGCTCCTGTAAATGTAAGAGATATAACTGTTGAAAGTTGGTTGCTGTTGTTGTTATAAATGATAGTGTTTGGAAACTCATTAGCCGTCTTATTTAACGGCAATCATTTGCAAAATTAAGTGACGACTGGGAAATTTGAAATTAGACGACACAAATGTCTGTCTGTATGTGTGTGTGTGTGTGTGTGTGGGGGGGGTAGGTTAACCACATACTGTAAATTGAATACAACAAAAATTTCACTAGCAGACATTTTCTTTATTAAACCAGTACTTTTGCAGACGATTTGTTACTATTAAATTGTTATTCTAATTAATAAAAGTTGTGCGTATTTTAAATAAGTTGGAGCCTATTTACCTTTATTTTCGTTTTCAATATTTTGCCTACATAAATTGAAAAACAAAACACTGGAGCGTTTCCTCTCTGTATCTGTGCTCCCCATTTGTAAAATGTCCGGCGGGACGGAGAAATGGAGATATCAGGAGCGATCGTATTTATGAGGCTTTCTGACAAATAGGCGCAGTTACGCTCCGCCGGCGCACTGCCTGTTTACATAGACCAGCTCCATTTCAGCGCCAAGCGTTTATGGACCGTGTATGTGCGTGTGTATTGGCGCGTGTGTGTGTGTGTGTGTGTGTTGTCCACAGATGGCCTGATGACCTTGGAGAGGGTCACCTGTGAGGAGGTGATACATCCCGAAGAGACAGAAGACAAACCAGAGCTTTGTGAACGCAGACAGCTCCAGCAAACCTTCCAACCTGCGAAACTGCTGAAGTTTTGAAGGTGACTGCCTGATTTTCCCTCATGCATCTGGAAATGCCAACAGTCCTGTATGCACTCTGCCTCTCCTGGGCTCCCCTGCGCGCTGACTGTCTATTATGGCTCATAGTGGAACGACCCGGAGTTATTTCCTATACAAATAAAGTGCCTTTGAAAGAGATTAGAGAAATATGTATGAATTTCAGCTTAATTTATTTGATCATTCCACATTACAAAGCTGCGTAGTGCTAAAATGTGATAACAAGTTTTCAGTTCCTTTCATTATGTAAGCGAAATTAGACCTCGATAGGATTTCACTGGGGCGCGTTGGTCCCTCGGATGAAATGTAATTTGTGAGGAGAATTTGTTGTATCTGTCACAAATATTCCCAATTAGCTGCGTAATTATTTGAGGGTTTCTGCAATTACGGCTTAAACCGGTAAATTTGAAGCAGTGGCTGTCCCTAATTGGTCTAGATTTGATATTTTGCATATTTGCATAATGAGGAAATTGGGAGGAAATTGTGTTCATCCATTTGTGAAAAATTCTATGAATTTTATGAATCTGAAAGCCATCCCCTTGCGGTCGGTGACTTTGACTCAGCTCCCAGAGGAAGCAGGGCGGGGGCGCGCTGGGCACGGTCACGTCTCCATGTGCGCTCCAGACGAACTCAGGGTGAACGCAAGAGCTTTACAGTAATCTGCAGGAAATGTTGCAGACATCCATGTGCTGTAAATAAAATAGTATAAAAAATACTATGAAATTATTTTGATTGATATTCAGTCCAACCCATTAAAGCACAATATTACTGCAGTTGGATGTATAAGAATATACATTTGTGATGAAAGCTATGTAATGGAATTTGCTTTATGCCTGTGGTCACTGATTTATTAAGGGTTAGTAAAAGGCCCCTGGTTATCTTTTCCTTTTTCCATCAGTTAACAAACAATATGGCTTTATGGGTTTTATTAAGAAGTCTTTGATTTTGTCATTAGGTTTATATTAGATAATTCATCCAGATTGGTCTGTGAGACTTCATTATGCATTATCACAGTGTGTTGATTGATATTGAGAAAGCTAAGTGTTCTATGTAATTGGTAATAAAGAAGGTAATTTTAGAAATTTGTCCAATCAGTAATGATTATGAGGCTGTGAGTAGGTAATGATGTTAACCCTAGTTGCCTCTTACACAGTCCACCTCTAGCATATCAAATATTAAATATAATACGCTCTAGAAAAAGAGGAAATGCCCTGTTCACACACATAAAATTATTAGAAATATTTTTAGTTTCGAAAGTTAATGAGAATGAGTTCAAGCAGCCAAATCTCAGTAACAGTAAGACACTTCGTTTCTCAGATGCAATATTACATAAAGGCTCCACCTGGTAATAGTGGCGGTGGAGTGTGTGTCCTCCTCATGTAAGGGCTTTAGCCCACTGAGAGCCGTATATCAGAAAGCAGTAAAAGAGAGACGCTAAGAGCACTGATGAATGTCTGAGAGATAGATGCGTTAAGTGACCTTGGTACATTACATTCTCCTTCAAAGCCAGAGCAATGAAGATTAGTATAGTCTTATCTTCCCATGCCAAGCTTGTGTGTGTATTTGTGTGTGTGTGTTTGTAGTCTATAGGCTGTCTTTTTAACTTGAATATAACTGTCTACAGGTCTTGTGCTTTTCATCTTATTGTCCCCCCTGGTGTTCATGTACTGTGTGCAAATGTGTATAAATGTGTTTAAATCTTTTACTTATATTTGAAATATTTCATTGAAATATCAAAAGTGAGTGCTTAACTTCTGTCCCATGAGCCAACATTTTGCTTTTTAATGTAACTAACAATTATTTTTATCATTGATTAATGTGCTGATTATTTTCTAAATTAATTAATTGTTTGGTCATCATCTCACATTTGAGAAGCTAGAACCAAAGAAAGTTAGGTAGTTTGGCTTCCTAAATGATTAATTGTTTACCAAAATAGTTTGATTAATTGTACATCCAAACTGTTTGTTGCAGCTCATTTTTAAAGGTGCTATTGATAACACTGATTACATCCAGATGAAGCACTCCCCTCCACCCTTCCATTCCATTGGTTGCCAGTTCGTTGCACAATCTGCAACGAACATGGTCGAAGAATCGAGTGATGAATCTTTCGTGATGGAGTAATGAATTCATTTTGCAACATATAACTATATATTAGCTATAGACTTAGGTTACTTTGTGCGATGGTGTTTTTTTTTTGTGGTGGATTATAAAAAATAGCTGAGCGCTACACAGCAACACCTGTGTGATCATGTCAGTATTTCCAGATTTTTATATCAACGTGAATACCGTAGCTATTGAGGTCAACGCAGCTAGCTACATGACTAGCTAGCCACAAGTATCTCAGCTAGTGTCTCGTAATAGGGCTAACGTTAGACTGCTACATGAGATGATCTCAGTAACAGTCCAGTTTTGGGTCTAAACATTATAATAAGAAGATTTACAGTAGTTCTGAACTTTAATTTACCTTCGACATGACACATTGGTACTATATTAGGATCCCTCATCCATCCAATCCCATGAGCGGACCAGTCCACCACTTTTCTAATATTGACAATCTAACCGGTGACAACACATTAGTTAAGGGTTTAAGGACTATGGCTGTCGGTAGTTGTTTATTTTGTTTAAATATGCAGAACTGTAATTTTATGGGTTATTGTTGTTTGGACTATTAAACTAAGACATCTAATATGTACTAATGTTAGTGTCTGTTTTTTCCACACCAACTGGCAACTACACCACGTGATACCAACGTCATTATACTATTGGCTCATGAGCCTTGTTAGAAGCAGGAACCAAACGTCAGACTTCTCACACAGAGATAGACAAAACTCATTTTGGACCCGCCAAAAATTTTAAAATGATTAATTTACAATCTTTTTTTTATTTTCTTTTTTTAAGGAACCTTTCTAAAAGCTATGTGGATTATATATATATATATATATATATATATATATATATATATATATATATATATATATATATATATATATATATATAGTTTCTACAAAAACGTTATAAATATAATCTTTAATGTTAATTAAATTTATTCTTAATTGCAGGATAATATTGAAAAGTTTCTTAAAATAAGGTTGTAATTTCTGAAAAGGTGACATTGAAGCCCTGTAAGGTTTTTACTGAACAGTTGCTATTTGAACATTTTGCTCATGGAGAGAAAAATTTGGATTGAGTCTGTCAGTGGAGACCCTGAATTACTGCGACCGTGGTTTTATTAAGAGGGAAGAAAGCAAGCCAAAAACAAACACAATCACATTGATTTATGGGAGGGATATCACACAGAATATCCTTCTTTAATATTCACAGGCAGCTCATAAAAATAGGCTGCATAATAATTTTACCATTTCATGGGATATTAGACCATAATGACCACAGTCCACCCCTCTACACCCCACAGCCCTACAGGCTACACACACATACAGATATACACCTCAACCCCTAGGCAGACCAGTGTCGTGGCTAATTTATAGGTGAAAATGAAAGGCAAGCTTAATGTAATGACTCCTTACAGCCAGGAGATATTATTCGCACTATCACTCCATGGGTTCAGAAAGAGGAAGATTTGGAAACAAGAAGGAATGTGGATTAAAGAAGAGAGCAGGTCGAGAGAGAGAGCAGGTCGAGAGAGAGAGAGAGACTGACTAAACACATCAGTACAGGGATTGGAGGGCTCACAGCACACATTCTGGGGTTTTTTTTCCAGGGAAAAAACAACAGCAGCCATGAATGTGTTCCCAATGAATCTACAACTACAAGCCTGAACAAATAGAATCACACACACACACAAACACAGCAGCAACAACAGCAGCAGCAGCTGAAACTGGCGTATTCTACTCTTTGAGTTAATGGGAATAAAATACCTCAGTGGATGAGTGCAGATGTGTTTGATACAAATAGTCATTTTCCTATTTGCTGCCTCATTGGGCATGATGAATGATGGAAGTCATGGAGGCGGTGTGATAAATGGCAGCACCTTGGCTCTACTGCATGGCCTATTGATTCTCCTTCTTTATTACCCCTCCAACCCAGCTGGCTGCTCTGCCCCCCCTCGTCCCTACACACACACACACACACACACACACACACACACGCATGCAGTGCTCGCAGAGAAACACATACACGTGCATGCAGCCATGTGCTCAGTGAATACATAAACACACAAAAACATGCAACACATGCACATTTGAAGATACACAGAGCAAGGGAAAGTGATGAGAAGCAGCAAGAAAAAGTAATATGAGGTTGGAGGAAGGATGAAGAGAGCATGACAGAACTGTGTTTTCATATTTATGGTTTAACAAAGCCATAAGATGGTTGGCTCAGATGGAAATCTTTATCCAGACGATGAAATACAAACCCAAAAATTCAAAAAAAGAGAGGAAATCAAAACATAAAGATGACTCAATTAAAGTGTTTAGTGAAGGTGATTCAATCTTTCTCAACATGTTTGGTTCATTTATAAATTCCAAGCTGTCAAAGACTGAGTAGTTTGATGAGGGATTGGCCTGTGTGTTCAACGCCATCAGTCACACAGACAAAGTGGGCAGGATAAATCAGTGATATGACCATCTACTGAGCTCTTCATCATGAGGTAATGAGGGTAATATCCTCCTCTGCACAGTAACATCCAAGCAGGTTTCAAATAGACAAACAGACAAGCCCTTTACTATACACACTGAAAAGACTCACATCACACATAACCATACCATCAACGAGGTAGAGTGATGTTTGAGTAGCAGTGACACGCATATTCTGTGCGACATGTGCAGAGGTGAGCCAAGAGGACTACCTCCTGTTGGACAGCAGAAAGTGACACGGGTCAGAGGGAATGAGGTGAGAGCCCTGTCAAAGACAAATCAAGGAAATGTCTCTATCCTCACTGACATAAAAAAAGAAAACACCAGTCTTTTTCTGGCTTCATCTCTCCAAAGGAGTACGAATAAACAGAGTGATCAAACTGCGCTGACCTCTCAGACTTCAATTTACCTGCTGCATCTCCTTGACCTTGAAACACAGAGATAATAATTCGGGGTCTTGGCCAGGTGATAAATGATTTGTGTGCATGTGTGCACGTGCATGTGTCTGTGTGTGTGTCCATATCTAATTCACAAAAGGGAAAACAAATGGAGAGGCAGAGAGCTACACAAACAGAAGCAAAACACCCACACACATACACGAAAAAAAACACCAGCTACCACTAATCTATGTTGTGTAATGTACTAGATTGTAACAGAAATTGCTGTTTTTCAATTAAGATCAACTTTGTTCCACTAGGCTGCAGAATAATAGAAACATTTTTGGTCTGTGGCCTGATTCAATGTTTGCATTATGTTGCTTTTAACTTTTCCATTATTCGGATCCAACTGTCAGTGGTTAAATATGGTGGTTTACTATACTGAATGTTTTTTTGGTACCACTTTCTTATAAAAGGCACCTTTTATAAAGGGTATATTAGTAGTAATGAATGGCTTTACTAATGGTTAAGTAATAATTTACTAATACTTTATAGATCAGTCAGAAGCCAGTAATAAGAACAAATTTTGGGTTGCCAGGTTATGAAAAATCTCTTTGGCTGATAATGATTTGATTGATCTTTTCTTGTTGGTAATAATGTAGTTATAAATGTTGGTTAAACCCTAATAAACACTCATGAGTCTCTCACTTTCTAATAAGCCATCAAGTCTGCAGTTAAAAATTTAAATATTTTCATATATTAAGAGTATTCAGATGTCTACTTAAGCAATACTGCAGTATAAAAATACTCCATTAAAAGTCCTGCAACAAAAATGTCACAAAATAATTATCAAAAGCAAAATGTCCTTAACATAAAATTACTCATAATATATAAAAATGGCTCCTGTGAGTGGTATACCAATATATGTTATATCATTGGATTAGTATTACTGATGTATTAATGTGTGAGCAGCATTTCACTGTTGCTATTGTTGATGGAAGTGGGGCTAATATTAACTATTTTATTTGCTATTGGGTAGTTTAATCTATAACATTGAATCAAATTTTATAAACTTGTGTTTTGTAAAATATAAATCTGTAAAGTAACTGTCAAATAACTGTAGTTGAGTAAAAGCTATATATTTCCCTCTGATTTATAGTGGACTAGAAATATAAAGTAGCATGAAATGGAAATAAGTACCTTAAATTTGTACTCAAGTCAATACATGTACTTAGTTACATTCCTCCACCACTAATATTATTAAAGGGTTTTTACAAAAAAATGTTTTTACCGATTAATTAAAGAGCTAAAAGGATAAGCTGCTGGAGGATAAACAGCAGCAAAGCAGGTTTTTTTTTTTTTTTTTTTTTTTTTTTTTTTTTTACAAATTGGCAATCCTAAAGTTGTTTTTATTAATGGCCTCTAGGAAAAAACCTACAATGGATTAGTAAATACTTATTAACCATTAATAAAGCCATTAGTTACAACTTATAAACCCTCTATAAAGTGTGTCGTACTAAAAATTGCCTTTAGCAGCAGATATAAGTGTTTATTATTGTATTTGTCAACAATTACCACCACCCCGTGGGCACCCGCAAGTAGAGGCTGGTGTAACATATAATGAATGACAATATAGTAAAAGACAGTTGTAATAATATAAACTATGTAATTGTTGACAAATATTGTTCTTTAATAAACACTTAAAATGTCCTTATATCTGTGTACCGTTACATTGTAGTGTGTTATAAACCATTTATTAAATGTTTAAAGAGTCATTATAAATGCTAAATAGGTGGTAAAAGTAAAGTATTTTTCTTTTATAACAAGGTTTCACAAATATTTTGACATTAATCTTTTTAGGATATACTGTATGTAAATAGCACAATGACACAGGTCAACACAGCTTGGTGAGGTAATTTTTCTTATTATGCTGACTGCATTTTTGCTTACAATGTGTGTGTGTGTGTGTGTGTGTGTGTGTGTGTGTGTGTGTGTGTGTGTGTCTGTAGGCGCCGTGAGCATGTGCGTGTAAATGTGCGGGCTTGATGGCTTCCACCTCACGCTCCCTGCTTTAAAAGTCCATTTGGACTCCTGCCTACAATCACCTTCTCATCGTCGCTGTGGTAACAGAGCCAGGCCTAATTAGTATGCATTATCAATTAACAAACTTAATAGCCGGCAGATTGATTAGATCCTCAGTTATAGGGGCAGAACTCAGGCGATACATGGAATGAAAAATAATCATACACACAGGCCTGCATGCTCACTCTCTCTCACTCACACACAGCTACACACACACACACACACACACACACACACAGCAGCAGCTCACTAACCTTCTCCTCCTCCTCACTTGTGTAATTACTGTATGCATATGGCGGTGAGTGGATTGGGAATGAGGCAGTGTGAGGTTTTAAATAAACCTTCAGCTTATAATGAGTCAGGCCGCCATGGCTAGTTTAGCTCTGATTGTGCTCCACTCTAATGAATGACAAACCTTCTCCACTGCATATGCATGCACACACACACACACACACACACACACACACACACACACACACACACACACACACACACACACACACACACACACACACACACACACACAGAAACTGTATCAATACAATAAAGACATGTGCAGTGTGTGGAGAAATGTATAGGGTGCATCTTTCACTCCCACATACATCCACACATTCACCATGCAGTGTATATACGCTCACAGGGATATAGACACACAAACACACACACACACACACACACACACACACACACACACACACACACACACACACACACACAGAGAGAGAATGTAATCAGGCGTTAGGTTTACCCTCCTATCAGTCTAATGGAGGTTAATGAATGATTAGGGCTAATAATTTTAGAGTGGAGCTCTAGCTCAGCCACATGATGCAGCAAACACTTAACAGAGTGAGAGCGTGAGCAACAAGAAACAAACTCACCATCAGTGTTGTGATGGTGAGATGAGAGCAAAGCAGAAAATGTCTAAAAATGCAAGTAAAACATTATGTTGAAATTTAGATTCTCACAACCTTTTTTAAAAATTTCACTTTCAGCTTTTATGTGCTGGTCACTGCTTGTGCTGTCCGTGGTGCTGAAATGCTTGCGTTCAAAGTTGCAAGTTACAGTGAGAAAATTCTGCTGATAAAATAAATTAGGTAAGAATATTTTACATATTGAAACTGTTTTTCTGCCTAGGCTCTCTGTTCTGTGTTTAAATAAACTAATATATCAGTTTGAAACAAAAGGCACAAACAGGGAATCAGACTGTCAATGGGAGAACGCCTATAGCTTATCAGAAGAGTTACATATTTATAACTTCTTTGGATAACATAAAATAATAGTGAAAATTTTCCTTAAAATTTCTGTCATTTATTATTCAGTCTCCCAATGACATCATGAAGTCAAAGTCAAATTCAGAGAAAATGTGAAAATTACCATACAAGATAAACTAAATTCATTAACAATTAATTTGAAAAAAAAAAACTGTCCCTCCTAAATTATCCAGTTTGGATGTGGTCAGCCAAACAGCAAGCTTTATATTGTCACTGGGAATATGAATAATTTTGACAGGTCCATGAAAACAATAGATCTGACACCAAAACAAACACTGAGGCAATCTCTACAATAGAAGCCATGGTATTACAGGTATATTTAACTGACTGACATTAACTACATTTTTTGGGGGGGTATATTGATGGTTTGCTTAAATGTGTACTCTTGGAAACAGTCAATCAGCACTAGGACATGGGTTTCCTTCCTAAGCCCTGGCTACTAAATGCAGGACAATAGCACATAGGGCCAGTATGGAACCAGTGACCTACCAGATCAGTGAAAGGCCAATTCATGGGCATTAAAATGCAAACGTGCACATATTTCAAAGTGTTAAATTTTATGAAGCATTTAAAGCACCATCCCTCCAGTAATAAATCCTAATGGTCTTATTTCCTATTCATAATATTCATACTCACCACCTCTAAGCAGTGACATTAAAAATGTTTGCATCTCCACCAACTTAGAGGTTGAAATTAAACTGAGTTTGGCAGTGAAGACACATACATATTTATACATAATCTCTCTCTCACACACACACACACACACACACACACACAGCGAGACACACAACACACACACATACACAGTGTGACTTTAGTGCAGATGTGCGCCTGGTCTCCTCTGCTGCATTGTGGCCCAGTTTGCAGCCATCTCCCTCTGATGTATAACTTGTTGTCCAAGCCTTAATGTTGATTTATTATCCATCCATAAATTAGAAAAATATGTTTGAGAATTCCGTGGCGCAGCCAGGCTCTGCGGACCGTCTGGGGATTGGCTGACGTGTCAGAGGCGCATATTGGCTCGCCAGGCAGCCTTTTGTTTCCCTGCACCAGCAGGCATTTAATGAGTGCTGATGGCTTAAGGTAAATGTGTTAGGACAGACAGCAACAACAGCCACAAAAACAGCCCACTACATGGGAGAAATGTAGTCCCACTCAACAGCAGAAACCTGCTCCTTTTCTTTACAGACGTCTGTGCATGTTAAACAACATGGCTTTCATTATAAATCACTTGGCTATTTTTGTGAAGAGTCAAATAAAGTTTCACAAGCAGTTGATGACTATAAACTTCATGAGCAGTGTCTTTACACTACCTTAAAGACTGCTTTCCTAATTTTACAAAGCTTCAGCCTTCCAGTCAGCAGTTCAATAAAATGCCTCTCCAGAGCCAACTCATCATATTAGCTCCAGTTTCAGCAGTATGCAAGCCTATTTTTCTCTTATCCTGCTATTATCGAATAAGGTTGATTATTACTGGTGATGATTCTCCAGCCAGTCCTGGCTGACTTGTGTACGGACATACATACTAATTTCTAATAAAGCCTCAGACATCTCTGGGGGTAACATGTTGCAGCACAAGCCCGACTGTGCCACGCTCCTATCAGAAATGTTTTTGTGCGGTTCACATTAATCATAGAAGTAATCATAGGTCAAGGTTTAATTTTGTGACATAAAAAGCTGCCATGATGTACGCCGGAGCATCATTCCCCATTTATCCAGAACAGCCTCTAGCTCTATGAGACACACTGTACAGTGCATAATCAACACACTGAGACAGAAACATCATTGTCATCTTGTCTTGAGCTGACACTGTCACTTCATTGTCATGGCTGTTAGGTCTGCTGTGCTGATGTCCTGCTCTACTGTTTATGTTACAGATGTTGCAGTAATCAGAGCAGCAGCGTGTGAAGGACTCAGCCTGCAACCCTGACCAACATCACGCCTGCAAAGGTCATTGTGGAAATGCTGGGTGATGGTGATGGCTGGGATAGAATGAGACATGGTTCCACTGAGATAACCCATTTTTCTCACATCAATACCACCGCCATCAGTGTCTCTCTTAACTCTTTAGATGCTCATATTTCTCCCTGACAACCTTAAACACACACAAAAATAAAAAAATCACCTGAGAATTTAATCTTAAAGCTTTACAATAAACTAAATAAAATTACGTGTTTTCATGTTTAGAACTTTACTAGCTGCCTCGATGCTAAGTGTCTTGTCTTGGTGGCTCAGTGCAATATCAGCAATTAAGCTAAGTCAGTTAGACAATAATAAGGATAGTAAGGCACTCGTGTGTTCAATGTTTGCTCATAATACATTACCATGTTTTAATCATCTTGTTAGAATTTCGAACCAATTACAATGCTTGTCACAACATTAGCTGGCCAGTTTACTCTCAAAATGGCTTTACCCATTAGCTGGGAGTTTGAGTGTCTTTCCTCATCCAGAAAACAATGAATCTTTCTCATAGAAATCCATATCAGGCAAGACACACTTGCTGTTTTGATGCCAGCCTGGGTTGAGGAAACAACTGATGTAGTTTTTTGGGGGAAAAATGATGCCTGTGAGGCACACTTATTGTCCATCAGCAGGGTTAGCTATGTCTCAGTCTGAGCATTTATCCTGGGCCATAATGGGGTGCTGAGTTGCTAGTGGCGGCCATTGTTTAATGATCTCCTTGGGCTCTGGGAGTAAACTACTGCGGTAATCAGAAGGGTAAACTCAGCTATATTTCAATTTGGAGAGCCGCTCTTCCGTTCAGAGAGGCCACTCTGAGACGATAAATAATAGGACTATTTAGCCTTTCCCACAGGCTGCCTCTCTGACACCTACCCAAACACACACACATACACACACACACTCACACACATATAAGTCAGCCTATAACAATTCATGTCCCTTCCATAAATCAGCCCCCCACTAAAAGCTGGTGATTAGCAACATCATTTAGCCCCTAAAACCCAAACAGCGACAACTGTTTCCTTCCCTGTTTTAGGGAGAAGATGGAGAGATGCACAGATGGTAAATTGGTTGGAGGGGAATGAACTGTAGCTGGATGACTGGACTTGGGAATGTGGAATAAATTCAATGCAGGTTTCAGTTCTGGAGTTGAGATTATTTGGGCTATTTATTGTGACCAGTGATGATTTTGACCTTGTACTGTAGATTATGATATGGTCACTGGGGAGCTGATCACATCCTTTATGAAGCATTTTGTTTTTAAGATCAACAACATTTTAAAAGGTGAGTGTGGATGTAAATATGCTGACTGAAAAAGTGTTTGATTCAACTGACTCTCTAATTTGATTATGTTTGTAGTTTATTTTGTGTCCATGTACTGTTTACATCTCATACTGTGCTTTGATGAAGAAATGTTTGGTTTTAAAAATCAGAAAGCAAAGACAATTCCTCTTCCTTATTTCTAGAGCAAAACTACAGAGAAACGACTGGACCTAACATATCAAAATTAGGCAAAAGTATTATTGTGAAAGTACTTTTAACTTTTCCACAAATTACATTATCTTAATCCTCTGTTCATCGAGGCACACGATGAAATACATTAAATAAACAAATATTCAATTGCATAGCTGATTTTGCTCACCCTTTACATCTAACACACCTACGGGTGACAAACAAGCAGTTGATATGAATCATCTTTTTGTAATGCACTCGTGTTCCTTCTCATTCCCGGTCCTAGTATCATTTCTTGTGCCTGTTGTGCATTTAAATGTATGTTTTTATCATGATATATGGTCAATTGCATTGTAATATTCCTCTACTTATATTCTTATCAAGAGCTCAGTAAGCCCATATGATGAATTTTTTATCATCTGTACATCAGTAGTGGAAGCAATTTTGAAATTATGGTCATCCACCGCTGCAGCGTGAAACACTTCTGGTGTTTATGTGTGCTGGATAATGTCATGTTGAGAAGTGGAAGACTAAAGTCCATATTGGAAGTGCACATTGAAAACAAAACAGTTGATGGAGTCACCCTGCTTTATGAATGCAGTATATTATGCGTGTAGTAAAGACTATGACACAAGAGATTGTTTTTATGTAGACACCAGCCTGGTGCACAGAATAAAGGAGTATTTACATCTTTACTTTACTATTTCTCTTTCCTTTTGTTTCTTGTAAGGTTTGTAAAATACATTGGAGCAAGAAATGACCTTGCAATGAGACAAGACTTTTTGCTTTTCACTGTTTGCATTGTATTTTCTTTGGTTAACAGAAAAAAAGACAGAAATCCTTCTAGATTTGTGACAATATTAAGTTAGTTAAGATAGACCATTCTACTTGCAGCTTGCATTACGCATCACTTTTTTTTTTTAAATTACAGACATGAAATTTTAATTGACCCATATGTGTCCACTCAAAAGAACCATGAAAAGCAGTTAGTTATTGGGTTTAAGAGAAATAAAAATATTTTCTAGCCTATAATCTCCTCATCCTTCAAACCAGTGATTTACAAGCACTAATAAAATCAAACACATTAAGCAACCTAACCAACAATTTTCTCATCTACCCTCTAGCAGTACTGTTCTACTGGTCTCAGTGAAGAAGGATCAGAGTGTGTCTGATGATGGCTTCCTAAAGAGCTTCAATTAATGGCCTGTCACTTATCATTAGAACGGCTGAAAGGCGGGACACCAGGGAGCATGATGCAAACAAAGGCACGTTTTAGAACGTCAATTCTAAAAGCACCCATCGACTCTCCATTGTAGCGGCCGGCCTCTGAGGCCCTCGTCCCTGCTGGCTCCGAGCCCTGCTGTCTCTCCTGGGGGATTAGAGGGATCTAGAGAAATTAGCCGTTTGGATGACAAGCAGAGGCCAAAGGACGAGCGGGTGTTAATGTCCCCTTTTACAGGAACAAAAGCAGTGGGGATTTTAAATAACGTGTCTCTATTGCCGCCTGCGTCCACTCCAGTCACAGTGTGTGTGTGGTATGTTACTCAGCAGTGTTAATTTATTGAAGTCGTGTGCTAGCAAAAGGAAATGGTGTGTCTGATAGCCTACATCTGTGGCTCAGAAATCCAGCTCATTTTAAGAAATTTTAATTTACATGAATGGTGCCAATTTAAAAGCAACACTACCCCAGTAATGTGAGAATGATTATAATTTCTTCAGCAATTTCTCAAAAACTGTGAATTAGATTTAAAAAAAATTCTATCAGGGGTATCTATCTAAAGGTGCAAGATATCAACATTCAACTTGAAATCATATGATTCCTAATGCAGCCCAACTATCTTTGGTCTGGCACTAGCAAGGGTTGTTTACTCTTCATTACAGTTTCAGACAGAGGCAGGGAGATCCTCAAAGAGAACATCCACAACAACATCCTCTTGACTGGGGCTCTGCAGTGCTGCTTTTGTCCATTACGCTTGGCCTCCTCATTGACAGCCAATAAATCATTCATTTAGAGGCAAAGCAGGGAGAGAATCAAACAGCCATTTCAGAGCCTGAGGCCTTTCACTGTAGTGGCTGCTGCAGGCCACAGATCTAATGTAGAGTGGCTAGGCTGCAGGCGGGTGGAAGGGCTCTTAAGAGACAGGAGCGCATTGTTTGGAGAGACGGGAAACGCTGCTCTCATTAGACCTGGAGCTGAAAACCAACCTGAAAGGCCTGCTTCAATTTACCTGCCCTGTGCTTGGAATAAATCACCCCTGTGTGTGTGTGTGTGTGTGTGTGTGTGTGTGTGTGTGTGTGTGTGTGTGTGTGTGTGTGTGGCATGCACACAAACAAATACATGTTCAGCTGCTAAAACATATACACACTCATAATCAGACACTTACAAAGAGCTTTATACATGCCTTTCAGAGCGCACCTCTTCAGGTTCAGAGTTGTTTTAGCACAGCGCTTGTTAAAAGGTAAAACCTTTTACCTCTCTGCCTCCGATGGCCCTTTTATTAAAAGGTGCTTTCTCATTCAAATCAGAATCACAATTAAGCCTGTCCTGACTTGCATTTTTTTCTTCCTTCTCTGTTCTCCTGTAGATTTGAGTACTTTTTTGCACAAAGTGACTTGCTGCTGTGATGAGGAGCTTATGTATGAGCAAGACTACTGTCGGGGGCATACAGCTGCCGCAACAAGAGCTGCTTCTGGGCAGATAAGTCTAAGCATACAAAGATACAGCTGTATAGCTTTTATCATTTCCATGGAATATTGCCAGAAAGTCTCAGGATAATTTTTTTACTTTTGATATAGCCTTTGGCCTTTTGCCATGCTGAATTTCACTAAAGCCAAAAACTCACTCAGCGCAGCCAAAGTAAAGAGAATCTAATACTTTACACCAGGTAGTCAGGCACAGCAGGTAACACTCTGTGACAAATTCCAACACACACTGAGACAAAACAAAAAGAAAGGGAATAAATTTCACAGTCACTGATATAAAGACCAGAAAAAGGAATTGGCAGAGCACCAGAGTGGCCTGATGGAAGAAGAAGGATAGACAGAAGGTAAGTACGAGGAAAGAGGGATAAAAAAGGGCAGATAGGAGGCAAGCTGGAAAAGCAGGAATGGAGAACAGGAAGCCCCTGAAGAAATGTGGTGGCAGAGATGTCAGACTATTTAAATACTGATGAGGCCCTCTGTCTCACCTCGTCTCTGCTAATGACATGCTCGTCAAAGCCAGACAGAAGAACCTGCAGCCTGCTCCACCATGCCCGTCACAACACACACACAGCCAACTCATCAGGGTACATCTGTGTTTGTGTGTGTGTCTGGGGGATTCTCACATTGCCGCTCTGTCAGGGTGTAAGGTATCACTGAGAGGTGATAAATCTCCTTTTCCTTGTCAGAGAGTGCTGGCACTGCATCCTCAGACACACAACTCACACAAACAAAGAAACAAAGTCTCTACTCAGGTCACTTTAGCATTTCTTTCTTTACTCTTTCCTCATTTCTCCTTTCCTTCTTCCCTCATTTTCTCATCCATTTATTCTCTTAGCCTGCTGCGTCTCCACCAGCATTCAAAATTAAGGTGTCACACTAGAGCCGATGGATTACACACACATATACAGAGTCCCACACACAACTCATAAATGAGGTGAAATGGAATCAGACTCTTATTGAATGCCTGCTTGAAAAACTGTGTGTTGTCCATAAGCACTACACTCTGTTTCAACCCATATCGATCTGCCTGTTATTTGTTTTGAAGTGAATAGTACGCACATGTTTGGACTAACGACAAAGTCTTTGTCTCTCGGACTGCTGACAGGAAACAGCAGGTGATAGAGCAACATCATGAAAGGAATGGCCTGCTATAAAACTGGCAATAAGCACCACGAAAATGGGTGCCTCACAAAACACATGAGCCTGTTTGATTCATGAACACGGAGTCAGACAATAAAGTGCCCATGCAACAGACACTCAGATGGACAGGGGGAAATATATTTGTTTGGGTTTCACTGTGTGACTACATTTCCAATTGTTATTGTAGCTGGAAACAAAACTTTTGCTCTAAATTGGCTTTAAAAAGACGTCATAAAACTGTCTCTCCATCTTTCATCGCCTCTAATCGTCTTCTTCTTTCGTCTCCTCTTTGTGACTTTAGCTCTAAAGCAGAGGAGAGTGTCAGTGAGTGTTCTGTTTGATTCAGTGCTATCTAACCTTGCTTTATGAAAGCATTAAATTGATGGTTCCAGACCAGCCCAGAGAAAATGCACATAAAACTGAGACTAACTGAAAGATAATAGTCCTCGTAAACTGGTCTAAGAGCTCTATAACTCACAACGTCCTCAACTTGTTCCGTCTTACACAGCACAAGCTGTCGCATCCAAAATACCTGATGGCCCAAAGGCACAAACTGCAATACAAATGCAAACAAAAGAGAAACCACACAAAAAATGAGAAAAACAAGATGGGAGCTATCACTCTAAAATCTACTGATTGGTATTTAAATATACAAACTAACACTAGACATTAACTAAATCTAAGTCTTTAACAGTTGTGATGCTGCAAATATTTTCTATTTATAAAACTCAAACCTTTAAAAGGGAATAGTTTGACATTTTAGCAAATACCCTTGTTCGCTTTCTGGTGGAGAATTCGATGAGAAGATCAATACCACTCACACTCATGTCTGTCCATTAAATATGAAGCTGGAGGCAGCAGCCAGTTAGCTTGGTACAAAAACTGGAAACAGCTAGAAACAAAATCCACCTACCAGCACCTTTGAAGCTCACAAACATGTTATTGTTTGATTAATCCGTAAGTGTAAAAACGACAATTCGCCATTTTGGCCATTTATGTGTCAGACTACTTACTTTTACGCCAGATGTAATGGGACACACCTTCCAAAAAGTTCAACTTTTTGTCTCGTTAGTCCACAGAGTACTTGATGATCCCCAAGACCTTTGGGTAAATACTCTGTGGACAAAAATTTAACTTTTCAGACGGTGTGTGTCCCATTACATCTGACGTAAAAGTAACACCGCATTTCAGAAAAAGAACATCATACCAACAGTAAAATATGGTGGTGGTAGTGTGATGGTCTGGGGCTGTTTTGCTGCTTCTGGACCTGGAAGACTTGCTGTGATAAATGGAACCATGAATTCTGCTGTCTACCAACAACTCCTGAAGGAGAATGTCCGGCCATCTGTTCGTGACCTCAAGCTGAAGCGAACTTGGGTTCTGCAGCAGGACAATGATCCAAAACACACCAGCAAGTCCACCTCTGACTTTGGAGTGGCCTAGTCAAAGTCCTGACCTGAATCCTATTGAGATGCTGTGGCATGACCTTAAAAAGGCAGTTCTTGCTCGAAAACCCTCCAATGTGGCTGAATTACAACAATTCTGCAAAGATGAGTGGGCCACAATTCCTCCACAGCGCTGTAAAAGACTCATTGCAAGTTATCACAAATGCTTGATTGCAGTTGTTGATGCTAAGGGTGGCCCAACCAGTTATTAGGTTTAAGGGGCAATCACTTTTTCACACAGGGCCATGTAGGTTTAGATTTTGTTTTCCCTTAATAATAACAACCTTCATTTAAAAACTGCATTTTGTGTTTACTTGTGTTATCTTTGACTAATATTTAAATTAGTTTGATGATCTGAAACATTTAAGTGTGACAAACATGCAAAAAAAAAAAGAAATCAGGAAGGGGGCAAACACTTTTTCACACCACTATATTTCTTGGCTGGCAGCAGTAACTTTCTAGAGTCTTCGTTGATTGCCTAGCAACTGCTCCCAGCCTAGAAATAGTCCAGCCTACATTGCCCATAAAACGGCAAATTATCATTTTTAAACTTTGTTTTTTTGTCGGATTAAACAAACAAGATATAATGCGGTTATTATTGGATTTTGTTACTGTGGACAGAGTCAGGCTAACTGTTTTCAGTATTTGTGCTAAGCTAACAGGATGAGGGCTCCACATTCACATTTAACAGACAAACATGAAAGTGGTATCAATCTTCTCATCTAACCTGCTGCCAGAAAGTGAATAAGCTTATTTCCCAAAATACAACAACAATACAACACATTTGTGTGGTCTAAAAATTATGGATTGGGCTTTTAATACAACAGCTTTCTATGTGATATGTTGAATTTGTTTGTCTCACATGTGGGACTTTTCCCTTTCCCCTACTGCTCTGATGGATTACTATATTTTATCAAAATATTATACAAATATATTTCACCATAATGTGGTGGCATATTGTAAATCTGCAAACATACAGTATGATTTTTCTACATAATAGCAGCAGCAGCAGCTGCTGTCAGCTAGAAGAGTGATGAGCCATGTAAGGGCAGCCTTGAACTCTGTGTGTGTGTGTGTGTGTGTGTGTGTGTGTACTTGCTACACAGTGAGGACTGAAACATGCTTTTTACCTACAGAGTGAGGACATTTTTGTAAAGTGGGGACATTTTGGCCAGTCCTCACAACTTCAAGACTTGGTTTTAAGGGTTAGGTTAGGTTAGAATTAGGTTATGGTTAGGGTTAGGGTTAGGCATATAGTTGTGATAGGGTAAGGTGCTAGGGAATGCATTTTCTCAATGACGGTCCTCACAAAGATAGAAGTACAAGGTGTGTTTGAGTGTGTGCGTGTGCATGTGTGTATCTGTGTGTGTCATAAGAGAGAAAAGATAAAGACTTTTCCCTCCAGCACTCAAGGTCTGCTCAACTCCCATAAACCAACTCTGGATCTACCCGTTCCCTCCATCCTCTGCCTCATTCTACAACACAAACCACACAGTGCAAGAGGAGGCAGGATTTTAAAAAGGTAAAAATTTTACAAAGTCCTCCAAAACAAAAAATGAGCAGGACAATGAGTGCTATTGTATATGCAGATGACCAGTATGGTGCGCAGTGAGTGCATGAAATCTCTGTGTCTATTGTACATCTTTGCAGGTTGCACAGGGTGGTAATGGATGGCCAGTGGGTGCCCGCTGACGTGTTATTCTTTTATAAAACATTGCCTCTGCGTACCGGAGTGCAGGGGAGAGCGTGTCATGCTTGTGATGAATGACCAGAGGGTAACATCTTCACTCCTGACCCCTAACACAGGCATGCATGCTCACACATAGACACAGACGTACATAAAATCAAGCATGCACATTCAAGTTAATAAACAGATTTTTATTTATTTTTTTTTGCACTGTGAAAGTACACAAACATCTGATGCAGTGAATCCACTAAGCAGATGGCGATCCAGATGCAGGTTGGTCATCTTTGTGTGCCTTTTTTGTTTTTTTGAGTGTGTGGTGAATACAGAGAGAGGCTCCATCTTTGTATTCTTTTGCTCAAATTGGTTTCATGGCTTTATTATTTTTTATTTGATCACAGATCTGTCATTAAAAAGATTTTTCCTTACTTCCTCTCATTTATCACACAGCCTGACTAAAAGGCCTGCAGTCATCAAAGGTATCTTCAGCTATGTCTCCAAACAAAGCATGAAAGACCAACATCAAAAGCAGCTCCCATTAACACTGGCAGAGTCTCTTCTGCTGGACAATGCTGAGGAGCTGGAGAGGTAAGTAATAAGCAGTGACCTTCTGCTTGTACATGTACACCACCGACACTTGAATGCAGCACACGGACAATATAACAAGCAGCACAGAATGCTTATACATCAGAGGACTGAACCCAACACTACTATAACTGAAGAAGTGCAGCAGCAGAAAGAGAAAAGAAAAAGAGAGACAGAGAAAGCGATAGGAAGAGAAGGAGACATGATAGGGAGGAAAGCGAGACAGAGGAGATGAGGGGGGAGACAATGAGACAAGGAGACAGAGACAGAGTGGGTGAAGGTGGAGGAGCAGGCGGTGGAGGTTTGGTGGGGCGGGTGGGGAAGGGGAACAGGCAGCCAGTCTATTATCAGGGGTCTATAGAGAAGCATTTAGGGACACCACCCCCTGTCACCCCAAACCATTCAGCCCCTGTCAGCCCAGCCCATTCAGCCAAACCTCAGGGGGAAGTGGCAGAGGGGGGACGGAGAGGAGGAAGCAGGATCAGGGTGGTGGGGGGGCTGAAGATGGAGTACCCCGGCACCACCCCTCCATGATGCTTCAGATGCTGTATCCTGGCAACGGCACTCTGGGTGTGACCCGTAGTCATATGGCTCCATTCAGTTTCACACCTCTTGAACACACACACACACACGCACACACACACACACACGCACACACGCACACACACACACAGGGGCCCTGCAGTGCTTATCAGGAGCCAAAACAGGCTCTCATGTAGAACAATTAGCACAGATCATGCCCCCCACCCACTCCCCCCCCCCAACCTGGCCATACCAGCAACCCCACAGGGAGCAAACGTAATTACCATCAACAGACAGAGGGGAGTTTATCTTTACACACTTAAGATGATCCACTTTGCACACACTGACAAAAACACACACATGCCGTGTCGTCTTATACAAAAACTCTCTATTTCAGCACGTTGTCAATCACATGCTAATTAAAGCAACGTATTGATGGCATTCTTCTCTCCCCAATTTTCATATGGAATTAGTATTTAATGAATTGTGTGCAGATTAATTACAACATAATGATATTTAATTGTTACCATCTAATTGTTGTGGCACTCTTTGTTTTGCAGTTGCTGGGAACTTTGTTTAGTTTTAGTTCAGAAAGGAACAGTTGGCTGGAAAACACTTCATTGAGCACCGTTTAAACTTGAAACGTTTCAGTAAAAAGAGCCTTTCAATGACAATCACATTCTTTTTTTTTTCGTGAAAAATTAGCACGTAATGTTTCAGTCAAGATAAGTGATACTAAAGATGGAAGGGTGGAAGGCATGTTTTGGGTGAGGGAAATGTGTTAATAAACATTGATTTCCTGGAATCATAGCATCTGTGGTTTATCTCTGTTGTCACCTTTTTACTGAAAGACAGACACAGGCACTCATGCGCATGCACACACACACACACACACACACACACACACACACACACACACACACACACAGGTCTTAGTCTTAGTTTGGTAATCCCCCTTTCAGAGGGATACATGTCTTTATCAGGCTTGTTCGGGCTAATAGATTTATATTCTTCATCTATTATTTATCCAAGGATTATCACTGTTGCCTGAAGGTAGTGATGTACAATGTTTACCATGACCTTGGGACACACACACACACACACACACACACACTACCAGCACACTCAATTTGGCATTGAATTGGTGAGTGATAATAAACAGGCGTGCAATAATTGTCCCAAAGTCACTTTGTTCTTTTTCAACCCTGAGGACCCTTGCAAGCCAATTCTGAGGCCTATTGAATAAGATTGTCTACTGAGTCTTTATGACTACTCATTAAAACACACTTTTATCATTTGTTATAATACAGCACACTCCTCTCCAAATGACATCATTAAACATAATTCAATCGTTACCTCTTCTTCATGTGTGCTGGTTTTCCTGATTTATCCCCGCTTTTATTTCATTTTCTCTCCTGGTCCACAGCAGCTGCAAACTGCTGCACTGCCCCTCTGTGGATGGTTATGGAGCTGCAGGGTTGCCAACACAACAGATAAAAAAAAGGCAAAGATCACTGAGGAAAACCAAACAGTCCACTCAAACCAAATTGATCTATAATATTACTGAAATACAAACAGACAGCATCATGTTTGCACAAATTTTGCCAAGCACAAACATTACGCACATGCACGCAGAAACACACACTCACAAACGCATTGCTCTCTGTGTGTGTGTATATATACACACACACACACACACACACACACACACACACACACACACACACACAGGGCAATTTAGTAAATGTCATCAGGTCTGCAGAAAGAGAGGGAAATAGGCCTGCCCCCCATCTTTGTATCGGGAACACAGGTGAGATTGATGAGTAGCGTCTGTTTATGATATCGGTTATTCAAGATGAAAGATGAGGGTTTGTAGAGGGGTTCCTCCCATTCACTGTCATTGATTTACACACACACACACACACACACACACACACGAGAACATACCCACAGTGAGTGTCCTTCCTTTGTCAATAGTCAAGGTTATTTCATATGCAGTAGAATATTTGACTAATATGGTGATATCAAACACAGCAAATAAAAATACTTTTGGTCATGATGACAGAACAAAGACTGACTTTTTAAGGGAAGTATTCTCACCAGACAAGCAAGTAAGTACTGAGTGAATATCCATCAGTGAAGAAAGAAGATAAAACTGTGGTTTAAAAGCAATAAAGACGGCCAGGAAATTTGTGAAGAGCAGTCAGGCTAGAAAACGAAGCACTCAAGCCAGAGCCAATTCTGTTCTGGTGAATTAAAACCTAAACCTCTTTCGCATTAACATCCGCAGAGAGACAAGTGCTGCGGTAAGTGAATGTGTTGCCTGTGTTTGTGTCAAAAGCCTGTTTTTCTTCCTCTGCCAATTAGAGTGACTATGGCACAAAGGCTGCTAATTTTGTCAAGCTCCTGTTAATGGAATGATGGATGCTGACGTTTGGGGGGATGGGGGGGCACTGTGAGTGAATGTACGCTTCGTGGTTACTCAGCAAAGCCATCTTCATTAAAGCTTCTTCTAGAGAAACACATAGACATATTGAGAGAGAGACAGAGAGATGCACAAACATTCCCTATTCAGGATGAATTAAAAACCTACAACTCACTACTTTTCACAAGAGAGCATTCATTATGTAGCCCTAATGTAATGGCATAAAGCACAGGAGCAACAGCCTATCAAGTGCAGCAATTTGGCTTTTTTCACTTGTGCTGTTTCGTTGCTATAGGGTAATTTGTAGCACTCAGCAGGGCAGGGTAAAGTGAATCAAGATTAATTTACATGCAGGCGAACACTTAGGCAAGGCAGAGCGGTAAGCGAACGCACTGTCTCTGCGGCTGAGCGGGAAGAAGGCAGCAAGGCAGAAGGGGGAAAGTGTTGGATAATTAAGGAGCATCAAATGTGATTGCTGAAGGCAGTTAAAAGGCCACAAAATGCCGAGTGTGGTTGCTCTCAGAATGCAGCCTTCACGTTTTAGTGAAGCTGCGTTGATGGAAGCATGGATTCTACTGGGAACAACAGCTGTACAGCCAACCAGCCACTCCACATTCAGTCTTCATTAATTGTGCTTTAGTGTCTCTCCTCTAAGCATATTATTCCAATACATTAGTTTGTTTTCATTTAGAAAAAAGAGTGCCACACTCGCTACTGCACCAAACAAGACTGTGTACTGCTATAGTCTTTGGAAGAGTCAAGGAAGCTCTGTATGAACCAAAAAGCAGAGGTTATTCAATTGAAACACTTGATTTAAATAACACATCACCACACATCACGGTGACACAAACACAAAGCAAAGAGTCCCTGAAGATGCAAGGTTGAAGTGACAAGGCTAACTTGGACAAACCGCCGCAAACATTCAGATACAAAATGCAACTACGAGTGAACCAAGGAGAGGGGAATGAAAACGTTAAATGAGCTGTTTGAGCTGGACACACATCTTGGAGAAGCGATGGAAGCTGAATTCCTGCCCCACTGAACAGACTTAACATATCAGAGAAAGAGATCACTGGGATGGGATAAAAAGAGAATAGCTGGTAGACTTTCTCCCCTCTATCGCTCAGTGGTAATGGACCCTGGACCAAGCCTGTGGCAGGGGAATCCGATCAAGCATGCTCTCCTGGAGACACATGCACACACTTCACATGCACGCACACACACACACAAAATCATTCTGTCAAATCTGAATAAACACAAACACACATCGGTTGGATTGTGGGGTGCAGCTTGGGGATTTGGGGAGAGCGTCTGGCATATTTGGCCATCTCAGATCTCCTGTCAGGGCCTGAATGCGGGATGACAGCAAGAGAGAGCCCGCAGCGTCTGGAGACCTGTCTCCATCTATGCATCTCTCACATAAACAAATTCTCCCATCGCTGTATTCAGACTAGCCTCTCTGCTCTATTACACACAACACACAGCTGCCACAAGCACTCAGACACCCAATCAACAACCACAGAGAGAGAGAGAGAGAGAGAGAGAGAGAGAGAGAAAGAGAGAGAGGGGAAGGCAAAAGGAAGAGAGAAGGGGAAGAAAGAGAAAATAGCAAAGGGGGAGAAGGGCAGCAGAGGGAGATGGAGGAGAGGAGAAAGCAAGACAGGAGCAGCATCAGGGGAGATGCTGAGATGAGAATGTTGAGAGGAGGGCCAGCGCACCGAAACTCTGCTCAGCGTTCTGTCTGGCCGAGCAGGAAGCTCCTAAAAGCAGGACGACGATGACCAGCATGGATAAAAGAGAAATGGGCTCTAGTGGGATGAGGAATAGACAAGGGGCAGGAGTGGGGGGCTAAGGGCTGCAAACACATTGAACGCATGAATTATTAGGACCACCTGCTCTTTCATGAAATAGGCTGAGCAAGAGAATGCAGCGGCTGAGACCAAACGTTAGAAGAGTGATCCCGGTGTTCTGTGTAATCTGAGGGGTCGGGCACAGTGGCTCCATCGTCAGCACTTAGCAGTAAAGGAGCCGAGTTTGATTATCAATTCCAGCTTTTTCTATGTGCGTGTTTACATGTTTTTTTAAAGTTCTTTCTGGGTGCTTAGGGTTTCTTTTGACAATTTAGTTACAATCCACATCAGGTGGATAAAAGTCTTGACATTGAAATAAGGCTGTAACTAATGATTATTTTCAGTTTTGATGAATCTATTATTTTCTTGATTGTTTTGTCTATAAAACGTCAAGAAAATAGTGAAAAATGCCCATCACTATGTCACAGAGTCCATGTTCAAATAGCTTCTTTTGTCAAACCAACAGTTCAAAATCAAAATGTATTTGTATGATTCAAAAGAAAGAAAATTACTCACATTCGAGAAGCTGGAAGCTGCAAATGTTTGGCATTTTAGCATGATAAATGACTTGAATCATTAATTAAAAATTATTGAATTAAAATTTGATTTGAGTCAAGTCAATTGTATTTATTTAGCCCAAATGTTCCTCAGAGTGCTTTACAATGTGTACAACATACAACTGTATGTAACCCTGTATCCTCACACCCTAAAACGACGATGAACCTCTGTCAGGACAGACACACATGCTCGTACATACGGAATCGACAGAAGTCGTAATTACAATATGGATTAACAGAATGACAATATTACGAAAATTGTGAATTAATTTTCTGTTAACCGTCTTGACTAAATCAGCACTACATCAAACAATTATTCAATTGAATGTAATATCTTAATGAAAGATTCTCTGAGCCCCCTTTAGTAACTATCAAGAATCATCATAGATATTGATTTAGAAAAGTGGAGTTACTCCAGAAATGGACAGAGGCATTATTGCAGTTTCAAGCTTTTGGTTTTACTTTAAAACCATCATCAGAAGCAGGCAGAGGTGACAGAAAACAACAGCTAATAAATACCAGGTGTGCCAGCCGATTGCTCAGAATACAACTGAGTTTCAACAGTTTCCTGTCACCTTTACTTGCTCTTATATGTTTTAAATATCAGTGGATCTCCTGGTTTCTAGATATTGACATAACTGTCCAAAATTCAGCTCTAGTGAAGATTTCCTTTTTTAATTGCCCAAAGCTGTGACGTTTGTGTCGGTCTATCTGTGTTCAGCTATTGGTAGATAGGTAACTTGGGTGTCATCGAGCCTTCTGGGACAGGTGTTAGCCTTTTGTCAAAGAGTGTAAGTAATTTGCAAAGTCATTTGTAATGGTCACTTCTGAATCCAGATATGTGGCAGGCAGACAAGCGCGGCACCGGAGAAAATAGCTTAGTAGCAAAGTTAGGCAGCACAGTGAATGTGATAGGTGGACTAGAACACACCCAGAAACTGTGCTGTTCAGCCAGATTGATCTGCCACATTACAAAACATCCCTCCTCCTTCCTCTGCATCCCTACTTTCTGCTCCCACCTCTTCTGATCAGAGTATTGATCCCCGGACCAGTCGATCGGTTGCTACTCTGTGATCTGGGCCAGGCCAATTACTTCAGTGAGTAATACTGATTAGTTTGTGTCTAGATCAATTGACACTGATACAGGCAGAGAGGCTGCAGATTGTCTATAGGGGGAACCGCTGACTATTCACGTGAACAGCACATTTGTGAAACAACAGTGTCGTTGCAGGATCCTGTCCTTAGTATCTTGAATGTAATTGTTTAATCAGTCCATCAAACCTCCACAGAGCACATATCTGTGGCAGGTAAATTCAAGGCATACAGAGGGGTTCTATATTTGCAAAAAGTAAAAATGTTGAGACTTTTCTTCACAAAGAAGCCGAGAAAGTTTGAACAGACTGAGACAGCACTACATCCATTTCTTATAGCCCATACCAAACACACACACACACACACACACACACACACACACAAGCAAGTACACACACAAATCCATCACATACAGTTAGTGCTTAAATCTCAGCCTGTGGCATTGGTTTGACATTGTACAGGTCATTAAAGGAAAACTAGTACTAATGTCGAAGGCAAATCTATTTATGTTGATAGTATTCATGGGCAATCTTTCCATAACATTGATCAACACAGTTCGTCTAATAGGAAAATAATAAACAATTACTCCTGCAGACGAGAAGGGTAATTGATTTTCTTCTGTAAATTACTACCACCATCAGGCCTGCGTACACAGAAAGGTGATCATCTGCATAAAATCAATGGGATATGATCCTATCTGTATGATAATCATGGACTGTAACCAAGGAGCCTTCATTAGCTTCAGAGAGAGAAAGGAACGTGGAGGGTAAAACAAAGAGAAAGACAAAGCGAGCAGTAAGACTTCAAACAGATGTAAAGACAGCTGTCCTCTTAATAAATCTAGTCTGTCATTGCTTGTAGAGAAATCTTCAACATTTTTGGATATCAGGAGTTAGAGCACGATCTTAGCTCTAGAATCAATACTGCATAGATTGTATATGACATTTATGAAACTGAGATGCTTTGGACCAAATCTGAGCACCACAATACTCTTGTTTGTTGAGTTTCTCTTTAAATCTACAGTCATACTCTAGCATACTCTAACAATATGATGCTTGCATGAATAATGTGAGAAACTGTATGAACTGCTGAAATAGTAGAGACAAAGGCTGCATTAAATCTCTCTGATTAATTTCTGATGGGTGCTCATACCACCCCTGGTGTTCCCAGCCAGACACTGACTTATGGTGATTGGTAAGCCCACCACCGGACAGCTGTATGTATGACTGTGTGCAGGCCTCCAAATCAATATAGCCACCAATATTAATATCACCACAAACCTCAACAGGCGAGTTATCTGCCTGCAACAAGGACAAAGAATGAACGGAATGGATATGACTCACTAACACTATCAGTTACTTAATTCAACAAGACCAGAACAAAAATATTAAATGTTGCTATTCTCACTCTCTCTCCTATGGTCTCACCAAAGACAGCACTGGTCATTTGTTAAAACACGTAAATTGATCTATGTTAATGTTTTCCTGACAAGCAACTTGTTTGTGCAAAGTAAAGTGAATTTGGAGGTTTTAGAGTTTATATTCTACTATTAAAAAACATACACGAGCATTTTATGAGCAGATTTCAGCATTTTCAGATTCGATTTGTTTAAATTTGACAAGTTTTAGGGCAACAAAATAATTAAATCAATAAAGGCTTCATCATTTCCACCCTAAATTTGGGTGCTTTGGGGGACTCATGAACTTTGTATTTGTAAGATCTTGGCTACGTTGAGCTTACAAAGTGTCTGATTTTCATGTCAGAGACTGCGGTTCATTCCAAAAGTCAGTATTTTTTTTCTTTAACCATGAGCACATCCTTCCTTAACCAAGTAGCTTTAGTTGCCTAAAATTAACTATATCTTAATCATAGAGATGTCAGATATAAAAACATGAACATGAAGCTTTTTGTAGTAGTTATACTGGCTGTTTAGGAAGGCAACAACAAACATTTAGGTAAAAGGATATACAGTGGGTACGGAAAGTATTCAGACCCCTTTACATTTTTCACTCTTTGTTTCATTGCAGCTATTTGCTAAAATCAAAAAAGTTCATTTTATTTCTCGTTAATGTACACTCAGCACCCCATCTTGACAGAAAAAAACAGAAATGTAGAAATTTTTGCTAATTTATTAAAAAAGAAAAACTGAAATATCACATGGTCATAAGTATTCAGACCCTTTGCTGTGACACTCATATTTAACTCACATGCTGTCCATTTCTTCTGATTCTCCTTGAGATGGTTAAACTCCTTCATTGGAGTCCCGCTGTGTTTAATTAAACTGATTGGACTTGATTAGGAAAGGCACACACCTGTCTATATAAGACCTTACAGCTCACAGTGCATGTCAGAGCAAATGAGAATCATGAGGTCGAAGGAACTGCCCAAGGAGCTCAGAGACAGAGTTGTGGTTTGGCACAGATCGGGCCAAGGTTACAAAAGAATTTCTGCAGCACTCAAGGTTTCTAAGAGCACAGTGGCCTCCATAATCCTTAAATGGAAGAAGTTTGGGACGACCAGAACTCTTCCTAGACCTGGCCGCCCAGCCAAACTGAGCAATCGTGGGAGAAGAGCCTTGGTGAGAAAGGTAAAGAAGAACCCAAAGATCACTGTGGCTGAGCTCCAGAGATGCAGTAGGGAGATGGGAGAAAGTTCCAGAAAGTCAACTATCACTGCAGCCCTCCACCAGTCGGGGCTTTATGGCAGAGTGGCCCAACGGAAGCCTCTCCTCAGTATAAGACATATGAAAGCCTGCATAGTTTACCAAAAAACACATGAAGGACTCCCATACTATGAGAAATAAGATCTTCTGGTCTGATGAGACCAAGATTGAACTTTTTGGTGTTAATTCTAAGCGGTATGTGTGGAGAAAACCAGCCACTGCTCATCACCTGCCCAATACAACAGTGAAACATGGTGGTGGCAGAATCATGCTATAGGGGTGTTTTTCAGCTGCAGGGACATGATGACTGGTTGCAACTGAAGGAAAGATGAATGTGGCCAAGTACAGAGAGATCCTGGAAGAAAACCTCTTCCAGAGCGCTCAGGACCTCAGATTGGGCCAAAGGTTCACCTTCCAACAAGACAATGACCCTAAGCACACAGCTAAAATAACAAAGGAGTGGCTCCGGAACAACTCTGACCATTCTTGACAGGCCCAGCCAGAGCCCTGACCTAAACCCAATTGAGCATCTCAGGAGAGACTGAAAATGGCTGTCCACCAACGTTCACCATCCAACCTGACAGAACTGGAAAGGCTCTGCAAGGAAGAATGGCAGAGGATCCCCAAATCCAGGTGTGAAAAACTTGTTGCATCATTCCCAAGAAGACTCATGGCTGTACTAGCTCAAAAGGGTGCTTCTACTCAATACTGAGCAAAGGGTCTGAATACTTATGAACATGTGATATTTCAGTTTTTCTTTAATAAATTTGCATAAATTTCTACATTTCTTTTTTTTTTGTGTTTTGTTTTTTCTGTCAAGATAGTGGGCTGAGTGTACATTAATGAGAAATAAAATGAACTTTTTTTGATTTTTAGCAAATGGCTGCAATGAAACGAAGAGTGAAAAATTAAAGAGGTCTGAATACTTTCCCTACCCACTGTAGACAGTCTTGGATACTTACAGCTACTGCAGGGCCTGGTTAACCCACTATGAGGCCTGGGAGGGAAAAAAAAAAAAAAAAAGCTTTTGGGCCCCTATTAGCCACCTGTTTCTCATGATCTCTTGGGTCAGTCAACTCCAAATACCCATTAAGTGATATCAATGACAAAATTGTAGTTCACTTAGAGACCCAGTAAACAACCAGTACTACCTACCTGTATGTCCATTGGGTTTTGGCAATTAAAATACTTTAGTTTTATTCAACAATATGCTCCATGTAAAGTATCACCTAACATAATTGTTTTAAACTTGATTTTGACTCAGGACTCCAGAGCCTCAGTATGAGGTAATGATGCAAGACTCATTATCTGGCCTTTGGCATTTCAGTTGATACTATACTGTAGATGTGCATACTAATTTGTGATTTACTAAATTACTATAATCCAAATGACACAGTGAACCTGAGGCTGGGGTGTCTGGGGCAGCTGAGCTACAGTTGAAACAGTTTGCAGACAGTCCACAAAGTCTGAAACTACACTATGGTTTGTAGAAACTATAAGACAACTAAGACAGGAAGTAAGTGGGTTTGACAGTGGAGCACAACCTACAGCAAGAGGGAAAGCTTTTAGTGTGATTACTTTACTTCCATATCTCTATGAATCACCTTCAGTCTCTCCTGTCTATTTAGAAGCCAAACACAGACATACTGTATAATCAATCTATTTTAGGAACAGATGGCACTCAAACCCTTTTCATTCTGTGTTCACTGAGGAAGATGTGGTACACAATTTCGTTACACCCTAAAACCAAATAGAGGCCTTTTCAATAATAAAGGCTTTGGGCTTTTAAAGCTGAGAGAATGAGTAGCTGGAGACAAACAGCAAGAAGAGGCTTTCAGTATATTAGCTTCTCAAATCAAATCACAGTGAAGGGAAGACAGAACCAGCATTTAACATAGTAAGGAGCCCTGGACACAGATGAATAAAGTGAATGTTTGAATCTGTCCTCTCTTCATAGATTTTAATGGCCTATGGTAAAGTGAAGTGCGTTAACACTTGATAACCACATTAGCCTGGGATTATTTTTTAAAGTACAGAGAGGGCTTAGCCCATTTACCATCTCCATTTACATTACTGCTGTAAATTACACAGAATGAAATTATAACCACTGGCACACTCAGTCTGTAGCCTGTTATCAAATTATACTGATTTATTAAAACTAGTTAACTTAAGGTACTAAGTGCAATTAAAAAAGGTACATACTGATATGTAGTGGCCACTATGCATAGTCAACACATCACCTCACACTGAAGCCAAGTTTGCAGGTTTGGATTTAGCAAATGTACAGCTGGATTATAGTTGTTGAAGAAGTAGCTTTGTCCAGATTGATGTCCTGCTTCCGTCATGACCGGCTGGAAGGCTGGGATCACTCAATACTAATCAACAGGCTGGACACGAGCTGGTCTTTATCACTTTGTCCCCTTTATATGACTCCCAACCTTGGCTGCGCGACCAGTTGCCTGATTTCTCATTTTGTTGCACTGCGACTGACAGTGAGCGGCTCTGATTGAGGGGATCCATTAGGGATCAGCCTGAGGAAAGCCTGTTTGATGGATGAGACCAGCAGTCACCTTCAGAGATTGCTAACAACACCTGTATCCTCTCTGTCACACACACACACACACACACAGCACACTTTTGCTGACATATAACAATTCACACAGTGTACTGTGTAGAGAGTGAGAGACAGAGAGATTTAACAAGCCGAAAATCCATACTGTTTTATCAGCAGTGACTGCTCAGTTCAACCTGTAGCCAAAACTGATAACTGGTGAAACTACACTTGTAAAATAAAGGAGCTACTTTGCAGCAAAACCTCTTTAGTCAAAGCCTGATTTCCAGTTTAAAGATACCTGAGAGAAAAATGTTTATCTAACCATTTATAAGTTTTACTACACAAGTCAAGAAACAAAATAATATTTAAGAGCTTCAAGGAATTTGAGGAAGGTAAAACAAGATTTCTGTTTTCATATTTCATCATCTAAAAAAACCCCAAAAAACATTCAGACCATCTGATAAAAAGTATGAGCAATTTCAACAAAAATTTGAGCAGAAAGTGTTTCCTGTATTTCAGAGACATGGCTGAAAAATAGATACTGGACACTGAGAAGACTACTTAGCTGCCTATGTGACAAAAAAACAGCATGTGAGAAATATTTTGACAAAGCCAGCTGAAGTACTGGGAAAGAATGCACCTTAAATTAACTTATCCAATGATTACTAAAAACATACTGTAGATGGCCATCCCCTAAAGATGCTGTACCTCCAACAAAGAAACTTAAATAATACCCCAAAGCTATTATATTAATAAATCAATTAATCAAACAACATACAGCTACAGAATAAACTGAAAAATATTAAAACTGTTAAATTACAACAATAACTCTTAAAAAATAACTATTAAAACTGAATGTTAAATGTATATTGTTTTGAGTAGTTTGACATCAATAGAACATTTTAAGATCAGCTGACCATCAGCTGAAGCAGTGTCCAGGACTAAATGAACTTGAATAAATTAAGTTATACATTAAAAGCAATCTTTGTTTCCCCTTTAAGTGGCATATGTTTTCTCCACTCAGCAATATACAGTATACACAATTGTATGTATACACCTACTGTATGTGTGCAAGTCTACTTGTGTTGATGTGAATAGTCTTCTGTGTGTGGCAGGCTAATTGCTCAGCAGTATTATCTCATTAGGGCCCATCAGCCTTTGACATTTAAATACAGAGCAGCTAAAAGCCTCTCTGCTTATTTAATATTAACATTACCATCCATCACATCCTCCAGAGAGGCAGGGCAGGCACGGGCCTCGGTCTTGTTAGCTCCTTTTCTCCTGACTCCCAGCTCTTGAAGCCTCTGGGTAATTTTTTCTTCAATCACCAATTGATGCATTTAGTAAGAATAATGTTGTTAATAGCTAAAGGGAGAGCACAATCATATCACATGTACAGTCAGTGAACATAGTATAAAACAAGGAGGCAATGCCGTCATGTGTGAAGTTAAGCAGGAAGGTGAAATGGAGGATGAGAGATGGAAGAGAGTCGAGGAACGGGAGAGGGTGAAGGAGAGGGAGGAAGGTCAGCAGAGCAGTGTTAGAGAGGGAAGGTAGAGCCTGATGGGCACCAAATGAACAAATTATGACGGGCTCCATTTTGCAGGATGGGGTCACCCCCCCCCATCCCCCACCCCCCATCCCCACCCTCTCCTCCTCTCTTCTCTTCTCTCTCTGACAGTTCAATTTCCCCCTCTCGCCTCCCTGCTTCTTCCTGCTAATTGTGAGTGAAGCCTTATCATTGGGCCCCCCATCCACCCTCGGTCCGAGGGATCGCAGTGTCTGAGAGAGGAGACTGGAATGTCAAAATGTTATCTGAGACAGCAAACAGCCAGAGAGACAGAGGTCACACACAATAAGACCGGACGTTCATCTGAATGCACAAGCACAGTCACGCCACCGCTCACAGGATGCACAGACAAAAAGACAAGGAAACATTGCAAAACAATTCTGTGTAGAAAACACAATTCATAAATTCTGGGTTTAAATTCTATTTTGTATCTTTTCTATAAATGTATGAAGAAATGTTTTTGTGTTAAGCTTCTTGTCAATTGTCTGAAAGATTGGTTGCAGCAAAAGATAACTAATAAGTGCCAGGTGTCAATCAAATACAATTATTAGAAAACACCTCTGTTACACCAGGGGCAATAAAACTCAAAACCAATAGATTCTATTCTAAAACATATTGGACTTTGAGACTAAGAAACTGAACTCATGCATTCATGGCAGCAGCGAATTCTTGGAGCTGAATTGATTTATGTGCTTTATAAAAAAAAAAAAAGCCTGAATAGTGGATGTACTGCTGTCTCATTGGGTAGAACCCACACAATCACAAACACACACAATCACACACACACACACACACACTCTACTCCAATCTTGGCTGAGAGCACTTGACTCTTGTGTGCAAAGTGGAGCTAAGGCATGTTATTTATAGACTAGAGGAGGCCAGGTTTAAATGACACCTGAGGATAAAGCTCATCTCACACCAGTGCTCAGCTCTCTGTCTCTACTTTGTCATTTGAAATTGAAGCATTGCCGAAGAGCATTTGCTCATGGTTTGCTTTTTAGTCGCACTGTTCCCTCCATTCATACGAGACAGAGACAGATAGACAAACAAGCTGAGAGATATGAGGCAATCTTTACTCTGTGGGGAGCAGCTGGCTGTTGGATAGGTTGGGGTTTAAAGTGCTTTAGTGGTCACCTGATAGGGCTGATCTAAGGTCAGAATAATCTGAATGCAGGAGGAACTATCAGGGGCGACACAGGACAGAATCACTGATCCCAGACGTCCCCCATCACAGAAAGCTAGATGGAGGGTAAGAACGGGATAGAGGGAAGAAAATTCAGAGCAAGAGTGGGAAAAAGGGGGCTCATCTATATTCCAACACGGGTAATGAGGGTTAATTCATTGGTTAAGGATTAACAAGGTGCAAGAGTATGATAGGCAAGCAGTTGCCTTCTCGAATATAGGTTTAAATCAACCCCATTATGCTTGATGTAATTTCAGCTCCAGAGCCCCGCCTAGTGGGAAAGTAATTATGCCGTGACTTCAGGGACTCTTCTTCAAGTAAAACTACAAACCTGTGGTGCACTGACACAAATGAGAGGTGGTACAGGTGGTCAGTCCTTTTCATTGTCTCCTTCCTTAAGACAATCACTCCCTTCATAAGTCATACAACATCTCACATTGTGCAATTAAGTCATTGTGAAAGCTGTTTAACCCTATGAAGTTTTCAGAGTAAATTGTGTCAGGGGATTAGATGCACTAATCTGTACATATTAAATATTCTATATGCATACCACATACAAGGGGTGACTATATTACCAGCATCACCTTTGTGATTTCATTGCATTACAAAAAGATATTGCTTCTACAACCCTATATGCATATCAGCTTGACAGGACACAGCAAGGTGCAGAAGATCCAGAGCAGCATGCGTGGTTATATACAGGCTTTGATTTAGTAATGGCTGCAATTTATAATCAGTGGGTTTTAAAATGTGTTTTCAGCTCTTGGTTTTCCAATATTAAGAGAATTAAATGTTGAGTTTTATTAAATGTTGAAGTTAGGTTGTTAATTGTCAGTTAATGTAATGTATGGTTAATGTAATTGATACAGATCATTATTATTGACATTACTTTTAGACATGTGTAGAATATTTGCCAACATTATGCATGGGGTTCGTACTGTATGTGATCTTATGATACTTGGCTCTTTATCTGTGTTCTGACAGTTGAAAGGGATGTAAGTGACATTTGAAATAAGGCCTAATTCTACAGGAGAACATAAAATAATTGTATATATCTTAAATCAGGACAGAATTTCAAAACCATCCATACTTTTACAATAAGTAGAATTCAAAAAATTTAAATATAAATTTAAAAATACTAAACGTTTACTCAACATTTAAAATCATCTAAAAAATGGGTGTCTAAAAACTCAGTTGCATCTTTTTCACACAAAAGAGAGTGTAGGGTCTTTCCTCAGATGTTTTTCCATACAAATGTCAGATTTACAGTTATATATAATGCTAATATGGACTATCCAAGCAGATAAAAGAGGGGAAAAAATGGCTCCATTTGAAGAACAAAGCAAAGCACTGATATTAAAACCTTCAGATTTTAGCTGCAGCAGTCTTTGTCAGGTTTAATTTTTTTTTTTTTTTTTACAAACTGATAAAATTAAGAAATTCTGCACATTCAGTTAATAACTGGCTTTGATCTCTGTGTGAGAAATAAGAAGACCTGACCTCCAAGGCAAGCCCAGACTAACTAATGACGGCCTGAGCTAAGCTAATATTTTATCATCAGCTAGCCGGTGTTGAAGTTGTTCATGATGCTATTAGCAGACTAATGGCTAAATACTCTGGCACTGCTAAAGAGGAGCCAGCCACTGACACATATAGCATCCGTTGGCTCGTTTAGCATGGACATAAATGAGCATGTGAAATGGAGACATGAGAGGGATGGGCACACCAGTGACCCCTACATATATACATGCACATATACAGACACATACACCAACACACACACACACACAAGCACGGACATGGTGACCCCTACACGGTTGATGAGACGGGAGCTGATATGCGAGTCAGACGGAGCCACATTTGTAAAAAGCGATAGCCAATTACGGCAGCCCGGGCTGGGGATAATAGCCTGCCTGTCAGGCTCTGTGTGCAGTATATGCGAGTGCATGTACGTGTGTGTGTCTGTGCCTGAGCACGTAGTACCCAAGAGTGAATATCGGGTTCCTATTCTCATCTATTTGCCCTATATCTCCATTCCTTAGATATTAATTTCAGAGCAGTGCTGCAGCACAGGGGCCAGGTCGTTAGTGTGATTCATTTGGGCGTCATCCAAAATGGGCACGAAAAAAGGCCGAAAGAGTAAGCCATGTCTACCAAAATGGGAGGCATATTTCTGTAAGATTTCAGCAGCATGGAATAATGGGGAGGTTTTTAATCCATAATATTCTCTATGCCTGCTTCATATTACAAATGATGTGCAATACTGGGTGAAGCAGAACATAAAGACAGAAAATAAAAAGATTGGTAAAATATAAAAAGGAACATATTCCAGAGCATCAGAAAGAACTACACTCACAACATATTAGTGATGGTATATTATTCCCTACACCGTATATGATACTTCAAAGCACTCCAACAATGCAAAATCCTGTATCACTGTATGTGCCATGCCATGGACCTCTGTCATAGAGACACTGGGAATGAAACACAGAGCAGAGTCAGAGGGAAAGGGGAAACAATAGGGACAGTGGTTTGAAAGCTCAAACATCAGTGCTTGTCCTGTACTTTCCACAGACACATGATCTCCTCAAGGACTTGGCCCTGTCAGCCACAGTGTCCAGCCACCTGAAACAGAGGAATGATAGACTATCAGAGGAAGGGAAACTGTTCAAGGGAATTGTGTGGATTTAGTGGTCTAGTGCTGACACATGGCTTTGAGCATGGTAGAAAAGCACTTTAACTCTTCAGTGCTTTTATCGTATATACACACCCCATAAAACATGGGTCTGTGTCGTAGCATGGCTCACATGTACATTAACACACACACACACACACACACACACACACACAGTGCATACATAACACTCAGAAAGAAGCAGCAAGATTGTCAGAACAAACGAAAATCAGGTGCGACATAGCTCAGCCACTTTAATAAGTTTACACACTTTCCATAGTGTTGGCAGAAAGGTTCAAGCAGTCATTTGTTCCTAGTGTGATGAGACTGTGGATTGAACATAATGGGAGTTTTACCTGACCTATTCTCTGTATTTTTTCTCTCTGTGAGCAGCAACTTGATTCTGCTTTGTTATCTGCATTTGTAGTATTTCAGCTGTAAACAAATTTCCAATGGTGAGACTCACACTCACCGATTCTTATAAACCAACCAGACTTCTGTATTAATAAATGCATTGTCCCTGCATTTGCCATCTTATCATTTCCATAAAATCAAATCACAGAGAAGGCAAAAATGAAAACCCTACAGAATTGAAACACACCATAGCAAATTATATGGCACTGCTTTTTATAGAATTCTTTGATTGAATTTAAAGTAGTTTACTGAAAATAAATTATTTTTCAAGGGCTGGCAGCATACAAGCACATGAATTTTAAATCTATTCTGAAGCTGTAACAGTTTGCTTTTGTTCATATTTATTTGTATTGTGACAGTGGAGAAAAATGTAACTATGGTGACGATATGGTGGATTATAAAGTTTTCACAATATTTTTCATCAGCAAGCCTCTCCTTGTATATGTATATACATAATTCCTATGTACTTAAAGAAATCCCAGATTGGGGCTTTAATGCTGAAAACAAACAATGAAGTTAGAGCATATCCTATGAGATATTCCCCTCTCTCCTATTCATCTCCGTAATAGAGATGCAAGCTCCGTAATGCTCGCTGGGAGCCAAGCATGAGATTGAGGATTTCTCACACACCATGCATTATTCATAGTCCAGAGCAACAGAGTGTGTAAGATGAGAATTACACAGCATGAAGAGAACAGGAGAGAGGGGACTGAGGGGAGACGAGGGGGAGATGGGAGGAAGGAGAAGGGAGCAAAGGTGAGAGACCGTGTGGAAGAGAAAAAGATAAAGGAGAAGAAAAGAGAGCGAGAAAGTGGACACTGTCAGACCTCCATTTCCTATCCCTTTCAGGTTAAACTCCAGGATTGTTTTTGGAGTTTGTGAACAGTGGGGTGGAGGAAATGAATATGGAACCGGGAGCCCAGATAGCTCGACCAGATTGGCTCACAATTTGCATTTCTTAAATGTGCGTCTTGTGAGTTGGTTTGTATTCCGAGCACAAACTGAGTAGTGAGCAGGAAATTTCAGGGTTCTGTTATGATTCGTGTTCGGCCTTCGTTCTTCATAATGAAAAACAATGGGAAGTGAGTCAGGGTTGGAATTGATTTGTTTAACAATGGAAATGAAACAAAGTAGGAGGCATGGACCAAAATAGGAGGCATGCTATCTTAAATGAAAGCTCGGGACCAAGAAATTGCAAGATTGTGGCTGATACAATTTGACAAATGACTTGTACAGAATGATATAGAGCATTTTTCATCAGAATAATTGGTAGATGGATAAAAAATGATTTCATGTCCATTATAGTGCAAAAATATTCCTGTGCTGACATTCGTAAGGCTGGCCAATAAACTCGCAGTGCACTTAATTTACAGCTCAAAAAGTTCTTGAAAAAAAGCTGATGCAATTGTACAATGTAAATGTAATTTACAGTAACGATTTTCTGATTGTAATTATTAAATCAAAGCAGGGTATGTAATATGAAATAGTTGCAATAAAATTTTACTTATTCCTCTGATGACCCCATTTGCTTGGTCTGAAAGCCTTTCTCAGCAGAAGACTAATGTTGTTAATTTGCCAAGTTAATGGAATATTACATTTTATATTTTTTCCTTCCAATTTAAATACATATGTGTGCCTGTGTGTGCGTGTGCGCGTACGTACGTGTCTCCTCAGATGCAGCCTTAATGACAAGAATGTGATGGTTACTGGCTTTTTAACTTCCCAGTGATGAAAAGCCAGTATTAATTTAGGCTACAGATTTCATTTGTTCCGAACAGGAAAAACAATATAAATCACTTTTGGAGTGATTAGAGAGAGGGTTAGATTAATCCAGGCCTGATTAGGGCATTATGCTGGCTTGTTATGGACACACAGGGTGACTGACGGTAATTACTGTCTGTAATAGGAGAGCACACACTCAGTCAAGGCATGAGCCACAGCACAGTGTGTGTGAATTTATGTGTGTGTGGTTATGTACTGTATGTGTGCACATAGTTTGGCTGAAACTAGGGTTGATAATGTTTGCTTTTCACCAATTACACATTGAAATATGTAGACTGTGTGCAATCAGAGTACGGGCTGAGAGCAGTCTTATGTGAGAGACAGCCAGGGATATCGAGAGGGGTATGAGAGGTGAAAGAGTCATGGCTTTGTTTATGATTATTGATATCCTTAGACAAACATATTCACCCGTATAATAAAAACAGATGGCAGTAGGTGAGGCAAATATTACCCTGTGGAAAATTAGAGAGGTGCTAAATCAGCAAATCGAACCTCAGTGTGCACAACACACACACACACACACACACACACACTTGAGTCTAATCCATACACACAATATAGACAACATCTGAGTGGAATTTCTACCTCTACAAAAACTGTAGCACTTAAATTAAGGGATATCCTGATATCCCTTAATTTCCTTAACTGATATCCTATTCTCATTCTCTTATCACTTCCAAACAAAAATAAAAGTCAAATATAACCTCTGGAGTGATCAGTTTTATTCTTTTCAAGCTGCATTAACACCATAGGCGTCTTGACAGCACTAGAAAGCATAGAGCAGATTCAGCAAAGACTCCATATGTCAATATTGTCTTTATTATGGGGAATTTCCTGCAGGTGTAAAGCTAAATATCTTTTATAGTTTGGAAGCAGACATAAGGCGCCCAATGAGATGTGTCCCATTAAAGGCAAGGAAAATAAGTATGCATATTTAGCAGAACGCTGCACATCTCTCTCCAACTGCACTCTGTCTCTCTCCTCCATGCTCCTTTTCCATTTTCCTTTTCTCCCCCCTCTCCTCTTTCTTTCTTTATGGCAGCAATTGTTCCTTTTCATCACATCATTGGTTGAAAGAGAACTTTAATACGCTGTTGGCTCAGCAAGAGCGCCACATGATTTGATAGGCTGAAAGGCCATACACCGGTCCCTTTGGGCTGTAAAACAACAGTCTCGAAGCTTATTTTATGAGTGCACGCCTCTGCTCTTTGCATGTTTATGTCAAACATTTGGAACAAATGGCATCCATTGGCTGGAACAACACAGATAAATCTAGTCAATTCACAGGCAAGGAGAGCAGCACAGACCACTAAGAAAGTGGCCCACTTGATGGCTGACAAGAGGAGTGCTTGCATTATTCAATTAATACCTGAAAGGGGTGCATTTTATGCAGCATTTGCTAAAGCATCCACTCATCAATGTACGCACGGCACACACAAATACACAAACACACATACTCCCACACAAACACAGGGACTTGTGTTTGCATCCTGGGAAAAGACTGGACTCCCCTTCCATTTTGCCAAATCAAATATACAGTGAGAGCAAGCTAAAAGGCACTTTCAATCAGCCGCTCTGGGTCTGTCTGTCAATCTGGGAACAACAACAATCTAGCCTACTTGGAGTGGTCTAGTCAACATCCATTCCCCAATAAATTCAATCAGTGATGCTTTGTGTGTGCGTGTGTGTGCGAGTTGTGATTGTCTAAGTGCAAGTGTTTACGAGAGAGGCAGAGCGAAAGACAGATAGTCTTTCTGACAGGGTTGTTTTAGAACAACAAAGGATCATTTTAAAGTGACACCTGAATGTATAGAGGATGCTGAATATTCAAGGAAAAAGATACAGACACATCCAGGTTTAGAAATACAGGAAATACAGAAACGAATACATTTTACTTTACGCGTAATCCTCATTCAAAGTGACAATAAGAATCTCTAGTTACCAAATAATCTTAAAAAGCCAAGCAGCAGAGTTAACAGGCCTGAGCTAATGACATTGATGTGGAGGGCTGCACGCTGGAGTGATTGTCTGAATGTTTGAGACCCAAAAGCAGCACTAGCAGGCTCATCATGGACCCGCACTCTCATTATTTGGCCACAAATGGAAATGCAAATTGCTCGCTTTGCTGCGGACGCCTCAAATTTATTAAACTAAAAGGTTTAATTTCCATTTTTCTCTGCATCAGCTTTATTTATAAATGTCGTGCCCTATGAAGACCCTGTTATTTTCTCCCTCTCCTGCAGGCTCTTAACAAATCTGCTCATTAATATGGAAATGGAGAATCAATCGCTTTTCCGGCGACAGAGGGCTGTTTCCCTCTGCGGTGTGTAATGTGCTCTGACTGGTCAACAGCACAAACAGATTCACACATACATACACACCATATAAAAGCTATACATTACCGCATATCTATACAGTATTTTATATCTCCATCCACATATTTATACAAGAATAATACAGTCTACACTGTATTTTACTACATGACTGTAACAACAGCTCAATACTGAATTTTCCAGCACATTCAGACAGCTATCAGACTGTTGCCAGAATGGCACCAGATGTTGCAGCATTAATAACCCATAATATCAAGTCCTGCTTATCCAACCTTTTCAGAGCCCTAAAATAACACTCATAGACCTTAATGAGATCTAATTATGCACAAGGTTCTTATTCAGGGCAATATGATGATGATTGCATCTGCGGCTTTTAACACTTGATCGTCATGTTGGCCAGTAAATTGCTTCGCTCTCCCTTTCCGTCCGTCCGTCCGTCTGTCTCTCTCTCTCTCTCTCTACTTGTCTTTCTACAGTCAACAGTAGGGAGTGAACTATCACACCTATCCACTCTGGTCCGCGACCTAATGAACATTTATAAATGGCCATGACCAGCTGGTTAAGAGACTAATGTAGCAGCTATTAGCCAAAGCGGTTGTTTCCACACAGAGTCATCTGTGGAAAGCAGCAGGAAAGAGTGGACAAGGACAGACAGGTCCCCATTTTCATACTATTCCTCTCCATATGCACACACATATAGTACATTCATACACACACACACACACACACACACATTGCACAGCATGTTTATCTTTCACATTCTGCAGCAAACAAACCATGTGACGTATTCTCAACCCACAGTGCATTAGTGCTTATTAGAGCCTCAAGGTGTGTGAGTGTATGTGTGTGTGTCTTATTAGGAAAATTCAGTTTCACTCAAGGTCTCAGCACTGTGGTTGCAGACCACTGGCCATTGATTATTCATAGAGTCTGTGATTGGGTCCATTAATACAAGATTAGGGAAGGAACCGATGCTCATTTTGTGTTTGTGTGTGTGTGTGTGTGTGTGTGTGTGTTTGTCGGCCTGTGTGCATACGTTTGTGGACAGGAGTTGAATTGCAATTAATCCACAGTTTGTGTTTATCTAGACTCTATCAGTGCAAAACATTATATAGGTACAGTACATACTGTAAGGCAGGAGGAGCACATTAGCAGGGTATGAAGGTGTTTAGTTACTTAAAAGAAAATAAGTATAAAAGTTAAAGGTATTAGGTGTTAGGCTACTATAAAACCAACGTAACATGGTGCCTTCGTTTAAAAATGAGCAATAGGATTCAAACAATAAAAGGGAATATTTTAACCTCCATCATTCACCACATACTGTAAGATTTCCACCTAATAGCATTTGTTCTTCAATTGAAACTTAATCTGGGTAAATGGTGCTTAAATGTTTAAATCACATTTACAGGCTGTCAACTGATGTGATGTTCTTCACATGGTCACCCTTTGTTTGAATGAAAATAAATTGATGGCAAATGAGAAAGGATTCTGCAAAGCGGGTTGAGGAGACATATTGAATCGTAGCTCCCCCAAGTGGCCATTTTGGGAAACTAACAGAACCTCAGAGCCAATGTGGAAAAACACACACACCACAGGCACTCTCAGTGGGTCTGATACTTCTTATAGGGGCAAGTGAAATAAAATGATCTCCGGTAAATTGGGGGATCGCTGCAGAGAACGAGGTCACTGTTACATATCATGAAATAGGCAGTCTGGGTTCGCCCCTCCAGCTCTTTCTCACAGGAACAAGAGACCAACTGAGCAGCAAACACTTCCATACATCATCATCATCATCATTAACATCATCATCATCATCATAATCATCAAGTGGAGGAGACTGCTGTGGTATCTGACCTACAGGAGCTCAAATACGGTGTAGTGTGCATACAGTATATGTACAGGAATGAACGCAAGGATGATGTAGCCCAGGTGGGTTACATTGGCTTTTTCGTTCCAACTGTGTTTGGCGTGGTAAAGTTTTAATTTGTAGGACTATTCCCTTCAGTGTACAGTGAAATTAAATGTTGGTCCTCTAGGGTCTCTAAGAAACAAAGGTGGAGACGGTAAAAGTAAACAGCTATAAGTTTGGGTTGACATCTTTGTCTGGGATATGGAAACAAAAAGTATAAAAATTATAACTTGTCAGTTAAGCTAAGCGAATCCCGTGTTATTACCTAATCGTGTTGTGCTTTCCTATAGTGGGGCCCTGTGTTGTGCACATATCCTTAAAAAAAAAAAGTCTGTTTAATTTATATTACCACAAACAAATTGACACACAGAGAACATGGGGCCAGGTAGTATTAATCCAGCAGAGGAGTTGATTTTTGCGTCTCTGGGTAAATAATGACGCTGCCATGTAATGCTGTGCTTTAATGATTTAAATGTAATCAAAATGTAGAACTTGCACTGTACCAGAGACACAAAGGGCAGATGTTCCTCATCCCAGTACAGTGCGCCGGGGTGTTCAGTACCTGTGGTCGAGACGTCATGCTGTCCGCGGTGCTGAAACAGTGACGTAGGAGGTTGCCGTTCATCACGCAACCTCTCCTATGCTGCCATTTTTGTGCTACTGGCTAACTTGCTAAGCAAGGGGTCTCCATCAGAAGGAGGCGGAGAAGACTGCAGGCAGCAGAGAGAGGCAGTCAAATCAAGAGACTGAACCTTCCCTGGAAAATCGGGGAGCTCTTCCACACAGGAAACCGTTATTAGAAAGGCTGTACAATGTCTGACTTTGACAGCAACCCGTTTGCAGACCCGGACTTCAGCAATCCCTTTCAGGTAGCTAACTTAGCTAGCTAACGTACGCTTCAAAGCCCAGTGAGGCCATTCTTACTTTATCCCAGCTAGCTGTCTTAGCCAGTAGCTTGACAGCTAGCTAGAGGTTTTCCTTTGGAATACGGCTAGGTAGCAGAACGAGCTAATCATCATTCACATTATTTATCTCATCACTCACATATTATATGGCTGTTCACTTTGTAAAATAAGCTATGAAGGATTAGCTAGCACGTTGCTCCTGTGGACGTTTGTTTTCAACGTTGTAATAAGGGTTATGCCAACTAAGAACAAAGACACATGATGTTACATGGCTAGCAGTCCCCACCGCCAGTAAACATTTGCTGGCACCTGCTAGCTTGATAAATAGCTAACTGGTTGGTTAGTATCAGTTAGGCACATAGTGCTTAACTTTGCGTTAATATAACGTTAATTAACAGTTACACTGCACACGTAAACATTTGACACTAATATTGTCTTGAAACATTGATTTAATACTCATTTTAGTGTGGAGTAACACAGAAGACCGATTCCTCTTGTAGGACGTTCATAATTCTGAAATAATGTTAGTTTGTTTTCCATCCAGCTTATTTTTCATTGTAGGCCAGATGCAGGCAACACGCTGTTTATTTGTGTACAGTACAATTCATTCTCCCTTGTAAACTATCTTACCTTTTACCATAGACCAGGGGCTGCCAACAGTCTGCTGGTTCTCATTCAAACTGAACACCTCAGTAGGTGATTTAACTGTTGAGTCCCTCCCCTGGGAGGTGTGTTCATCAGCGGGTGGAGTCTTGGTTGGAATGAAAACCTGCAAACTGTCGGCTCTTCATGGCACATAGTGGGCCACCATAGACTACCATGGACTGTCCAGTCATGCATGCATGTAATTAGTGGCCTTTTCCAGTTCCCTCTGGACCTGATCCCATTCATAGTGTTTCAAGTGGCGACAAGATCAAGAAAGGCCACTTCAAATGGAATATAGTAACAAGAACGTTTTTATTGTGTTGCCTGCTCTCTTTTTCCACCCTACCTGTTGTCAACACATCAGTAATAACTGGTCAGAACACGTGAATTAACAGGCCCAGTGTATGTGTGGTCAGCTGGGGGTTTTCATACAAATTATAGGTTAGTTATCAACAACAATAAATAAGCTTTTGATTTTGTGGTTGTAGTTTTTACGAAACCCTTTGTGGTCCTCTCTGTCCCGTAGGATCCTTCGGTGACGCAGGTGACCCAGTCTGCCCCTCCTGGTGGTCTGGAGGAGTATAACCCCTTCACAGACGCCAGAACGGTCAGCTGAACTAGCATCACTATTGATGAGAGTGTGTGCATGCATGTGTTTGTGAGCTTCTGACTCATTGACCTAATTTTATCCACTACCCTCTTTCTCTCTACCTCTACCTCTCAGTCACAAAGGATTTAACTGACAAAATATGACTGTGGCCTAATTACAGTTTTAGGGTCTGTCTTTTGATTGCACAGATATTAACATAGCAGGTCTATGCTGGTTTACAGGCGGCTCCTGGAAATGCCCCAAAATCTACTCCTGCCCCTTCCCAGAACACACAACCTGCCATCATGAAGCCCACAGAAGAGCCGCCGGCGTACTCACAGCAACAGACTCAGGTACTACACTACTACACACAGAAACATGTTTATATACATTGATCACATGTAGTTTTCTTTTGACTTGGTTGAAGACATAGGCTCTCAACAATTGTATTCACAAAACTGTAACATTACACAGACACTCTCTGTCTTTGCTTCTGGTTCACATTTCCTCTTGTCCTCCATATATTGATCTGTTTTCTGATGGCCCAACAGCGGCGTAATGAGGTACTGTCTTTCATCTGATGTTTTCCATACCTCTTCATGTCACTGTCTTGAATAATGGGAATTCATTTAATGCCCTTTCCCAACTTTCCTCTTGCAGTACAATTTTAGACCTAGTTTAATACTAACTAAAGTAGACAAGTGACTGATTGATTTTACAATCCCTTTGTGTGTAACCCCTTAAAACTAACACAAACTCACCTAAGTGGAAAAATATCTTCATTACTTACCCGATTGGATATTATAACTCCTGTCAGATGTTGGGTGGGGAATTTTAAGAGCATTTCTGTGTCTGTGTTAGGACCAAGCGCGTGCTCAGGCTGAGTTGTTGAGAAGGCAGGAGGAGTTGGAGAAGAAAGCAGCAGAGCTTGATCGTCGGGAGAGAGAGTTACAGTCCCACGGAGCCGTGGGAGGTCAGTCAGTCCATCACTCGCTTACTTTTCTCATTAACCTCAGAGTCTGAATGGTCATTCCCAATCAATGCTAGATTCATGACAGTGTCGAAAAGATGTGTTACCGTGGCAACAACATAATTTGGTTCAACATTCCATTTGTTATGAACGTTATAACTCTCTGAGTCGCATAATACATACACATGAAACTATGCTCATTTATTTATTAAGCATTCTATGGAAGTACCAATATACATACATCTGAAGCACTTTATCTGTCCAATTATGTTCTATTTTAAACTTTGCACTGCACCTCAATGATTTGTAACACCATGTATTTTACAATAAATTTCAAATAGTAGTATTTTAGATTACAAAGGAATAAAGTGAGTTAAGTAATGGTTGTGTCAACAGTGTGACACAAACTTAAATTTGATGGGAAAGCATAAATATTTGAGTTACTACCATCTTAGACACTCGGTTATGAAACTAATGTGAGCTCCCAGCACAGAAAAGGTGAGTTGTACTATGAGAAATGTAATACAGTGGGAAAAGTATCTTTGAGCTTTATGTGCCGTGGCTTACATTATCAAAAGGCATTTAGAAACTGGGAAGAACGCTGATTGGAAAAGGTATGCTAGCATCATTTTTAAAACAAATGTAGAGTAGCTTTTCTGCTCTCCTATTTGGAGTCATCAAATATCTAGGCCATTTTCAAAGTGATCCAGGCTATTTCCGATAAAATAAAAAGTCACAAGCATTCTCAGTTAACTCACACCCATACTTTACTCATTTACTTATTTTAGCATATATATAGTGATCACACTGCTTGAGATTTAACCAAAAAACAGCAATTTTTTATTGGCAGTGTACTGTACTTTGTTCTTTTGTGCCGATTCTTGCACACACACTTGATATTTGTATGCTTCATAGTTTGTTAACTTAGGGTGAAAAATCCATGCTATTGTCCACCCAGGGCGTAAGAACAACTGGCCTCCACTGCCAGAGAAGTTCCCTGTTGGCCCATGTTTCTACCATGATATTGCAGTGGATATTCCTGTAGAGTTCCAAAAGACCGTCAAGATCATGTACAACCTTTGGATGTGTAAGTGGATCATCTGACACACCCCAACAATGGGCAGTATTCCCTCCTATACCAGTAAATATTATCATTGTACTATTTTAATTCTCTCACAAACACTCCCCAGAACACATGGGTTTACCAGACGAACCCACATATTGCATTGCAAGAGAAGCCACTTGCTTTGCAATGTATCTCACTTCAGAATCATCAAAAAACATGCAGAAATTTTAGTCAGTTTGTTATCAAACACACTTGTCTGCTCATTTTTCACAAGGATATTAAGAGATTTTTATTTATTTTGCTGAGCATAAATTATAGTTTACTGTGTTCTTGTACTCAAATGACACTAAAGATCTTAATTTTGTTTTTCCACCAGTTCATGCAGGCACGCTCTTTGTGAACATGTTTGGCTGCTTGGCCTGGTTCTGTGTGGATGCATCTCGTGGTGTAGATTTTGGTCTGGCCATGCTATGGTTTCTGCTGTTTACCCCCTGTTCTTTCGTCTGCTGGTACAGACCGCTTTACGGGGCTTTCAGGTAAGCAGATACATTGAAAATGACACTGCCTTCTGCAGTAGTAGAAAGAATCAGAAACATGTCTCAGTGGACAAAAATGACACACTGATAAGGCAAAAGGCAGGGATTGCTCCAAGTATGAAACTAGTAAAAAAGAGATGGGAGCGGTTGAGTTTGTAAGTGCTGTTATTTCTTGGGGTTGTAGAAGCTCGTTCTTTATGCTCCTCTCCTTTTCCAACCCTACACTTACTAATTCCCAAGAATTTTTTACTGTATGGGAAGAGAGTATCAAGTAAAGACATGGATAAAGGCAGACTCTCACAGACTGAAGGAAGAAGAGAGGAATTAATGTTTAATAGAGGATGAATAAGTGACTGAATCGAAGAAATTTTATTGCCTCCACATTGCTTTCTCACTACCTTGCTCTTTGTCTCCACTACAGGAGTGACAGTTCATTCCGCTTCTTTGTCTTCTTCTTCATCTATATCTGTCAGTTTGGAGTTCATGTCCTACAAACGATTGGCATCACCGGCTGGGGAACATGGTGAGCATTTTGTGCTTTTACTGATTCTGTACCACTACGAGTGTGTACTGAAGTTCACTCACATTGTCATTGTTTTGTTTTGCCAGCGGTTGGATCGCAGCTTTAACTGGTCTGAACACCAGTATCCCAGTGGGCATCATCATGTTACTGATTGCAGCTCTGTTCACTGCACTGTCTGTGGGCTCGCTGATTATGTTTAAAAAGGTAACAGAGTCACAAAGTTCTCCAACATGTCAGCACCAGTTGCTGTGTTTAAAATAGACTCTACCTGAGATGCAAGAAACCAAATGGCAGTAGCGAGACATCTTATTATAGAAGACAGCCCATGAAAATAAGGTTACAAACAGATTAAGGTTGTTTTTATTAATTGAATATTGGCGAGTGACCAGATGTTCTCTAACATACTGACAGTGACAGAAAGTGTGAGTACAAGAAGGCACTGTCAAGGCTTCAAGAATAAACAAGATACTGTGTGTCATTATTATTCACTACTAAGGCTGAGCAAACGTCAATGTTGTGATTAGCCAGGAAGTGAAACATCTGCCTAACTGAATCATTCAGTGCTGTGCTAAAGGCCTTGTGGTAGATTGAAATCACTTAACTTGATTCCAACTAATTTTCTTCTCTGCTCTTTCCAGGTGCACGCTCTGTATCGTACCACTGGTGCTAGTTTTGAGAAGGCTCAGCAGGAGTTTGCAACTGGGGTCATGTCTAACAAGACCGTTCAGACTGCAGCTGCCAACGCTGCAGCTAATGCTGCAACCAGTGCCGCTCGTGGGGCCTTCAAACCTCAGCCATAAACTGACACACATATGCACATGCACACACATGCTCACACACACACACAAACACACACACACTCAAAAGTTGGAGGTGCACAACTCTGGCCCTGCAGGCTCTCAGATCAAATTGATTCTATTTATGAATGTTGTTATACAAAGATTGCTCGGTACACTTTGCTTAAAAAGTGCAAAGAGTCAGAGACCAGAAATAACTGGATAACAGAAATTAGTCAGATAAAGTGACTAGAGTTGTCCACCTTCACTTAAAATCAAGTTTCAGTAAAAACTCTCCTACATCCTTCCTGTCTGCTTTTCAGTCAGATAACGGCCTGCTCACATCCCTTGAAACATCCACTAAGTGACTCAAGGTGTGCTCTCTGAGTATGTGGGATTTCATCTCACTCCTTCGCTTTCCCAGTTCTTCTGTCCCCTTGAGGTGATCCTAGGTCAGGCAGTTCCAGCATACCTTATTTTTGTCATGGTGTTGACCTCCAAACTGCTTCCTGCCTGGTTAATACAGTACAGAGTCATGAAAAGTGATAATCTGATCATGGTGTTTCTTGGTCACATACCTAAAGTACAGTGTATGTTTGAATAGCTGGGCCTGCGTGTGAATGTGTACTTCACTCTAAGAAAATTGTGGGTCTGACTTAGGTTTTTTATAATCCAGTGCTTGGTCATTGAGATCTGAAAGGTAAATTGTACCTTGTCCCATATCTGTGCTTCTATTCCAAGACTCTTGACAAATACCATCCTGGTAATCCTTATAAATAGAAATATGCCCCCAGCAGTGCTCCAGTGACACCTGTCAGTTGAACAATTATTCCCACTTTGTGTGCTACTTTGATTGCCAACGTGGGCTGCGTCAGCATCTCTCTGGCTTACCAGGATTTGACAGCATGATAACGACATGCATGTTTAGCACACTCAAGGTAGCTGCTTCTTTGGCAAAGTCATTCTGTCTACAGGTGGTAGCTGGGTTTGGGGGAATGTCTGCCTACTTAATTTCCCTTGGTTTCTGTGAGAAGTGAGCTGTAAAGGTATTGCATGTCCCAGTGGCTATTGGACTGATTGATGATGTTTGGATCTATTTGTGAAGACACATTGAACACCCAGGTCAGTAGTTCTAGCCACAAACCTAAAAGAGGTTCAGTCAGATGCTTTCATGACCTGGTGCACTAAAAGGGGAAAAAACTTGAGAAATATTCACATTTTTTAATGTATGTATGGCATTAACAGACTACTATGTGGCTGTCCCTCAATTGTTTTTGTAGCCCTTCACACTTCGTTAAAACCTAACGCTGCTATGAATCTGAGGCCTCCTGCTCCTCATGTCTCCTGTTGAAAAAGACACACACCATGCATAGGGGGAACTGAGAGAAGTGACCTGCCTTTTCTCACAGAAGATGACCTGGACCGTGATAAAGCTATGGTTCTTCTTAAGATTATCTTGCATACATAAAATAGTAAAAACATTAATACTGTGTATATGTACACTTCATAGACTAACAGTCCGTTTGCATTTTTACAGACAAAAAACTCAGTCCAGTGATTTTCCTCTATCAGTATTGGATTACTGGCATCAGATTTTTCATAGCCAAAATGAACATTAAGATAACAGAGGATTGGACTTGATTTCACATTCAGTGATATCGCTACATTAATTTATATACAATAACTGTGTTATTCAGTACTAAGTTGTACAGACTACTGTCACTGAAGTGAGATATGGACGTGGGTTACATTTGTGTCATGCTTTAGCACCTCTTGTAGTGGTGGTGAGTGGTGGGAGATGTGCATGATAGATGACTGGTGACTGGCAGTGCTGTTACAAATGAATGGACTGAACATTATAGTGGACAAAATACTCCTGTGAGTGTTACCAAGTTGAAGCTCAATAATTTGTCATGACATAATAAGCCTACATCGTGGCAATATTTTTTTTTGTTTGGAAATATTTTGTTTTAAATTCATTGCACATTTCTTGTTTTACGTTGAAATTAGTGCAAAATACAAATGTGTTTATTTATGGTGTAATTTAAGTTGTTTGCATTTCAATTTTGTTTGGTTTGATATGATCTTCTGTATTATGTTTGTGACATGATCATAGCATCAGCTAGATTTAAAAGTGTTTAACAACTTTGTAACTTGACCCTGCAAGAGGTGTGCTTGTGTGGATGAGGATGTGTGTATGATTGGTATGAAAAGAAAAAAAAAAATCTCCCTCAAGTGTTATTCTGTGTCCTGAAAAGCTGTGAGAAATCTACCAAATGTCCATATAGATTTGTTTTTAAATCTTTGTGATGTGTTCCCTTGCCATGTTTTATTTTAAGATATTACACAACTTTTCTTTGCTACAAACACCCATGTGACTCCCATGTAACTATAGTTTTAAACAGTTGTTATATGAAGCCATGCCACAGTGGGTCATTTCTTGATGTATTTGGCGAGCTGCAGTACAGAATGACGTGTTGCTGACACAAAGATGTGTTTTTGACCTGTGACGATGTTATTTCACTGAATCAGAGAAGAAACTCATTCAAAAGGGACACTTGTATATTTTGTAAAGTTGAAAATTTGATCCCCATTATCAATCACATGTAAAAAGAAAACGTAATGCACTCTTGTCTGGCCTTTGTTGCATGTGAAATAGTTTGAGTTTTGTATATTTATGGTATTAACATGAAATAAAATTTGAAAGAAATCTTTGTGGATTTTCAGAAAACCATTATGTAGTTACATAACTTTCATCTGCTTCTTATCTGTGTATATTATTGTCAAAAAAATTACTGGAATTTTTACTTAAAGCCAGAAAAATTTACCAGATATTTGCTTAGGATCTGTGGTATAAGCCAGTGACCCTTTAAAAAGAAACAATGTCTAGTCGAGCAGTTCAACCAAAATGTTGATGTTCACTGGTCAAACTCTTAAATTTAAACAGTTTTAAGATGATTGATGAAGTAAAGCTTAACTATTTAATAAAACCCCTCAAATTTATCTTGCAACCCAGGTTGGGATGCACTGGTATAAGCTACTGTTCTGTGTTGTCTACTTTCCATCTCTAGGTGTCAGTGTTTCCTCAGGAGGTTTTGGGTTTAACAGTAGGAACTTATGCACATCAGAGTAAAAGAAAAAGTTTTACAAACTTACCACTAACTTTTACTAAAGAAGGCCTGGTTTATTTGAGTACAAAGTACAGACTGCATCTTTCCTCACACATATCAACCTCTCATACATACAGCATCATACAATGTGCCACATATGCTGTTACTCTTTTGTTAATGTAACAAAAACAGCAGACAGTGAACATTAATTTAAGCACAGACAGACTAGAAATGCTTTGGATACAGATCCATGCTGTGATTTCACTCTTCAGTCTCATCCTCTCAGTCCACTCACTCTCACAGCAAACACACTATAGTTGAATTATTGCACACCTCATCTGCAATGAATAGAAGCAATGACATTTACAGCTACTTAATATAGCATTGCTGGAAAAAATGAAAACAAGTGAACAAAATGTGTAGCAATGTGAAATGAATTAAGGAGCAAGTGCAAAACACAATATCAGGTGATCTTTAGGAATCCAAAAGTGCCAAACAAAGAAGTCTGCCTTAATCAGCTTTTCAGAACACTGAAATGGCAACACTGATGACCCATTGGGAGTTTTTGCATTAGACTAGCAAAGCCTCAACAACAGCTTTTTCAGTTTTTACCCACTTTTTTGTGTCTTTACAAAGCCAGATCTTTTCTGTATGGTGTGCCATAAGGTAATTCATGATAAGCTATGGTGCTGCCTGCTTTATCTCGCTGAGCAAACATCCCCTCATGAAAACTCACCACAGTGAAACATATGGCAAAGTCTCTGTTCCTTCTCTGCACACACATTAATAAGCTGCAATAGACCAGCAATTAACAGGAGGAACTCCTTTTAAAGTGAGCAATCCCTTAAGTGGTAAATCTAAAGTTAGCAAGAGAGTCTTACTGTCCTGCTGTGCCACAGAATCAGAGCATATGGACATTTTGAAACCTCAAAAGTTAATGTCTATAATACACACACACACACACACACACACCATTTGCAAGCTGTTGTTGGGTGTTTTAGCAGACACATCTGCTAGTATTCAGTGGTTTGTTGAGGTTTGCAGGTGAACATTATAATGATGATACAAACCTACACACTGTTTTGCTGACAGTGTTTAACCTGTCCACAATAACACTAACGGCATATCCACTACCAATTTCTTTAACTAATCTCCTGCTTTTTCAGTACAGTGGTTTGTTTCAGGCAATTATTACAGAAATAAACAGTATCTTGGTCAAAAACACTGAATAAGTGTACACATAATGTTCCTTAGCCTGCTGCTGTACCAGAGTCTTTCTGGCAGTTTAACCTGAAGCTGTAGAAGGGAATAATACATTTTCTTCCTTCGTCTTGGTATCATCAGGTAGGCTTCAGCAAGGTACAGAAAAGAACAACGCGACGAACGATTTAAAACACTGTTACCAAGGCTTCTATCTTTTCAACAATCAGCTGATTTTATCCAGGCTATCATGAAGAAAATCACTCAGAGAGATGTCTGTCCTCCCTCCACTGAGATGTACAGGTACAGATTTCCTGGAGTTTCCCAAGGCTTCTGAAAGCTCAAAGCAGGCAAATCAGACTCTTCCCTTCCTCAATCTCCTCCTGAACCTTATCGCTGGAGGTGGCGATCTCAGCCTGTGCGGACAAAACAGCACACAGGAAGGTTGCCAGCGTTCCTCCTATCGCTGCGTAGAACGCCCAGCCGAGCGAACACAGATCCGGCTTAAAGGGCGAGGCCTCTGGACCGCAGTAGCTGATCACCTTCTCTGAACCCCAACCAGCAGGGTACAGCATGAGACCCACCATCAGCAACAGGCCTGGAGGGAGAGTAGACAATGAGACGAGGGGTTTAGTCACGTACACGTAAACATCGGGGCTGAAAGCACAAACAGATCACAGTGAAGCTGGGAACGTGGTGACTCAACTTTGGTGAAGAATACATCTATTTAGCTGACAAGCATTTGATTTGTGATGAGAGGAAAGACCACCACTACAATGATGTCACATAATGATAGATTACCTAATCGACAGACCTGTCAAGCCAAACACACCTGTGGGAGCCCATTGTTGAAAGAAACATGCAAAAAGATTTAGTTTAGTTAAGTTTGTTTGGCATATCCAACCTCCAACTAGGAAACGTGGGATGGAACACCACTACTGTAGATGTTGCCAACTTGTAAACTCAATAGCAACACTGAAACTCCCTAAAGGCATGATTATAAAACGTACAGCAATATGCCTGCATAGACATGTAACCACTATAAACAATGTCTCACAGATTCCTGATTATTAGCATTAGCTTCTGTAGCAAGTGAGGTGTAACTGTTTGTCACTGGTTCTTCACTACTTTTCCTGAGCTTTAGAGGATGCAAATTTTGTGAGAACTTCCTTCCTTTTCAACTGGTATCTCTGAATGTGTGAACCCAGAGGAAGCATGGCCCATTTTTTTGGGTGAAATCATTGTATGAAATGAACACTAAATTTTATTTGTAAAACATTCAAACAATTTAATCAATATTTTTCAGTTTTTACTTTACTTCAGACCTCTGTTTTGCAGAAACGATAGTAGAACTTTATTTTTTTTTGCTCGTCTCTTGTTAGGTTAGCAAGCAAGTTTTATGAGTAACTTGTATACAGTATATACGATTCTACTGTACTTTGGGGTGTCCTCTTGGCCTAGTGGTCGGTTTGATTCCAGCTGGGGACCTTTCTTACATGTCATCTCTTTCACTCCCTTCCTGCGTTTCCTGTCTATCTCTACTGTACACTACATGAACGAAGGCAAAATGCCAAAATAAACAATAAAATAAAATATATTCCAATTTGAGTGAAATGAATTTCTGAGGGTACAGTTTATGTGGAAGATCTGGACACAGGACTACTTTTTCTGTGTCAGACATGTACTAAACACACCTACACCCTTATCCACACACACAGAGACAGATATCTCACCTGCGATAGCCTGGAGCAGTCCACAGATGTTGAATATGCTCTTCTTCAGGATGCTCTGGAAGCACAGGCTGAAGACGGAGATACAGGCCACTCCTCCTAGTACTAACGTCCCTGCTGCCAGAAACAACATGGCGGCCTGCCAGAAGCCACTGGCCACTTCTCCAAATGTCCCGGCGTAAGGCCCACAGCTCACCCCTATTCCCCGGGTCCCGATACGAAGGCAGCGGCTGTAGAGGCCGAGAGACGGCCGGTACTCCCCGGAGTCCACTCCCGCCCCGCTCGCAGTGGAGTCCGACTGAGGGAATCCCAGCAACCAATCGGGGCTCATGAAGGCAATGAGCTCAGCAAAGGCCACTACAATACTGAGCAGCGTCCAGAGCATGGAGCGGCATGTTACAATAACATGGCACATGGCGTTAAGTCTTTCTGAAATGGTAATAATGACTGATAAAAAAAATTAAATAAAAATGATTGAAGCCCTTTAAAGCTCCTCCAAGTGACAGAGCACTGATATTGGGGAGTTGAAATTCCTTGCCTTACAAAGAGAAAGGTCAAATAGGTTCAGATCCACATGGGCGGCTGATCTTATCCTCTCTGAGCAGATGTTTCCCCTCCTCTCACAATTCTTTCTTCTTTGCTTTCCCCTCTTCTTTTTTTAACGCAAGGCCCGGTTCTGGTCATCCCAAACAGCTACAACGCACCAAAGCAGCTTCCCTCAGCCATGGTACCATCTGAAAGGCACGCCTACAGACACAGAGACAGAAGAGATTCAGAGACACACACAGAATCTGTGTACATGTGAAGTGGGAGTAAATGACGTGTACAAGGGGGAAGCGGGAGAAAAGAGGGACACAGTGTAAGAAGGATGAACAGCAACTATGAATCCACTATGAATCATCAAGCTCCCTTGTGTTTGGTGGTTGCCCCACAGGATGTCTAATTTGTACTATTGTCATCAAATAGACCCATCCTCACCCACCATCTTCCCACACAGTGCTACTTCAAATTCACTATCAGCCAGCTGTGAGTACCATGAGTAACACTTGCAGATGTCTCTTGGAACAGTCAAGATGAATCACACACACACTGAGAGAGATAACTGCCAGAGACAACAGAGTATACTGTTGTCATTTTACTCATGATTACTAGGCCTTTATGTGTTTGATTTTACCTGCAAAAATAACCGGAGCCTTGTGTGTTTTACCACTGAGCAGCTGTCACACAGATCAGTGCAGAGCTCTGTTACAGCATGCCACATTTGACAGTAAGACACAGTATAACATGCCAGATCCTCACTGCTGTGGCAAGCACACACATGACATCAACTGGAGCTCCATCAGTCAGTTTAAATTACAGTCTCAATAAACGCAATACATTAGAGGGAGTGGTTATTGGCTTTATTGTAGCATTTTATTATGTTATTTCTGGAGCAAAAAATCAAAAGTCTTTGTTCTTAATTCAACAGCAATCAAAACTTGATTACAAATAACTTGTAACCTGTAACAGATGACAGAGCAATCCTCTCAATCCTCTGTGTGTGTGTGTGAGTCGGTGTTCAAGTGTGTTTTGTGCGAGTGTGTCTAAGTCCCAATCAAAGCAATTGTGATACTGTTGCTATGTTATGATTTAGTTGCTGTGACCACACTGGCCCCGACACAGCCGTGGTCTCATGGGAGCACGGAGGTTTCTCAGAAGCCCTATGATGTCATGATCCAGCATTATGATACACACAGGAAAATATGTGGGACCTGGTTTAAATACAGTGAGGTCAACTCTGCTGTCTTGGTGGATCTCACTGGTGGAGTTAGGAGGAGTTCTTGATATTTCCAAGTCTGTATATCCCCCCAAAAAAGTCTGCGAGAAGTTTAAAGGATCCCTAGTGATATACAATGGAGGTGAATGAAATTTTTATTCACAGAGTTCTGGAGACAGGCTATTAAAAACTATATTTTTAAAAATTCAATGTGTCATTGTGGTATTTTCATTCTTTAGAACTCCTTTCTAGTGAAAAAATAGTCCCTATTCATTTTATATGATTTTTCCTAAAAAGACAAGATGCTGTTTAATTATTTAAATGTAATTATTTAATTGTGTGAGCATCAACAACACAATTCCATTCACCTCCATAGTACCAGTGTGCGGGCAGAAATCTCAGAAACTGGTATCTCAAAATCTGGCAACATAAAACCAAACATAAGTACATGGAGGTAAGTGAGAAGTAAGTTATTTGTTTTTTGCAATTTTGGTAAAGCGACTCTTTAAAAATGTCTCCAGTCTGCACCAGCTATGAGATGAACTATACATCAGGCTTAACCTCAGTCTAATAGATTCATAACTTTCACATAAAAAGGGAAGGGAGGCTGTTCTATCATGTTATCACTCTAATTCTTGCTGAATGTGTCATTTTGTTGGTGACGATGAAACGTTCAGCACACAAACATTCGTTAAGAGCCATAAGTCACTCTGATGCCCTGAGGGGAATAAATGTGGTATTAGGTTATACATAACCGACCCGCCAGCCTCCATTTAGGATGGTAAATCATCTCACCACATCTGTAGGGAATGAACACTGATGTTGTATATTGTCTGATATGATCTGAGTCAGTTCAAGGCAAAACACTTCAGACAGTTCCCAGGCCACAAAATAAGAGTATTATCTCATGCAGCTAAAAAGGCTGACTGATTCATATGAAGTCAGGGTTGACTAGAGCCCAGCAGAACTGGGTCATAATAGCAAAGTCATAGGCATGACAGCAACTGAGGAGCAGGTATGAGATTTGAAACATTTAAGATGCGGGTGTGATTCAGTTCAGCAGGATTCAGTCGTGTCTGCAGTTAAAGTTTGTGTTGTCAAGGAGTTCTGCTGTAGTTACGATCGGTATCAAGGATTGTGCTTCTTGTTTGTGCACAGGTTTGCTTTGTCTTGACATTCCCAGTCAAGTTCATCTCATTCCATCTCCTCTGCTTGTGCAGAATTTCAGGGACATGTCTCCACTTAAAATTTGCTTTATTCTCACTCTACAATTAATTATAAATAATTAGAGATTACCCTCAGCCAAAATATGCTGTCTACATATAATTACCCATCTTGAAGACAAACTGAGGCAGTGCATTTCAGTTACAACTGAGTTGAGTAACGTTATAGCAACAGGATATAGACGCTACAGCAACGTTACTATTCATTATCAGTCAAAAAGGAAATGGCAGAAATAAACAGGAAGCAAACAGGAAACATCAGTGTCTATCCAGCAGCCTCAGAGGCAGTCATGCATTGTGAGGATGATCTGTCAACCTATCTTCTTTCAATCTAAACCGTCACCCCTTACACAGGTTTCTGAAAAAAAAGTGTAAAAGGAATGTCTGATGAAACATATTTGCATTTGTGATTCTACTTCCGGGGAATTACAGCTAAAAGGAAAAGGCAGAGTACAATATAATCAGGTATTTTAAGTGTGTTTATGTGTTTCAGGATGGTTTGGGGTGTGCCCTATTCTATTATAGTCCTTGAGTTTATTCCAGGCCTCCTCACAAACCATGGCTCTCCTTATTGTTATCACAGTTTCCATTCTGCAGTAGTTACAATGGTTTCACACAACAGCACTCACTCAGTCTGACTCCCCACACACAAAGTCTTTCAGCACTATTTGCAGTAAGGTTTTTTTTCAGCGTGTGCAGCCTGAATAACTCAATGTGGATCTTTTAAGTGTGCACACACCATGTATATACTGTATGTGTGCATATTTGTTTGTATGACTGTTTTCAGCCACCTACGCTACAGTTTTGGTTTCTCTGTGGAGTTTGAGTCTTCTGTTTGCAGCTGATTATAGTCCAGGCAGGGCATGGTGCTGTTTGTTAAGACTACAATGCTCTCAAATTAGCAGCTCTGCCTCTTCTACTACAGGGATGGAGCCTAAACATATCCTGTTGCGGCAGTCAGCAGGCACCTTGTGTGATCTCCCCAGTTCTCACTTCATGGCTCTCTGCAGTCTCACTAAGGACTGCACTCAGAGGGAGAACTTGAAGGGACTTTTTCAAGTGGGGTAAAGAGCAGAGTATTTTGAGGAAGTGTGCAGCAGGGCTTTCTCACCCTTTTTTGACAATGATATTGACATTTAAGGCGAGACTTTAGAGGGCTGCTAGCAGAGAGTTTTTGGCTGATAATCTAAACATCTAATATGTATTTAGCATTAGATTATTGCTTTTCCAATCATATGAAATTTTGCTAATTTGAGATTCTAATCTACACATGTGATTTGCATGTGTCTGTGGTTGCATGCATGTATATATTGTCTATGTGTGTATGTGCGTGTGAGTGTGCATGCTGCAGTTCAGAAAGGTCACTACATCCTGAAACTGATGAATACTTTCCGCTTGTTTGCTGGTTGTTGAACAGACTTCTGGGAAAGTGCTTGAACAGCACTTCCTTGGCAAGGTCAAGATTTTCTGTGTTTATGTGAGTGCTGAGGGAGGAGTATTTTACACTTCACGGCACATGAGACACTCAGAATTATGACTTATTCATAACCTGTGGGTGAGAGGTCTCTGCCTCCCAGTTGCTTTTGATAGATACATATCTTCAAACTGTCAGATCTTTGTTACTGCAGCTCTCCATGTGCCCGTGGAGTCACCATCATAGATATGTATCATCACCAACACTGACAGATCATGGAGTCTTATGCTTCTTTCATGAATCCTCCTGATGCTGAGTTTAACTGATGATACAGTAGATATGCTACAACATGAAAGCTGACCAGCAGTAATGTGGTTGTGCATCTGATATGGACCTGCTCATTCCCACACTCTGCTCTCCTGTCCTGACAGAAATCAAGCCTGCCACACAGGATTATATGCATGTAGTGAGGGCCTGAAGCCAATTTACACACAGTTTTCCAGTCCTTCATTCAGCGAGCCAACATGAACAGTCTCCTTGCTGCTATGAGACAAACTTTCTCTCATGGAATTTACAAAAAATACAACCCAACAGCCAGCCATGTGGACTTCAAGTTTGGCTGTGAAAACCTGTTGGCCAAGCAGCCTGTATGCTCAATAAAATTTCTACTAATGAAGCGTAACATCAGTTTGAGCCGAATCCTTTCAAAGCCCCAGAAAAAGCAGTGGATACGAGGCATATGTGGGTCAGTCAGTTGGCTGTTAGTTACAGGAGGTCGCTGAGTAGTAAATCTAGAGTAATTGGTCTGAGATATCAGCAAAGGCTCTGGTAGCATGCCAAAGTGCTGAGGTAATGAGTGCTGGCTACTGCAGTCTGTTACAGAGGGTGAAAGTGTATGAGTGCTGAAGGTGGGTGGTAGAGAGATCTAAAGCACAGTTGACCCAGATTGGTCTATAAAGGGGAGGTTAGACACAGCCGTTAAGAGTTTGCAAGAAACAATTCCATTCATGGACATGAATTTAAAAATTGTGAGAGATTATGGAGATGCTTTTGTTTCTCTATAATGGGCATGAGCTCGTCACTGTTTAGAGAAGCGTATTTCAGCTGGTGGATCACCCACCCAGATCGGATGACCCCCCCAGTTGATCTGGGCTGGGAGAACTCCATTAGCTCATTTTTCTTAACTCAGATCCTGAACCAGAAACCTCAAACCAAGGCAATCTGTTCCCTAAGCTGCTGCGTCTGGTCTGGTCTGGTCATGCATCTGGACCAGCCAGGAGGAAGGCCCTCAAACCAAAACCACATAAGAGGCTGGTTCGCCATCTTCAGGGCCACACAGCTACTCAAACAAGATGTGGACAGTGGGGAAATCACAGGCCACTGATGAGGGTCTAATTTCCCTCTGTATCTCCAAGAATCAGGACAATAAAAAAACCCAAGAGTTATGAAACTAGTATGAAACCAGTCAAAGTTGGGCAGGACCAAACATATCCCTCTTTCATAAAAGAATGCAAGCAGCTGAGCTCTAGGTGAAGTGAAGGAGAATGAAGCAATGTAGCTTGAATACTGAACATACACCACCCACACCGGGAAAATATTACACCCTCAACTCTCAATTTCCCAATCAACATCCTATTAATTTTCAAGGACAGGCATCATTCTCAATACTTTATTAAGACTCTGATTTGACATGACAGAGTGGATGACTTAAGATCAGCAGGCAAGCCATAGCATTAGCCGGAATAGAGACACCCATGCCCTGCAGCAATGACTCGTAAATTTTCATCACAGCTCATTTCTATCTACTGAGCAACAACAGATTAACACCAAGCTCTCTTTGCCCACAGCAGTCTGAAAGGCAGATTTGGGAACATGTGAAACCCAAACCACGTCTACCATCACAGGTGGAGAGAGAACAAAGCCTTTCGAACAAAAAAAAAAAAAGTATGAGAGAACTTACACACAACACCAATGAGTTGTATATTATGGCTCCCTTTGATTGTCACACCTAAACCTGCAGCCTTAGGGAGGCAAACATCCTCCTGCTTTCACAGCATTCTTCATGCTACAGACAGAGGAGAGATAGTGAGTCATGCAAAACATACAAAACACCAAAGAGAACAAGCACAAAGATGAGTTCAGTTTCTTTGGTTCACACAAAGCTTTCTCAATCCTTCCAGATATTATGAAACAACCCGAGCTGCTCTATTGGAGAACTCTTTTTTTGCTAAGCATAACCATGTGAGCCACTGCTTTTGTAGCCCTCCATAAACAGTGAATGAAAGAGTTGCAAGAGGAGAAAATGTTTCCCATGGATAGGCATTTACCACAACTTATGTCTCATAAATTCAGCCAGTGAGTGATGGCGGCCATCAAATGCATGTTTAGCGCTCCAGAGTTAGTTTAGATTTATTTTACAGACCGAGATTAAACACTATAAAACAATTCAAGCTGTAAAAAGCAATTAAATGTTATTCTCTGACTGTGTATGAAGAGTGAAGAAATGCCAGCAGTTCTAGCTTTCAAATACAACTAGGGGGCCTGAGGTTTCGATGACAATAAGAGGCCCCAAAATGTAAACAGCAAGTCAACAGTGAAAAGCCCTCCAACAGTGTGCTGAAACAATACAGCCCACTATATTTATGCACAAACACGAAAACAAATACACACCCATCAACTGTGAAAGGTGCCGGCCTGTGCTCATTCGTCCGGGGTATAATTGCATCAAAGTGCATGACTTCCCCAGAGAAAAGTATCAACCAAGCTCGTTGGTGTGCATGTGCCAAAAATCCTGAATAAAATCAGCCCTCTTCATCTGGTGCAACTCAACTCAACAAAGGCTGCACAAAGACGTGCCGACACCGGCCCCCTCACTCACTCTTCAGCTCTCAAAGACATGCCACCGTTGGCCCAGAATGCTCAAAGACAGGCCGCTGTGGCCCCTAACCTATTCAATCCGTGCAACACCCTGCCCCTCACTCCCCACACTGAGTCTGTAGTGGCCCCGCAGTTTGTGACGCAGAAAGCCCCTCAGTGACCCCCACATTTCACTTACACAAAGACAGGAATGACATGGCCTCACTCTACCTACATCTTCAGCTGTCTCGTTTGTTTCTAAAAACATGATGGATGCACACACAAACTGTTCCTTTTTTCTTTTCATTAACATTAACTTTTACAGTCATGTTTGAAGGACCTCATGGGTGTTTTTTGCATGTTAACTAATAACTAATAGCAGCTTATACTTTATAATACTTAATATATTACACCTGTTTTTAGATCAGTTTAGATTTCTACTGGTTTCCATTAATTGCTACCATATGAAAACCATATGAAAACTTGCAGAAACTTGCCCGTGATATAGGTAATCCATCACAACAAACATTTTGTCAACGTTATGTTACCATAGAGTGGTAATACAATTGTGAACGGGTACAAAATCTTGTTTTTGGTGCATTCACAGATGTTTTCCTATCTAAGATGAGAGTAAGTAAAATACTGGCGATGAGAAAGAAAATTATGAAAAATGGGAACTTTTTTGCATTAAAGGGACACTTCACTGATTTTACATCAGAAGATCAGTTTATTGGTCATAAAAAATAATACTCTGCCAGTGAAAACTGTTGTGTAAAGAATTTTAGGATGCAGCTGTGCAGTGGCTGCCTCTAAAGTTTTACATGTATAGAGAGCTGTATGTATACAGAGCATCCATGAAGGATAGTTTATAATTTGCAAGTTGATTTTCGCACACTGGTGAATTCAAAGGAGAGCAGTGACCTCCTAGAGAGTAGGAAGACCTATGCTAAACAACAATCTAAAGAACTGGCAATGAGTAGTTAACAAGATAACATATACAAAACTATTTGTATGGTTTTTTTAGAGTCTTTAAATGTTTTGCTTTACTTCTACTCATAAATCACCAAACTTCTTCCTAGACTCACCACTTTCTGCTGATGTTCAAAGCACACACGCACAGGATGAAATCAATCACAGAAGAGGCAGAGCTACCAGTTTCTCAACTGTCTGGTTTAAGCATCAATAGATCAACAGACATAAAGACACTAAGAAGCACAACTTGTTTTTTCACTCCCTTTGCTATCACAACCACATTGCTCCATCCCATGACACGTAACAAGTTTGCACTTGTCATCTGGGAGTTGTCCATACTCATTCTAGCAAAAGTAGGCAGCTTCGGGCAATCACACTAAAGTCAATTACAGCATAACTGCATCATGAAATAACTCCTGGAATTTGTTGAACATTAAAAACCACAGACTTGAAACACTGTAAATGTTTTTGAGAGTAGATTATTCATGAAAAGCACTTTCTGAAAGACAGAGATGATTCTCTCCTCTCATCATTTCACTATAGTTTGTCCTTGAACTCAGCTAGAATAAACACTGAACATTTTCCTGGTTTTGTTTATGATGTAGTACCACTTCCCCTCTCAGTGCAGTGTGTATCAGGCAGAGAGCTCCATGGGTGGCTCCAGCATAAGATGGACCTCCTCCCTGCACTTCAAGGACATGGGGTTGTGGTGGAAAGAGAAGGGGAGAGCAAGGGCTGCTGTGTGGACATGAGTAAAAGACAGATTAAGAAATAAAAACAATATAAAAGTGCCCTATAATAAGTAGTTATGCTTCCCGTGGAGGTGTTTTCTCTAATAGGCACTGTGCTGTGAACTACTACCAGATGTTGTGCCTGAACACACAGTGTCATGAGTATATGGTCCAACCCACATCCCTCCAAAAAATGTTAAAATATCACCATTCAAAATGTCTTCAGCTGGCTGCTTCAGTATTATCTCTATGGATGAAGAATCAATGAAGCATGCAAACTCCAACTCCTTAATAACAGCTGCCAATAAACACTGCTATGCAATTAAAAGCTTGATTCTGAGCAAAAAACACCAAAAGGGCTATTAACTGACAGTTATAGGAACATGAACCTAAGCATGCCTCCTTGCATTGTGTGTGTGTGTGTGTGTGTGTGTGGAGCTGTAAATCCAAGAACTACTGACACTTTCAGCAACAGGATTCAAATCTGCCAGCCAAAAAGCAGATGTATGAAATCAGTGCCTAAAACAGCTACATTATGTTTCCTTGTTGCACTGTTGCATCTACTTACAGGAAGTGTGGTGAATATGCAGGCGCAGAGTGAAGACGCTGTTCTTTGTTTTTGAAACGCTGGTTCTTTTCCCGGGGCAGCCCAGCTTTCCAAACGCTCATTCACTGAGTCTCCTTTCTTCAGGACGTTATTCTCTTTCCTTCTCTCTCTCTCACATAAGGCCATCCCACTTCCATCGACGTCGTCCTTTCTCCTCTTTTCTCTCCTCCCTCCCCCTTTTCCCCTCCCCCACTCCGTTTGTCAGAGCGACAGAAGAAGAGAAGTTGCATATAATATTATTAGATGATGAGAAAGTTGATGACTAGTTCCTGGATTCCGCGACTTCTCTTCCCATAAACGCGTTGAGACTGATTTATTCACGCGTTTTCTTTTCAGTTTTTTCAGTGCAATTCAACGTCTTGGGAAACGTTACAATAAATTACAAGTTATCCATTTTTTCTTTTGAAAAGCCTTTATGAGCTACCCTACGGAAGAGGTATTGAAATATATTTTGGAATATAAAATTAATTAATATGTAGAATAAGAACATTATGTATTTACATTTTAAAAATACACTTTAACATGTACATAGCATCCATCATTATCAAATATAAATCCTGCACGCTGTATATACTGTATATAGGCAAGGCAAGGAAGTTTTATTTATTAAGCACAGAGGTAGATTCAAGGTGCTGTAAAGAGAAGTTAAAACAACACAATTAAAAATAGCAATATAACGAGATAAATATATATATAAATATAAATACAATTTAAAAATGAGATAAAAGAGTAAAAGAATAAAAATAAATAAGAGGATTTAAAATAATGAGAATAATATAATATAGACATGTATACATGCATGTACTGTACATAACATCCACTTCATATATATATATATAAAGTAATCTATTACATTACCCAATATTTATTCATTTGCACTATTTGTATTTGTTTACAAATACAGAAACACTTGACTTGTATATCGACTTTTTATGTTGTTGGCCATTGTTGCTTTATATATATATATATATATATATATATATATATATATTTATATATATACACCTATTTTGTCATAACATTTCTATGTTTATGTTTACCTATCTTTGTTCAGATTTGTTGTCCTTGTTTTTAGCTGTATGTTCTACCTTCCTGTAAATTGCTCTGTGTGTAACAGTGAGAGCAACTTAAAGCAAATTCCTTTATGACACATACTCGGCCAATAAGGCATTCTGATTCTGATATAACAGTGAGATTTGTAATACAATGACTCAATACAAACAGTAAATGTATTTACCCATCAAAATATTAACAATGCTAGTACAACAAAAAATATTAATCATTTCACATAACACTGAGTATTTTTAAGAAATTAACAAATTGAGTTACTATGTTCCTGTATTGTACTGACTGGTTTACAGCAGGTGTTGATTATTGGCAGAGTTGTAGACTTGACACTTGGACTCAAGTTAGACTTCAGACTTGACTCGGACTTGACTTCGCTTGAGTCTTGAAAGCAAAAACCTTCAAATATCAAGTTTTGACCTGATAAAATCCCAGAACAATGGTGGAAATGGTGAGCCTGCATAGCTGCACTTATTGATTGATTGTAGTATTGATTTATTAAGATTATGCATTGGAAGGACTTGGTTTCAGCTATGTTAAAGAAATTGTTCAAAAGCTGTAATTTTAACGGTCAGCATTCACATGCCTTTAATTCACTTGCAATTTGCTTATGAGGATTTGTGGCTTAGATTGGATTTATCCTTGAAGGAATAGTTCAAGGAGCTTAAGAGGTGGTCGTTGCCTTTGGACAGAGCCAGGCTAAGTGTTTCCCCCTGTTTCCAGTCTTTGAGATAAGCTAAGCTAATCAGCTGCTGGCTGTAGCGTCATACTTACCGTGCAACCATGAGAGTGGCATCGATCTTCTCTTGGTAAGAATGCAAAACAGCATATTTACCAAACTGTCCAACTATATAAAGAAATTGAGATTTGACTTGAGATTACTTTAGGAATGCCTGAGACTTAACTTTGACTTGACAGCTCAGATTATTGGTTGTGGAATCATATAGTTGTTTTCTTCGTTGAAGGCTCCAGAAAAGATTTCCGATCCTAAGCTTCCCCCTGGTTGCTGTATCTCCTCCTGTTCGTTCCTCTCTTCTCACTCAGGGAGCTGAGCTACAGACATAAACCACACTTATTACATTGTGGTCTGTGGAACTGTGACAACTCAGGGAAGACTGTCACACTGAGACCATATGAAGATTTTAGGGAGGGCAAACACAATGCAGCAGGGAACAGTGAATGACACTGGGCCCCAACTGCATGTTTTGAAGGATCGTGTGGCTTGTAAGCAATGTTAAATGGTGATGGTGATAAATTGCTGGAGGAAGTCCATATAGATGAATGTAGACGTTACACAATTCTGTTTAGAGTCACTTGAGACTCTATCAGAGGTATCATTTACAGACAGGTTTGGAAAAACATGTTCATGCTTTTATTTTTGGCAGAATGGAAACACTAGTCTTTCCTCAGGTCTCTGCACTGGCTTCTGGCGTATTTTAGAATAATGGGTAAAGTATTCCTGTTTGTCTATAAGTCTGGTTTAAAAATACATTTGATTGTCTTGATTATCTCCTGATATCAGCCTCAGACCATCAGGTAGCAGTCGGTTAACAGTTCCAAATTAAACATCAAGAAGCAGCATCACTTAATATTGCCCACATACTCTGAGGATATAGGACTTGCCTGAAATCTGACTCCCCTGTAAAAGAAAGGTAAAAACTCCATTGCTCCATTTAAATAAATCTTAAGCACCAGCTTCTTCACCCTGCACTCTCCTGTATTTATTTCTGTACATTTTTATCCTTTTAATTTATGTTTTAAATTCCCTATGCTGTATTTCTCATTTATTGTCTTTTAAACCTCATGAAAAGCACTGTGAACTGCCTTTGTGCATGACATGTCCTATAATTAGCCTTGCCTTGATATAATTTAAAGCATGGCTACAGTTGTATTTTACTTGCTGTATTCAGTGACTTATAGGTTCAGCTTTTATGCGATACCTCTTTTCCAAATTTTTATGAGAAGAGAAAATAATCTGGTGGAGGGATCCCCAAGTCTTGTCTTTATGAGGTCTTGCACATGTTCAGCTTCATGTCTTCAGTCTCTTTGTTTAGATATTCCAACAGAGAATATGCATCCAAATCAGCAGGCTTCAGCCAATGGAGGAGCTTCGATGTTGAGAAAACACTGTACTGTGAGTAAAATGTTACTCCAGCCAGACACCCATATAGTCTTTTTCAGCAAAAATAAAATTACACCAGAAAAAAAACTAAAATGTCATCAGTTTAATAAGCTTTCTGGATGTCTTTCTCCTTCTCATGCATCTGTTTATTAAACAGATGTTAAGTATGTGGATGGACAAAATTGCATAAACTGCACAGTTTTTGTTTAGACTATCAAACATGATCGTAAGCAAAGATCCCATAGTGTCAGCACTGGTGAGGGTCTACTTGTGACCACTGATCCAATTCACTTTCTACGTGTTTGACATCCGTCATCATGATTATTTAGGCTTTTCCCCTTATTTTGCAGTGTTTGTGACAGTGCAAATCAAACACCACATTGGAATTTATTGCATTCTCCCTGCATGCTGTTTCTGTTATTTTCTTCCAGCCATACAAAACCTAAAAAGAAAAACAACTCCTCTTCCCTGCCTGTTAACACCAGCTTTCATTTCCTCTCTGGGATGCTGCAGTGGGAGTTTGTTAAGTGCAGGCCTCTTCACAGCCTCAAACTTCATACTCTACAGTTTGTCTCGTTCACACGGCGCTGTGTCATTTGGTTGAGCCCTGCCTTCAGGACTTCCTCTCTACACACCAGCTCTGTCTGTGTGTGTCGTCCTGGTGAGAACACTGTGGGAGGCAGAGAAGTCTGTAAATAGATAAGTGTGGTCAAGACTGCGCTCTGGTCTCAGAGGCAGGAGGATGTTCTTAGCTGCAGGGCAACTCCATGGGAAATGCAGACAGGACTTATGAGACACTGGGAGAAATGATTGGGTTTGATGGTTAGTCGCTGTGGGGAGGAAGTTACGCTCTGTGCAGAAATTATGCCATGATGCCATTCCTGGTGCATGTGTGTACAGATACATATGTGTAAGGGCTGGTATTATTGTGTTAATTGCAGTAGGGCTTTAAATATGTAGCTGCACTGATTCTAAAACTGATAATAGATGATTCAACAAAGATGTACATGTTGGTGTTTAAATTTCCAAAAAGAAGTGGCCAAGGGCTTTGTATTTTGATTGTATGGGTGAACAAAGTAGTTAAAATTCATAATGTTTTATTTTTGGAATACAATAATTGTGAGTGTATATTATCAGGTAATGTCATATTAAGCATTCATATATATTTAAGGAATATACTGAGTTTTCAGAACATAAGTCAAAACTTGTACATTCTTGTTCACACAAACTTTAGCAGATACCTAAAACCTTTCACATAAACAAATATATCATATAGTATAAAGCAGTGGTTCCCAACCTGTGGGTCAGAACCCCTCCAGTGGGTCACAAGGTAAATCTGAGGTGTTCGTCAAGATGATTAATGGGATTGGAAAAGACAATAAAGAAGAAGTTTGGCTACAAAATGTTCATTTGTTTGGATTTTTCTCTAATCTTTTTTTGTGAAGTATTGGTCAGTGTTAGTAACTTTCTTAACTTTCGTAACTCTTTGAACTTTGACCAATTATTAAAATGGCACAATTTGAAAACTCTTTGGTGGAGCTACTATAACTCACAGATATCTGAAACCTGTGACCAGGGTTCACAAGTAGCACTGCTTTATTTTAAGGGGCTGCAAGCCAAAAAGTTTGGGAACCATGGGTATAAAGGAGAAGGACAAAAATACACGGGAGAGAATACACCTGTTGTGTTATACACACTAATAAAGATCAGTCCAGTTTTGAGTTGTTTGAGTTATGGATGTGCTATTACCTTCTCTAATCAAACAATGTAGAAAAGGCCACAGCCTCCACTTGGTTAGCTGAGATCTTTAAGTCCTGCACTAAATATGGCTTTTAAAGAGTTAGGATGAATAACGTGGCCACATACTGTACATTAGACAGGGTGCCAAAAACCTCTGCTCAAACATCCTCCAGCCTTAGACATGTAGGAGACATGTGAGGGTGCCTGGATCACCCCTGCATCTTTAAGCTGCTTTAATCAATATTTTTTACTAACAATGGATCAAATGACTGTGTCTATGCGAAAGGGGTCGACGAACCCGCTGAGAATTATCACCTGACTCTGCAGCTTCCCCTCAGCTACACAGTCTTTCAGCTCATTGTTTTGGTTTTAAGGCCCACAACGTTATTATTTTGGTCCACTCTCACTGCTCTCATCAGCTTTGTTTTTCGACGAAGCAGACAGATGTTTTCAGCGAAGCAGCTCTGATAAACCGACTGTACTCGATAGCTCCAAGCAGCTGACAGACAAAGTTAGCCACTAGCTTGTGAATATAGTAGAGCTAGCTGCTAATGAGCCAGATATTTCCCTCAGGAGTTGACAGAGCTAAAAGGAGGGTGAATATGAGACTTGCATTCATCAGATGGCCATAGACACGTCTCCAAATGAATGTTAAGGTTTCTTCCTATTGCCTGGATGTGTAAAATGCAACTTTGTGCAAACAAGGTCACCGTATCAACTTAAAAGATGATGATATGTCAGTGTTGTGTTTACAACTTCTTTCCATTGCCCCCAAATGGCCAAAAAATGAGTTAATGTGGGTTTAAACAATTTCATTCTAGTTTTGCTGATTTAGATGAAGCCTGTGAAGTACTCTAATCTGTAGTAGAAAATGCCTGATGCATTTTGAAGATGAATGTATCAAACTAACTGCCACAATGTTTCTGATATGTGTGAGCCTAGTTCCTCTTCTCATTGCACTTCAGTGTGATCCAAAGTAGGAGATGGATTATCTCTTTTATGCACATTAATATTACACCTTTTTACAAAGGGTCAATGTTCAAACATTTTTCTCTCTGGCTACTCTGTGGGGCTCCAAGAGATGCTGAAAATTGTTTTGTTTTTTTAACATTTTCAACCTGCAGATACCTGAAAAAGTTAGACTGAGGAAACATGCTGATAAATTGGTTCTCTCATGACTATGTCTATCACTTGATTCAAGGCCTTCACACTAGGTGAAGCTTTACCTTGATAGCATGAATAAGATCTTGAATATTACAAAGTAACACCAAACAACCACGATGGTAACACACATTCATTTTCATCCCATTTTAGCAAGCCTGAATAGAACTTTATTTTTCTTTTAAAATACCTTGAGCTCATGTTGTTCTGACATACACATACTGCCTGTCCTTGAAGAAAGAATCCAGTTAATTAGGGATAAAATGCTTCAATCCAGTGAGGTAAACATAAACATACAGTAGGCAGCAGTGTGGTCAGAGTCCTGGCATTTAGAAAAAAGGAGAGTCCATCATTTGTGTTTTTGTTTTTGAGGATTTCCCAGCAGTACACAGTTTGATGTTGGAAATAAGGTCACGCTGGGACACACATGAGACAGAAATAAGGTATGACATAGAGGTGACACAAGACGTTTGGACCACAAAAACACAGCAAAGAAGAACATAACAGATGAGTTATAGGTCACCCAAACAGAGCACACAGAGCCTGCTGGGACAAGCCAAGCATGAGTAAAGTCATGACTTTATAAGAAAGAAAATGCTCTGATGGCTCATTTTGACCATGATGGAAAATAAAGTTGTTTCATTTCATCTAAAAAAACAAAAGCAGCATCTGTGTCTGACTCATGAGTGTGCACACAAATACATAACCTAGAGATCATCTTATATGGTGATTTTGAAGAGTACTTTGGCTCACCATTTGCTTTACAAATATTTTGACTCTTTGCTTATCCAAATTTATCTGACAAACCCTCTTCCACTAATCTCAACATATTAACGACCTGCAGACACAGGGAATGAACTAAAACGCTGCAGCATCTCCTGACTCATTTCCTGTAAAATCACATTAAGCATTAAAACCTAACTAGCATCAACAGTGTTACACGGCTGTTTGTTTTGCCAAAATAAACTTAAGTCTTGGATGCAGGTGACTTCGTGAATTGTGTTTGGACAATGTGTCTGTGGTTGCTAACAAACAAAAGAGAAACAACACATACCGGCTAACTCAGTGTGATATTTGAAAGGGGTCATTCCTCATGCTTTTCATAATCCTACAGCAGTATGTTCTATGTGATTTAAAATATGGAAAATGTAAACAAGGATATAAAGAGAGCATTGTTTTGAGGTCAAGGATCTGCTGCTCACAGTTACTTAAATCTTCATGCGATATATACAAGTCCAGGATTTTATTGGATTCATCTGGCTAATATTTGATGATAAATTGCACTGATTATCTTTTCATGTACATTAGAGTAGTAGCAGGCTGTCGCTGTTCAGTTTTCTGCACAGTCATGCTGTGAAACTTTACAGTGAGATTAGAAGGAGCAGTTAAAAGATAAGTTACTGTAAACCGTCTGTGCAGCTCGACATATTTACAGTGTCTTCTCGCCAAGAGGTAATGAAAAGAAGAAGGTAATGAAAAGTTGCGCCGCTACTTTATTACAGTGAACTACAAGTAGACTGGTTTAAACCATCCTTCTCTTTACTTACTGTCACAAAGTTTATGTTCACCTGTTGTGAAGCAACTACTGCAGTAAAGCCCTAGTACTACTCTATGTGGTCTGCAAACATTTCAGGTTTCTTACAGCTGATTGTTATTATAATACAAATACAAATTTGCCGGTGGGTGACAAATTAAAGGACATAGAATAAAAAAGGAGGGAATATGTTAAATGAGGAGTGAAAACACATTTTTAATATACTTTGTGCACAAATGCAAACACTTAAGAGGCAAAAGGAAGACATAAAGGTTTCAAGCTTGGCTCCTGAGGAAGAACACTATGTTTGCAATTCTGAGAAGCTGCCTGTCAAGGCCTTTTTGTGTTCCTTTTGCCTTTTACAACCTGCACTTGTGCACAAACTAAGTATATTAAAAAACTCAAAATCAGTTCTCGGTGTGGATTTCTGACAAATGAAAGGGGGAATAAAACGACATGTGTCTTTGTAAGGTGTTGGGCCACCACGAGCCTGCAGAACAGCTTCGGCGCTCAAAAGGGATGAACACCGCTCTGCCAAAAGACGTTCCCTCATTTGGTGTTTTGATGATGGAGGTGGAGAGTGCTAACACCTCAGTCCAAAATGTCCCATAGGAATTTCAACTGGATTGACATCTGGTGACTGCAAAGGCTTTAACATATCATTCACATCTTTCTGATACTGATCAAACCATTCAGTGACCTCTTGTATGGAAGCATCTGCATTGTTATTTTTCTCCACTCATTTATTTAGGTTTCAGGTTTCTGTCTGTACATAAGAGAGAAAAGTGTTTACTGAAGAATGTGTACAATAGTGCCCTCTTGTGTCTCAAAGTAGTATTACATTGGATAGTTTTTACTACCTTCTTCTTGTTTAGTACAAAAAAAACCTAAGAAGTGGGTCATGCTGCATCCAGATGCAATTTCTTACAGCTACTGTCTTTATGCAGCATAAGAGAGATAAGAAACAAGAGACTCCAGCCAGTTTATATGGTCACAGAGTGCTCTCCCTCTCTTTCTCTCACTCACTCAATGTCTTTCTCCATATTTATCTCTCTGTGGCCTACAAATCCACAAAGAATGGACGATTTCAGCAGAATGTCTTCTTCAGCTTGAGCTGTGATTGGACCATAGGAAGGGGTGGAGGTAAAAAGGGGGCTGCAGTGGCACAGAGAGTCCCTCTATAACAGGAGAACAGAGAGTGAAGCAACACAGAAAACAGCACATGCGTGAAGGTTATGGGGAGAGGTTTTGGCTCTACAGGCTCTGATGCAGATCAATTTCATTTTGTGGCTTAGGGTTCACTGCATTCAGCACAAGCTCTGTACACACACACAAACTCAGGCCAGAAACATGAATGTGCAACTAAATATGTCATGAATGACATATAGTTGGAGACTGAAGAAACTGGGTAAGATCATCAATAATCAACATATAACAACATCATTAGCATAACTTGCAATGCTGTTTACAATGTAAAAACATAAACTCATGTCAAGAATAACAATTTGGGGTGTTACACCAAATTTTCTCTGTTCAGCATGTTACAAGTCAAACACTGGACACAGGAGTCAATAGTTAACCACAACTTTATCAGTGTCAGCCCAGGTAATTTCAGATGTGTTTCCCCACAGAAAGACCCAGGCTTGCAAACTTGCAATTTTGTGCACCCTCTTCCTCCACCTCTTTTTCCCAGCCAGCCTCGCTCCCAATCTTCAACACCCCCCCCATTGAAACTGCAAGGACGGCCTCAGTGCCAGCGTCAGTCTGCGAGAACTAGTTGTGGCTGCAAAGAGAAGAAAATGTAACCCAGTACAGCTTCTGGTCAAAGCCTGATACTCCAACTGGAATAGTTGGAATTACTCGGAAAAAACACATTATGTAAATAGATTTCCTAGAACTGAATCTATAGTGTAACCTCACAAGGCCCCACATATAAAAACTCTTGATGTGGTTTCTGTGACAACAAGAGAAGGAGAAAGAGAGGAAGAGCTCTTAATCTTGTATCTAAAAGAAGGTGATCACTGGTCCCTTCATTGCATGTTAGAGCTATTTCTGCTCTTACACATAAATACACATGCACACACTTGCAAACATGTTGACAAACACTCACTAAAAAATCCACATGCACTACACATGTACATTTAAACAGTTGTGCCTGAGGGGAGACGTTCAGAAGGTTCCCTCTGATGCTGCCTTTGCAAGTGAAACTGTTACACTTCACAGTAAACAGACCACTCCTCTCTAAATACAGCCAGGGTAAAAGAACACTACATTTAAGTTGCCAGTGAGGATAAACTGTTTTTTCTGTTTGATGAATGACTGGACTTTTTTTTTTTTTTTTTGCTTTTGGGCAGCTCTGTTTGGTAACCACTTAAATGCTAAAGGTCACAGATCAGATTCCTAGTCTTTCTTACCTTTATATTTCTCCTGTTTGTCTGAGAGCTTATTTTTATCCAGATGTGAAACATAACTATAAACATTTTATTTGGCTTAAAGGCATAGTTGGAGATTTTGGGAAATATGCTTCTTCACTTTCTTGCCTAGAGTTAGATGAGAAGCTCAAAACCACTCTCATATCTCTTATATTTTAAGCTACAGCCAGAAGACGTTTAGCTTAGCTTAGCACACAGCATGGAAACAAAAACCAAACAGTAAAAACAAGTTTGTGGTTTTACAGGGGATTGTGTGTTGCTTTTTGGCTGGGCACAGTGACTTCTCACCCTGAGATTGACTCCTGGAAGTGGCCGAAAAATATTTAAATATCAATTTGTTGTTCATACTACATGGTTTTAGATTAAACAATTGAGATATAATGTCTTAATTAGTGAGCTTTAGAGGTGCTCGTAGGCAGAATTTGTTAGCTTTGGACAGAACCACGCTAGCTGTTTCCCCCTGTTTCCAGTCTTTGTGCTAAGCTAAGCTAAGCTAAGCAAACCTTGTCGTGGCTCTAGCTTTATATTTAACAGACGAATATGAGAGTGATTTTTTCTCATCTAACTCTCAGCAAGAAAGCAAATAACAAATCTCGAACTATTACTTTAACCTGTTACTGTAAAATCCAGTTTTCCCCTTTTATTTCCCCTTTGCTGCTTCCCACATCATGGCCGCACCATTCATCAAATGGAAATAAGACAATGTGGACACAATTCTACAAAATTCAGCCCGAACTATTTGAAATCTTTGGAAATTTCGGTATATCCACTAGAATTTTAAGTCCTTTGGGTTTGAACAGTGCTTGGCTGCACAGCATGAGTTTGTAACAACTAAACTGTGAGAACCTGTGAGAGTTTACTGTAAAATGGACTGCATATTTGCAAACTAGTGCCAGAATCCATTTTTGGGACATGTAACACTTAATGTAATGCGGTAAACACAGTCCTTTTTGGTCAGCAGAGGGGACAACTCCAACTACAACTCCAATACAAGTTGATGAAATCCTATGGTGAACTATAGATTAGAGGCATTTTTCTGAACTTTGACTCTGTTGATGAATACCTTAGGGAGGCCTATCTGTAACATTCCCCCTGAAACTGGGTAGACCAGAGTTGACAGAACTTTACACCAGCACTCTATTGAAGGTCAATATCCCTGTGTGTGTGTGTGTGTGTGTGTGTGTGTGTGTGTGTGTGTGTGTGTGTGTGTGTGTGTGTTTTATTTGTACATGTTTAAATACGTGTCTGTGTGCAGTGCATGGAAAAAATAAGGACAGCAATGAAGACTGTGACTGGTAATGGAGGTGTTAACCTGTATTAATGCAATCTACATGCAGCAGTGTTTTTTAAATACTGACATACAAGACAAAATGGTCCAGCAGGGCTCTGGTTCAAGAAAACATATCTGTCAAGAGCTGCAACTAATGATTATTTTCATTATCGATTAATCTGATGTCATCTTCTTAATTAATCGCTAACTCGTCTAGTCTAAAAAACATCAGAAAAAAAGTTGAAAATGTAGGGCCTAGGGCCTAAAGTGATGTCATCAAATGGAGATTGTCACAATGGCGAAGCTGGAACCATCTAATTGTTGGCATTTTTGCTTGAAATATGATTTTAACAATTAATTTTATACCAATTAATTTAATCGAACAATTGTTGCAGCTCTATATCTGTTATAGTATGTGCCATAGCTTCTTTGCATGGCCTAAGATTAAAACGTTTTTTAATCTTGAGTTTAAAGAGTTTTACAAACCACAAATATTTCTGTTCATTTATAAGATCTTCAAAGCTGGATTCAGAGCCATATAAAACCACAACATACTTCAGTCAATCAACACATATTGCTCTTATCAGTCTTTTGTCCCAATTGGACAGAGGTGCATTATGCAAGCTTATCTCCTCATGCATTTTCAGAAGGTTCCAACTGTGAGGACACTGTAAGTTTGTAATGTCCCTGATTGCATCCTACATTTCAGGGTCACACAAAGAAGACCCAAAGTATTTGGTTGGTTTAATGTAACCAAGCTGGTTAACCAAGAGGTCATAAACATGTATGAACATTTTACCAAAAAGCTAATTTGCACACTCAACAAGTAAACTCAACAACATAATAAAGATGCTTAAACTAACCCTGGTACTTTATTTCATGTTACACGGCACTGTGTCCCACAATTTGTCGGACAGTAGTTTACAACAAAGCACACATGGTTTGGGAGTAAGTTAATGTTTAAACTAGAGATATTAATATAATCATTAAACTGACACATCTCTCTTTCACATGTCCCTGGTCTTACCTGAACTGACTGTTACAATCCATGTCATCTTTAGTGATGTGTGAGCCAGACAATGTTGCACAATTTCCAAACAGACATGTGGCAATTAGACATGAATTTGGCACCAACATGAAATCCTCCCATATTCACCCAGCAGTATAAAACTGGTGAGGAGCAACTCTCTCTACTCTTCGGGTCAAAAGAGGGGTTCGCTGTTACCAAGTGCTTAGTGCTTCAACTGAAACTGGGAAAAAAGAGATGGCTCCTGGCAAGAAGGTAAAATAACCTCTGTGCAGACTATACTGCTTGTATATTACTTCTTTGTTTTTCCGCAGAAAACTGCGATTTTGTTAATGCAACATGCATAGCTTTTACATCATGCAATGCAATAAAATACTATAGGTTGTCCTAGTAGTTGTCCCATTGGTCGATGGACTGTCGTCTGTAAGGAAAATGTTGTCAGTGCAGGTTTTATGTGTGTGCGTGCATGTGATTTGTGAAATATCCAGACTAAAGCGTTATCTTAGGCTAAAAACTGCTTTTAACTTTGCACCTTTGTACCTGGACTGCAGCTTCTCGCACATAAACACTTACAGAATCATTGCACACATTGTCTCTGTATCAACTGCAAACTGCGACAAAACTGTTCACATATAACATCACATGTCTGTCTTTAAATACATACAAACACATACATTTTGTCTGTCCATTGTTGTCCTTCTTCCCTGTTGTATTTCTAGAGATATTAAGTAATATACAAAATATCATTAAGCTCATAAGCCATGTGTGCATGGATCCCTCTGCTCCCACAGAGTATCCTTGAGCGTCTGAATGCTGGGGAGGTGGTGATTGGCGACGGAGGCTTCGTGTTTGCTTTGGAGAAGAGGGGGTATGTGAAGGCTGGGCCATGGACTCCTGAGGCTGCTGTCACACACCCTGAGGCCGGTAAGACAGACAGCACACACACCTATTGTATCCAAAACCTCATGAAGCCCAGAGGGAAGGTGCACAAACCTAAAATAACAAAGTTTTACCTTTAATATGACAAATCTGTATGTTTCCATCAGTGCGGCAGCTGCACAGGGAGTTCCTGAGGGCAGGATCAAATGTCATGCAGACATTTACATTCTACGCCAGTGATGACAAACTGGAGAACAGGGGTCAGACCTTGAAAATCTCTGTGAGTACCCAACTATAGCACTTTGCAACCAATATTAGCGAGATTGTGTAGATCTTGAAAATTCTACCCCGTACTGATTGTGGACTTATCAATAAACATGAGTTGTATTGTACAGAGCATGATCATCAACAAACTCATCACCTGACTCATTCTTTCAGGGGGCACAAATCAATGAGGCAGCCTGTAACCTGGCAAAGGAAGTAGCCAGCGAAGGAGACGCAATGGTAGCTGGTGGAGTGTCTCAGACTCCATCCTACCTGAGCTGCAAGAGTGAGACAGAGGTGAAGGCCATCTTCAAGAAACAGCTGGAAGTGTTTGTGAAGAAGAATGTGGATTTCCTGATTGCTGAGGTGAATTCACGTCTTATTTCATTTTGTTAAGTGCACAAGTCACGTCAAAACTTCTATAATCTGAAAGATGATTAGTGAAGCAAATGGTGACTGTGTTGTTTCTGTCGTTGCAGTACTTTGAGCATGTTGAGGAGGCGGAGTGGGCCGTGCAGGTGCTGAAGACCAGCGGAAAGCCTGTAGCCGCTTCTCTGTGCATCGGACCGGAGGGAGACATGCACGGCGTCTCACCTGGAGAGTGTGCTGTCAGGCTGGTGAAGGCCGGTACGTATTTCATCTACCCTGCATGATCTCACGATTTTTCCTTTTGTTTTTTTACTTGAAAGTTAGCTGTGTCATCTGATGTAACAATCCCGCATGTTCTTCTGTAGGTGCCCAGATTGTGGGAATCAACTGTCACTTTGACCCCATGACCTGCGTAAAGACTGTCAAGATGATGAAGGAGGGAGTGGAGAAGGCCGGGCTGAAGGCTCACTACATGGTGCAGCCCCTGGCATACCACACCCCCGACTGCAACTGTCAGGGATTCATCGACCTGCCAGAATTCCCCTTTGGTAATATGCTTTGCTTGGACATTCAAATAAAAAAAAACATCTACCAGGTGACAGTCGTGCGGGTGGCGGCTTTTCAGCAGGTGTATGTTTCTAGAAACCACGGATACATTTAATTTCAAACGTTTAATCTCTGCGTTTCAAACGCTCTGCAAATTGTGCCGTCGAACAGTGGTCTCTGGTGCTTTTGCAACTTCTGACTACTGACCTCCTCCGATTAAGAAAATCAGCTCTTAAAGACGTCATCTTAACTGCATCTCCATGATACGTATTGTAGAAATATACCTATGTATTAAATGCATTAAAACGTACAGATTGCACATATCTGTGGTTTGCAGAAACGTACAATTCATAAATTTTTTTCGGGCAACTGGGCTACGGCTTTTCACAATTGCCTCCTTTTCCTTCTGCTCTCAGCCCTGGAGCCCAGGATCCTGACCCGCTGGGACATGCACCAGTACGCCAGAGAGGCCTACAAGGCTGGCATCCGATTCATTGGCGGCTGCTGTGGGTTTGAGCCTTACCACATCAGGGCTGTGGCAGAGGAGCTGGCCCCTGAGAGAGGGATAATGGCCCCTGCCTCAGAGAAACACGGAATGTGGGGTGCTGGTCTGGAGATGCACACCAAGCCCTGGGTCAGAGCCAGGTAAACCATCCAAAATATTCAACACACTGAAATGCACACAATTTTAGGAATCATATTATTTGGTGCATCTTTTCTTCTGTGTATAACATGTGTCTTTATCTCCTCTAGGGCCCGTCGTGACTACTGGGAGAATCTCATGCCCGCATCTGGTCGTCCCAAGTGCCCGTCCCTGTCCACACCAGAGGGCTGGGGTGTGACCAAGGGCCACGCTGACCTGCTGCAGCACAAAGAGGCTACCAGCATCCAGGAAATGAAGCATGTGCTAGAGATGCAGAAGAAGGCCAAGTCCTCTGTATGAGCAAGGCAGAGCGAGAAAACTGAGGCACCCATCCCTTCAGTCGGTCAACAAGAGAGGGACGAGGGGGAAGGAGTGAAGTCTTTCCCAGTTCCCTTTGGAGATAAAACGCACTTGTAACAGCGATGCTCCAGTTGTGGAGTATTACTGTATAAACCCCGAAACAATAAACCTGAGTTTGTCACTTAATTTTGTTGTCAATATTATTATTTAATTATAAACATGTCACACTTTCACATATGCACTGATTTAGAAGTTACTCAATCCTTAGTGCTTTGTTAAAAGTGGCTGCCTACTATCAAGTTGGACTTTATTTTTGTCCATTCAGGGTGATAAAAAACAGAAACACACACCAACAACTGTAATTAATCCGGACCAAACTAGTAGAACACACTCACAGTACTATCATTCAGTAAAAGAGGGGAGGGAAAGGAGTAAACATTGCAGTTGTGTAACCTGCCTCTTGCCAATCAGAGCAGCTCTTACTCAGACCCCTCCCCTACTTCAGAGAGATTTATAGTTGCCCTCTGCTCTAATGTTGCTTCAGCCTCTCAAAGTCTGAGCAGTCAGGGGTCCACACAGCTGCAGGATTATGGCACCAGGAAAGAGGGTATGTGTGGACTTTTGTGGTATGCTATCAGAATATCCATGCAGAGAATTACAACTGATAATTTTGTGGACTGCCAATAATTCAATATGTGTGATGTCTCTCTTGAGCTCCAAACTGAATCATATCATAGAACAACTGAATGTAATATAATGATAGATTAACCCAAATTACAAAGAAGATTGCCTTTATTTGTCCAGGTTTTTAAAGATCTTTGTGTCTGAGATTTCTGCATCCCAATGCACTGGAGATGAATGAAGTATTTATTCTTAAAATTTTGATCTATCACATTCTGAAAGAGTTTAAGAAGTAAAAATATTTTGAAAAACATTAATTTAAATAATCGTGTTTTCAACATTTTACATTAAGATTTGCCTTTATAAGAAACAAAGTTTTCCTTTCCCCTAAATAACAGATAATTTAACATTAATTTTAATTATTGTTTTAATATTGTACAATTTCTATGATTTGTCAAGTTTTATATTGGGATTTTTTGGAAACTTTGCTCTCAAATCTGACTCTCACTGTGGTATAACTTTAGGAGGATCTGGTGAGGGTTCATGACATGAGTGCATGGATGCAAATGCATTTTGCAAACACAGTCTAAAGTGTAATAAAGAGGACCTTTTCAGACTGAGGCTAAATGGTCACACAAAGTCTAAACTTTACTTTGACAGCCAAGCATGTTGGAATCAAAAGGTGCAGCTCTATCAGTCATTACAAGCAGTGCAGCTGATCTCAGACGTGCTGCTTTCTTGATGACTCAGGGTCACTGAGAGAAGGGGGGATGTGGCACTGGATTTGGGAAACCGCTATGCATGAGGCATAATGTTTAGATATAAATTTCTATTTATTTCTAGTGTCTTAACAGAGTCAGTCTGGCCAGAGGTGGGCCATAATGCTGTACAGGATCAATACTAGAAGGTAGTATGCTGGTGTCAGCTGGTGTTCTTTGAATGAAAACCTGCAGACCCTTTGGCCTCAGTGGCTCATCTCCAGCCTGACTAATCTAGTGATATTCAATCTACATCATTCTAAACTTACATTTATCCATAATCACAGGGAATCTTGGAGCGTCTTGACGCTGGGGAGGTTGTGATCGGCGATGGAGGCTTCGTGTTTGCCCTGGAGAAGAGAGGCTATGTGAAGGCCGGTCCCTGGACCCCCGAAGCCGCTGCAGAGCACCCTGAAGCAGGTGAGAACAAGCTGTTTTACCAACTTTAATGCTCTATTTCAACTTCTTCATTATCCTCTGCAAGTGTTCCCTGAAAATTACCTTTCCTTATGCATTATGTGTCACAGTTTAGATGGATTTGCTAGTATGTTCACCTGCTGATGTGATCTGTTTGTTTGATGATATTCAGTACGACAGCTGCACAGGGAGTTCCTGAGAGCTGGGGCCAACGTTATGCAGACCTTCACCTTTTACGCCAGTGATGACAAATTGGAGAACAGAGGCAACAAGCTCACCTTCACTGTAAGTTAAATGGGACATCACACCACTTTCACAGGAATACTCAGAATATCCTGCAGGTGGTTGGTCATCTGTACACTGAAAACGTTAGCTAAAATGACTCAAACCATCAGTTCCTTTATCAATGTATATTAATCACAAAGTAAACAATGTAGAAGCAGTGCTCATTAGCAATATCCATAAAGTGGTAATCTCAATTTCCGCTCTTTATAGAAATACTTGTGATATTCTTTTACGTGTATCAGTGCTGACTATTTGATTCTTGCCTTTGTTTCACCATTATTTGACTTTTTCTGCAGGGAGCTCAGATCAATGAGGCTGCCTGCGATTTGGCCCATGAGGTTGCCAATGAGGGCGACGCTCTGGTTGCCGGTGGAGTGTCTCAGACTCCATCCTACCTGAGCTGCAAGAGTGAGACAGAGGTGAAGGCCACCTTCAAGAAACAGCTGGATGTGTTCATCAAGAAAAATGTGGACTTCCTGATTGCTGAGGTAGAGATTTTCTTTTAAAAACACCACTTAATCATAAGGGCAACTGCATTTATTCCTCATTTTTTAAGGCATTTTCTGGTGGATGTTCTTAAGCCATGTCATGTCGGGAACATGGTTTGACTGAGTGCCGATGTCTCTGTCCTGCAGTACTTTGAGCACGTTGAAGAGGCTGTGTGGGCTGTGCAGGTGCTGAAGGAGACAGGGAAGCCTGTGGCCGCTTCTCTGTGTATCGGACCAGAGGGAGACATGCACGGTGTCTCACCTGGAGAGTGTGCTGTCAGGCTTGTCAAAGCCGGTGGGTACAGAGCACTCTAATATACCCATGAGTATAACTTGTTATTGGTCTATTTCAATCTAAAAGGGATAGCCCCTGTCTTTTTTCTGAATAGATGCTCTAAATAGTAACTGGAATTCTAGTTTTTGAATACTGGAGGTAAATGTAAGAGAAGCATGAAACTTGAGATTTAACTTTAAACTTGTTCATATTAACTCATCTTGTCCTCACATGACCTCTCTGTAGTGTGACTAGGCAGTGTTTGCTGATATGACACATCTGTTCTTAGACTACTGGTATTATAAGTTAATAACTGGGACCAGTCTACATGCCAAAACTGTGCCCGTTAGTTTTTCTGTTGAGTTACCAGTGCGGAAATGTGGACCATTAAAAGGAATCAGCCAAATTCAAAACGTCTTATAGATTCAACCCAAACTTTGCAGCCACAACTGCAAACCACAGTTGGTGTGGTCTCTTCTACATTGCTTGCTCTGTAACAGTCAGCTCATTCCAATGCATGTTTTTCTGTAGGTGCCCAGATTGTGGGAATCAACTGTCACTTTGACCCCATGACCTGCGTGAAAGCTGTCAAGATGATGAAGGAGGGAGTGGAGAAGGCCGGGCTGAAGGCTCACTACATGGTGCAGCCCCTGGCATACCACACCCCCGACTGCAGCTGTCAGGGATTCATCGATCTGCCAGAATTCCCCTTCGGTAATAATATACTGTGTTGCATTTTAATTTTACCATTCCGTTAATGTAAGTTCTTTCTAAGGGTGCATGTACTGCATTACATTGCAGCAAGGTCAACCATTCAACACAGAAATACATAATTTCACCAAAAGCAACCGACCTGCAGTCAAATGTGTATAAAACTGAATCTTCTGTCAGGTCTGGAGCCCAGGATCCTGAGCCGCTGGGACATGCACCAGTACGCCAGAGAGGCCTACAATTCTGGCATTCGCTTCATTGGTGGCTGCTGTGGATTTGAGCCTTATCACATCAGGGCTGTGGCAGAGGAGCTGGCCCCTGAGAGAGGCTTCCTTCCAGCTGCATCAGAGAAACACGGCAACTGGGGTGCTGGTCTGGAGATGCACACCAAGCCCTGGGTCAGAGCCAGGTGAGAAGCAACTTTTAATTTGTTAATCTGTCACTGAATACCATAATTATGCTCCTAAACTCAGTCAAATGGGAAACATTGAGGTTTTCAGCAATAGTGAGTACTAACTGGCATGAGTGTTCTTGTCTTTTTGTCTCTTTTAGAGCCCGTCGTGACTACTGGGAGAACCTGAAGCCAGCCTCTGGTCGCCCCCTGTGTCCCTCCATGTCTGCCCCCGATGGCTGGGGTGTTACCAAAGGCCACAGTGATCTCATGCAGCAGAAAGAGGCCACCTCTCAGGACCAACTCAAGCAGCTGTTCGACAGGTCAAAGAGCCACTGAGTTAGTCTGTCTCTGGCTGCAGAGCTGAGTCAAACAGCCGTGTCGTGGAGCTACTCACGCTGCACAGTGGTGTGCTCTATCTGCATACAGTACTGAACCTAACAAATATATTGTCGGGGGCCGAATCTTCACTTGAGACTGGCACTGTTGTGTGCATCTGTTGATTGTAAAACTGTAGTTTATGTGAAGCCACAGTGGTGTCTCGAGTTAGGAGTCGGCCCACGTTAAGATCGGGACCTTTTTGTTTTCCATGACTCTGGACCAGTTTGTTCAATTAAAAAAAAAGAATCTAATAAAATGTGAATTGGTCACTTGACTGTTGAGATGTAGTTTCTTGCTGTGGATGGGTGGGTGGAGACGGGGTAGGGGTATCTCTACTTCATCAGTTCCATCATCTGGAGATATGTGATCATCATGCTCACAAACACATTTATTATTGGAAAGAGCTATAATACATGGACAAATACAATATAGACTATAGCAAAGCTCCAATGCAATGAGAAGTGCCATTTGATGCTTGGGTCTATATCAGTGGGCTTATTCTTGCCATGGAAAAGGAAAAAGAGACTGAAATGTCTGATTAATTGTAGGCCTGTTAAGTTTACATTTAACAACATACACATATTGCCACCCAAGTGGCTCTCTGCAGTCTGCACAATATAATGTCAGAACATGCCATAAAGGTCTGGAAATCCCTTAGTCCCACACTGTGGTTCAAGGGCTGGAGATGGGCTTTATTATTTATGAATGCGGAATTACACGAGTAAAGATAGACACTTAACATTACAAGGCTTTAGTGAATCGTGCAATGATTGAGGAAACCAGTAGATGGCGGTGTTCTGACATCATGGCCCATATGTTTGACATTGGCTACAAAGAGTCTTATAGGAAAGATGTTTCACCAGCTAGCAGTAATTGTAACAAGTTGGGACTGTGTTGTTTTGTTTTTTAAACTATTCTTTAAGTGGTATCAGAAACAAGACTTGTTCTACAGTATTTTCTGTTAAAAGGTTTATGATTTGTATTAAAGGGGCACTGATTTTACAAGTTCAGGTCAAGATGAGTTTACTCTTCGTGAACAGTATTACTCAGCCTGTGAAAACTGTTGAATAAAGTGTTTTATAACCCAGGTCATGTCTTGGGCTTGGATGTCTGCTTTACAAACTGTAGGGGCATGGGGTTTAGAAGACATTCAGACATTTACCAGTCAGGGAGGGCCAAATGAAAGATGCTATTAAGTTACATTATGGAAATTGTAGGATACAGCATTTTGACCCATAATAGGGACAAAAAGTTGAGATATCTGCTTTGATTTTGACTCACTCTTGTGAGTCCCGAACATTATGGAAGGGCAAAATTAAATAAGCTCTAATTATTATGCATTTGTGCAATGCCGCATGAGGGATTCGTAGTTTAGCTTGTTTAAAGCGCGCTGTAAATTTTCTGCTGGTGATACATCTTCTTATGTGAAACATCTCTGCTCATCTCCTCGTCTTTGATTGGACAAGCCTTGACCACCTGACCAAGTTAACAGTTTTTTTCCCCAAAGGTGAAGTGAAATTAAAAATAGGGTATGGTATTTGTCTTTGCCTAGCATAGTAGTCTTGTATTGATATTTTCAGTTATTATACAGACAATATTCTTACCTTTTAATTGCTTTATGAGGAATAAAAGCCTTTGGAGTCTTACTGGACCTCGACTGGTTTTGCTTTGTAGTGGATTAAGGTCTTTTATCGGTCTATTTTTGTATGTCCTTTATTGACAGGAGGCTAACTTACAACCCGGAGTGATAAGGCTGCAGTATGGTCTAAGGATTTGTCCCAATCATTGGGACAACACATCTGTCGGCTGCTTGCTATAATCGCCACAGATAGCTAGAGGTAAGGTAACGTTATAGCTAATAAAATATTATTAATTTACGCATTCTAGTCTTAATTACATGCGTTATGAAGATGAATATTCTTGCTGTATCCTGTAAAACTCAATCTCCTATTGATGCTATTCATCTGTAGGCTCTGATGAGCATGTCACCCCCCTGCACCATTATCATTAGCTGCATCGTCTGTATGTTATGGTATATACTCCACTGTTTAGAATGACAACAGCGCCATCTTGTGGTGTGTTTCAGCAGCTACAAGGAGCTTTTTTTTTATACCGGAAGTAAAGCTGAGGTCGTCATGGGGAGCAAAGTCAGCTCCAAAATGTCTGCTCCCGCTGCCCGAGTTATACAGGTAACGCTGCTCCTGAAAACCTAATTACTCTAGACATCGGTGTGTTGAGCTCAGATGAACGTTATGGAGGAAATCCTCGCTTTTCTGTTGTTGTGAACAATTGATGACTTATTTTGGTCGGGCCTTTTTGGGTGACAAAATACCGTCGTACCCTTGTTGGTGTCCTTGTTAAACCGCAAAACACTCAGTTATTTTATCACGTTGAGACAGCAGCAGAAAAGCCTTTTACTGAGTAAAATCAATATTAACGTTAGCTACATTTTCACTGTTTCGGCAGTGCTGTTAGTCCAGTTTGTCACGGCTGATTGCTGGACTCAGATCTGTTCAGGAAGTAGATAACTTTGTCCAGATCTGAAATTTACCTAAGAGTAGCCGTAGGACAGAAACCCGTTGTTGACTAGAGTTATTCAGTCACTCAGTATTTAGTCATTTTGTTCTGTTCTCTTGCTCAATGACAAAGATACTGTGTCTGACAGCCTTTTTACATGTTTTACATTAATCATGTAAACAATGTTTGTACGGACTTCATAATCGATTCATCTTTTGAATATTTTTTTTCGATTAGTTGAATAATTGTTTTACGTCTCTGATGTCTGAAAATAGTTTGAATGCCTCTCAGTATTTTGCAGACCGAGGTGCCGTCTTAAAATTTGCCTTGTTTTGTTCACTCCAAAACCCAAAGATATTCAATTTACAGTGACAATGCAAATTGAATTATGTTACTATATCAACTGACTGACTGTTTCAGTAACAGTATGGATCCAAGTTATTGTTATCTAAGACTGTGACAGGAGACTCACACAACATGTACCTGAGGCTATCGTCTCATTGAGGAGTTATTTAAATCACAAAAAAACTTGTCCTAATTACTCAAGTGGCAGCTAGACAAACAGTTATTTGTAAGTTTTAACTGCCCATGTTTTGAGGTATCTGCTGCTGAAATACTCTGGTGGTCAAAGCTTTAAAAATATGTCATTTGTAAACGTCAAGAAACAATGTCCCAGTTACCCAGGTAATCCACACACTTTGCTGGCAGCTTTTTGCACTGTGTAAAACATTGGTTATTCTGCCCAAATCGAGGAGTATAAATTATCCTGAGAAACAAGCTCATTCTGTAAAGACAAGTTGCTTTTAAATTGTAATTTTTGTTTGAATTGATTTTTTTGCACTCCGCAAACAAGTTCTTTTCACCTCCACAGTATGTGGTTTCAGTCTCAGCGGCAGATACCTCAGAAAGTCAGCAGATAAAACTATGTGTATGGCTAGATACCTCATTGGGGAAGTGGGAAAATATTTGTTTGGTTTTGGGTTAACTGAACCTTTAACTAACACACAATTCTTAATTCACACAGCTGTTGATTTTATATATATATGTGTGTGTGTGTGTGTGTGTGTGCAGGCTGTTCGGCCTCACGCTCCTCTGATCAAGTTCCCCAAAAGACAAGGCATCCCCAAGCCCAATGGTGAGTATGAAGAAAGTGAATAATGGTCAGATAGACCTAAATGAAGGAACCCACCCTAAATAACAGCTCTTGGTGGTTTAACTGGTACTTCCTGGCCTATTTTATTGTTTCATGGCCAGATGTCAACATCTCTTCAGGTTGAGATACTGTATTTAGAGTAAGGCTGCACTGCAGTTTGAAATTACTGAATTTAAACAGCGTATAAGGGTATCCAATGCAAGATTATCACTTCAACAACTCATTTGAACCTACAGCTTGGCCTACATGTGAACTGTTTTTTACAACACTCCGATAGATGAAATACTCGACAGTCATATAATGAAAACATTTAGCAAAGATTGAATGAATTTTGCTCAGGAAAATTTGCTTAAGGGCCTCAACAGTTATGATTTACCCAGTTTGTAATGTTTTCTCCATTGATGATTTCGGATTTCTCCTTTTATCAGTAGCAACTTTTTTCTCTCCCTTTCTAGCCCAAGAGGCGTTGAAAACGTTAGCAGTTAACCTCCCAGCACACGACACTCCAGGTTCCCCTTCAGCTGCAGCGCCGCCTCCATTATCAAGACCTCATGTACCTTTGACCCCAATCCCAGGCACGCCAGACACCCTGGCCTCTATTCAGCAACTAACTGCAAGGTACCGCAGGAGACCGTTGACAGTGGATGAAATGGACTACATCCAGGTGAGGGGTCAAACAGACCACCTACATCTTGGTATCAGTTAGAACATAACCTTTATCCTTTGTTTAAGATAAAACTACATAGTAACCTTTTGGCCTTAAAACTCCTATAGATTTGAACTGTTGTCTGCCTTGGTACTGTGCATATAGTTAATGTGATGTTTCAGTGTACTCCAAAACTAAAATGTCATCAAATAGATTGGAAGGTGGACTTTTGGTTTGCACTGACATAAAGGAATTCCAGTGGATTTATTATAGGAATAATATTAAACAAGTTTACCCTAACTCTGCATTCCCATCTTATGAAAATTACAAAAAAAAATGTGAACCTAAATAAAGTTAGCCTATTTAGAGAGAGTGTCATGTATGAGCAGCTTCCATGTCATGTTCCTTATTGGTAAATAGAAATGTTTTTACAGATTTGTATTCTATTTTCTTTCTTTTCCACAGCGCGGTGGACCAGAGTGACATGAAAGTCACTGCAACCAAAGTCCTTATCTGTTGGAGATCAGTGTGTGTCTTTAATTCTGTTCCTCAGCACAAGAGAACCTAATGCCACATGAGGCATGATGTAGAATAAAGTATTTCTTAAATCCTGTTAAAATGTACATATTTTTATTTTTTATTTATTAAATCTTAATTGTATTTCAAGCTCATTCTGAAGGACATCTTCATTGTATTACACACAGCAAAGCCATAACGATAGCTTCTAGGTTTTCCTTTCCTTATTTATTTCACTGCAATTATTCCTTAGATTTCTTGTTTTTGTTAAACCTTAGTCTTAACATTATACCAGCTTAAAGGTGGGGTATGTGATTCTAATCCAAAACACGTTTTTTTTTTTGTCAAATTCAGCGAATATCACTGTCTGGAGCCGGTTTGCTGGTGGGAAACCGTCTCGTCCTCTCTGCATGTTAGCTTAGCAGCAACTGTAGTGACAGTTTTCTAACCCACAACCTAGCAACGAGTAACGTTAGTTACATTACCTGCTGTGTCGTGGTTTGCTCTCCATCATGATATTTGTCGTGGTATTGGATTTCTCCAGAATCACATACCCCACCTTTTAACTCAACATTTTTCTGGGTTTTAATGTTGTCATGCAATTTGTTTGAGCTTAATTTGCAATAATACCACCATACCCAAATCCAAGAACAAGGCTCTGCTACATAGAAGAAAAATATCGGAAGGTTTGTTTGTTTTTCATGCCTTTCACTGCAATACACGGAGCGTTTTTTTGGAGCTAAACAAGGCCAAGGAGATGCTGGATATCAAGTTGCAATAGTACTGAGTGAAATGAGTTCATGTGAACTACTGGATTTAAATGATTAAAAGAAATATTGTATTTTGATTGTGGTGGTCTTATCATGCTGTAATAACAGGACACCATTGTCTTCAACAAATGAACATCACATTTAGGATTCATTTTAGGTATTTATTTTTGTTACCGTTGCTAGCATGCTCTATATGGTAAACATTAACAACATTTCACAACAGTGCAGTATGAGCGGCCACTATTCGTGTGTTATTGGTTTTCTAACTATGAGATTCAGCAAGTTTTATTTACTCAGATGACTATTGGCACAAGTTGCACAGACATGACAGAAAGGCCTAAAGTGAATATACACTTCACCTGTCTGACTGGCAGATTGTCATCTTGGTCTCTACCAGAGTTGCACAGTTTTAGTTTTTATTTTCTCCTCTTGCCATGAATTAATCAAGGAGAAGTCACACCCAGGCACAACACATATGACAAAACAATTCTGCATTAGTAAGGACATGTCTGCCTTTTGGCAAAAAAATTTAACTACCAGCTCCTACACACATGAATGCTGTTACAGAGCAATTTATGGCTTTACAAAAATACCTCTGGATGTTCAAAACCAAATGTCAAACACAACCTATGAACTTAATGAACAAGAAAGTGCAGTATATTCAGATATTAATACAAACACTTACAGCAAGGAACTGTCAAGTCACAAATGGGCACAACACTATTAGAAACACCGAGGTATGCACTGGACTACTGATTATTGTGGGGGGAATATTCTACACTATACGTGGCTTGGTATTGAGGAGCATTTATAGTTTTTTGACAATTGTGGATTGTTTTTTTTTGTTTTTTTTGCAAACACCAGACTAAACATTGCACTTGAAATGTAGTAGAAGCGATCTGTGCTCCATATTAGAGGCAAAAGGACTCGTCAATTGCTCTGCTCGTCCAGTTCCTCAAAAGCAGGTAAGAAATCAGCGATGGTGTCTACCACGTAGTTGGGCACCAGGCTGTGGTTGGTGGTCAGCTCACTATTCCTGTACTCCTGGGCCTCCTCGATCTGAGACACGCCGGTGAGAGTGAGCATGGTGTCGAGGCCGCAGTTGGACCCAAACAGCATGTCTGTCTCTAGGCGATCCCCGACCATCAGGCACTGGGCGGGGTCCACCCCCCTGAACTGACTGGAGATGCACTCGAACATGAAGCGGCTGGGCTTGCCGATCACAGTGGCCTTGCGACCTGAGGCCACCTCCAGGGCTGCAATGAGGGACCCAGAACCTGCCGGGGGTAAGGATAAGAGCAAGTTTAGATTAAAGTGAATCTTAAGAGACATCCTCACCCCCAACCACCTACACCTAATGTTTTCAGATTTCTGAATGCAGTATTGCTATTTTCCAAAGAGCTACTGGTTTCAATTCATTTCAGTACAACATAAAAAATTGCTGAATGGGCAAAACTGGCAACTCACACTTCCTGGGGCCCTGAAAGACTCAGGTTCACTTTGTGTCAGTTGATTTTTGGTAATTTGATTAAGTGCAAAATGTCTGGAACTAAACATGGCTAAAGCTAATGGCATTCATGCAGGTCCTGCGTCACTACTTAATCTTTTTAGGAGCATTTTTGTCTTTGTTTTATAGCAACAGTAGGGACGTGGCAGGAAATGAGGGGAGAGCAGCAAAGGCTTCAGGCTGGACTTGAACCAGTGTCATTGCGATTGACTTAAACTTCTTAAACCCTTAGGCCACCAGGCCGCCCCATTATCACCTAATCTTAGGCCCCTGCGAAATAGTTTTAATACCTGTAACATATCAGTTCATGTTGCACTTACATGATGCATATTCATTCCTAAATAAATCTGTGTTTAATCAAATTAACACAAACTGACACAAAGCTCAGGCCAGGTGATATTTCGGCATAGGAGTACTGGTTAGTACCTTGGGTTCCAAACTAAATATACTGCAATGAAGCTGCCATGTGCACTACATGGTGGGCCCCTCAAGGGTGATGGAGTACATAAACAATGCACAGAGAGTGAGAAGAATGACAGTCAATGGGGGCCTAATTTTTGCCCAGCCCCCCACCCCATTCAGCCATGGGTAATCCATCACAGTGAACACCATGTCTAAATGTGTTTTTGCCTAAATAAGTGTGTAACAGCAGAAATGCAGCTAGAATTTGCAGGTTAACCTTAACTTTCTTAAAGCTCTATTGTTGGTTGAAACTATTTAGTTCATGCTGGACATGAAGAGAAGTCCTCGCCAAACCTTTCTGTCTCAGCAGATCCACACTGACACTCCTCTCCACAGATATCATACATAATACTATAGCGTAGGATGAATATTATAGGAAAACACTGAAGGAAACCTGTGATGCAGGTTACATTTTCTTCAAGCATGGCTATTCTGCTGTCACACATTTAAATTGCTTTATTATTTATAATATAGATTTACTGTAACTTAAGTCTGCAACGTGCAGTTGTATTAAGACACCCTGACCCCTTAGGCTCCTGGGCCTGAGCCCTGTAGACCCTTTTAATAATCTATCTGTGATTGGCACTAATAAAAAAATATATACTCTAAACTGAGCATCATCATCACCACCACCATACCTGGCAATATCCTTCCACCTGACAGAGGGTGCCAGGGGTCGTTGTCGGTGGCCAGGAACAGACAGTCCGGGTCCCTCAGGTAGCAGGAGGCTTTGGCCAGTTTGAGAAAAGTCAGTTTATCATCATGTCCCACCAGCACTGCCTTGACGTCCGAGGCCAGGGGGCAGTCGTAGATGGTGGCGTCCGGATCGTCCGCCTCCTCCACGCAGGGGATGCCCGCCTCCTGCAGCTCTCTGCGCAGTCCGTCGCAGCCGATGACAAACACCTGGCCACAGATCTTGACGACGTCTCTCAGGTAGAGAGCCGAGCAGTACGACGAGCTGAAGATCTGCTCCAGCATCACGTCGGTGAAGCCCAGCCGGTCGAACTTGTGCACATAATTCTCCCGGGGCCTGGTGCTGTTGTTGGTGACGAACACTACGTTTTTGCCGAGCCGGATCAGCGAACTCACCACCTTCGTCGCGCCCGTTATCGCCTTCTCTCCGTGCCATATGACCCCGTCGCAGTCGAAGAGAATGAAGTCCTTCGCCTCAAGCAGATTTCTAATCTGCGGACCTCGAATTTTCTGGCAGCCTTTGAGCCCAAAGGCTCCTGCCATCCCGGCTTTTTCCTCGATTTCCTCCGTGTTTCACCTGCTAATGGTTCCCCATATCAAAAGCTGGTGCATAATGTGGCGAAGACAGCGAGTAAAATGATAGGAAAACAAATCAATGTCAAGAAATCACATTGCAGAGTCCTTGGTGCTGTGTTACATACACAGACAGCGGGCTACATAAACATTGACGTCTAACCACGCCCACGTTGTCAACACTGACCAATCAAACTACAGCACTTTGACCAATCAGGTTTGTGCGTATCACAAGCCATTTATGAGCAAGATCCTCTAAAAAATACATTGCCCCCCCATGGCGGCTGATGGACAATTTTATCGTTCATCATATTGATGATAAGATGATCATACTTTTGTAATATAACTACTAACTATCTGTCAGATAAATGTTGTGGAGTAAAAAGTATAATATTTCCCTCTGAAATGTGGTGAAGTGGAGTAAAAGAATGAAGTAGCATAAAATAATACTCAAATTAAGTGCAAGTAACTCCAAACAAGTAAGTCCATAAATTATTATTATAGTACTGATTATGCAGAATGGCTCCTAAATTGCTGGCGCATTACCCTGTAAGCAGTGTATTTAATACTGTAGAATGCCTACTTTAACTATGTTTGGGTATGCTAATCTATAGCAATGAATCATATACTGTATTTTGTTACTTCATCATACACTCAGTTGCCTGTTTATTAGGTACATCTAGCTAAAACTAATGCAGTCTAATACAACAGTCCTTCAATACATCCTACCTTCATGAAGGTTGTAATTTTCATGTTTTTTCAGTTTCTGAGAGGTGTTTCTAATATTTTGTCCACCCAATCTATATAAATGATGATAAATTAAGTAAATATTAGAAACACCTCTTGATATAATGCAATACAATTCCACCACAAACTACATCCTCTAAAATTACCATACACTTTCTAAAACAGTTTCAACAAAAAACTAACATCCTTAATGAAGTTAGTTTCAGGGCTGTTGTATTAGACTGGTAGGTCCTAATACATGTAAAATCTTCATTTGCAAAGTAGCTGAGTACAGCCATCAGAAAAATTTAATGGAGTGAATCTAGTGGAGCAGAAGTGTAAAGTTGCACAAAATGTTAACAATAATACATTGGTAGTAATGTGCCAGATCCTTAAAGCTGAAACTTTAACAACAGTATTTGAATACATTTACTTTATTATTACATTATTTAATTTCTAGTTTTATTATTTAATTTTTAGTTTTTAGTTGTAGAATTAGGCTTAAGTCCAGGAAGCCATTATATTTTTTAGGCACAAGATGGGGGTTTTTAGGCACAAGTTCACTAGATGGGGCTCTAACCCACAAACACAGACGTGAACTTGAGAACACAAATTGGTGAATATCCCAGCAACTCCAATACATACTTGGACCAATCTGTTGACCTTCAGTAATTACAGAACTTATTCAGCCACAAAGATTTGCTCTCAGCTCCTAAACAATCACTTCCCACCACCATTCATTATTAATAAGACACAACTCATGGGAACATGCTACTGGATCCATTTAATGCCAGCTACAAGTATGTTCAAACATCCTTTTTTTGACGCATATACAAAATTCACATCAGAGCCATTTCAAAAGAGCACATAAAACTATTTATGTTTCAAGGACAAAACTTCTACAACCTTTACATCATTAATTCACTTCTACTTGCTCCATCGTACGTTTTTGTATATGACATTTTGATTAAATTATCATTATGTTGTTTTATTTTTGTTGATTTCATCTTCCTTGTCACTGCAGGACACCTGTATTAAAACAGTTTTGAACTAAGTGTCATGGCTGTAATCAAATGTATAGATGATTGCAATTCCAACTTAAAAACATAACTGTAAATTAAATGCAATTACTGTATTAAAACGGCCAAAAGTGACACAGTTTATTACTTTTTGGACAGTTGTGTATGTTGTCTGTTTTAGTCTGATCACTATTTCTTCTAGCTTTTGTTTCTCTCTACTTTGTTTTTTCTGTTTCTTCTCTGCTCTATGATTTCCCTGTCTTCTATTTTGCATTGGTGTATTTTTCTTCTGCTTCATTAAAGTGTGCTTTTTTTTTTGCATTTTTCTTTTTTTCCCTAGTGGTCCTGTCCTGTCATGCTTCGGCTGCTTTGCCCTGCCTGTTTTGGATTGCGTGCGAGACAGAGGAAGACTCACTGGCACCTGCAACTGCCAGACAAACAGACAAATGAAATGCAGTGAAGTAATGGACAGCTGAATGGACAGAGAACAAGCCGTCCTAATTGGTCATTATTTCCTTGCTAATCTATATTTTCCTCCCTGCTAACCCCCAACACAGATGTGAGGAGTGGAAGGGAGGACAGAATTGGGGGCTTGAGCGCTGACCGTTAACATTGCTGTGTGTTTTTGTGGCTTGTTTAGAAAGGGAAAGGAGACTCGGTGGAAACCAAGACAGGAGGGTGTGGGGGTCAGAGTTGAGGATTGCAGGTGGTGCTGGTGGTTAATAACTGAAGAACCAGTAGACCATAACACTGCCCCAAACACACAGATGCGCACAGACATAGACACATGCATACACACACTTTGCAGGTAGAGCATTCAGAGAATTCAGGTGTATTCTGTGACTCTCAACACACTCTGTCTACACATACAGTACGTACCCAAACCAGCCAAGCAAAGCAGCACACAAAAATATTCTCAACACCCTACCATGGCTTGCTGCCATTTGGAAAAATGCAACAACATAAAGCACAAATGCATTACTTAGTTAGGGTATGTGTATTTGCGTGCGTACTGTCAACCAGCCCTGCTTGCAGCGCAGCCAGGTCAAAGCAGCACAGAGGTGTTGGTCAATGTGGCGCTGCAGTACAAATGAGACGTCTGGTAGACATGATGGTGCTGGGAGGGGAGAGGGCAGGACTCTTGGCATTAAGGCTATTCCACTGAAGTGAAACTGAAAATACAGAGAGTGAAACTTCAGTAAGGAAAGAAAAGTACTCAACAGAAAAAGCAAAGTTGAGCAAGAGTATTAATGGCATCAGAAACGCTGTTTAAATGCATTTTTTGCTAACTAAAATAAAACCAACAGCATTGTTCTGCTTTGCAGTACTTTGCAGCTTTCCTTTTGATAATAAAAGGGAATATTTTGAAAAAATAACTTTTTTAAGTTATATTTTTGTCCTTAAGGGATATCTTTTCTGGGCCTATCGGGCAACAGGGGAAAAGGAAGTTTGAGTTTAACGCTTGTGTCAAAGCAGAGGTTTCCTACATCAACATGCCAGCCTGCTATCACTTATTTATATGAATCAGTTACAACAAGCATGGTTTACTTATTAAACATCTGCAATATTTAAGGGTAGTGGGAATTAATTTTTTAAAAGTTATCATATTGGTACAGTACACAATAAGTCAGAGATAAAAAAGTAACACAGAACTGAGGTATAAATCTAACGTGTCCCTCACGAAACGCTTAGTGCCGCTATCGTATTTTTTTGTGTTTATCCGTGCTATTCTTGTTCCTACAGAAAGTCCAGCAGAGAACTACAGGTCCAAGAAGCCCCAGGGAGAGAAGAAGCACCAGGTCCAACAGGTATCTCTGGTACCATGGTTGTGCCAGTGAAGCTGGCCTTAAATGAGTTCCACCTCCACTGTGCAGGATGTGCTCCACCCACTGGATGAGTCGAATGGCTGGAGGGGCAGGATGAGATTTGTGGATCCTGCTAAGGGACAAAGCTGAAGACTTGAACCTAGAAAAGGAGAAATGATTGGAAAAAAAATAGAAAGAAAAAGAGGGTGTAGTTACAGACATCTCTGTACTCTACTACATCACAAATATTGCCTGGCCATCACATACCTGATGTCCTGTATGAGTGTTTGAATAGTGGAGCTGAGCAGTTCCCTGGTGATGTGTGTGGGGTTGATGGTGAGGCCAAGCCCCTTAGTTTCAGCCCTCACCACATTATCAAACTGGTCTCCAAACAGAGGGATTCCCAGCACAGGAACAGCATGGTACACTGCCTGCAGCAGGCTGTTTTGCCCACCATGGGTGATAAAGAGACGTGTTTTTTTGTGGCCTGGGGTAAACAGAAAAATAGAGAAAGCTTCATTACTGAGTAAAGGAAGTAAGAGTGTTTAGTAAAGACTGATTTTTAACAAGCATTTTTAACAAGGGATCAGTAGGGATGTACACACATGAACACTTTTTTCTTTGCCATGATTGCACTTGAGTCTTGTAGCATTTCTTTAAATATTAAGAGGTTAAAGGGAAAGAATGGAGCTGCAGTGCAGCAGTGACCCAGTCTCCTTCTGCTGCAGTCTTGGTCCAGTGTCTGACAGGAATCCTACCTTGAAATTTATTGTTTTGGTCTTCTTTCAGATAGTCCAAAATGCTCGTAATGAACAATGCTTTTGACGGTCTATCATATACTGTAATTCCGCCTTTATGTTTGTAACACAGGGTTAGGGTAAGAGAGGCAGACTGTTCCTACCCAGTAGGTCATTAAGAGGCAGCCAGTCCACTATTCTGAGATTGGGAGGTGTGTCCAGGTGAGATGGCCATCGCTGGGGGTCATACCTGCAAGCAAAACACTGCGGTTTAGGAACTTGCTGTAACATCTTGCCAAGTACCAAGTTTGTTTGTTTTTGAGTTTGATTTAATCTTTTCATGACTGTGAAAAAAATCATATTGTGTGTGCTTTTCCCCCTATTTATGTGTAAAAATTGAGATCTTTGACACAGAATGTTAAAAATGATATATTTTTTATGTCTATGAATTGTGTCATCCTTTTACCTCCAGAGCACCCCCTGAGGGATCCTGGAGAGGCCAGCCACCAGCTCCACAAGAAGAGGGTCCACAGAGACTGAAGAAACCATTGATCCCAGAGTCACGACAATGAAACCTGCCTCTCCAAAACTGGAGATCCACAACTCAAGATCCTGAGGGATCAAAAGGGGTGGTGTATGGAGTGTTGAGTAAGGCAGGATGAGCGAGAGATGGTTGTGCATAGGGAGGAGTAAAATTCCAGAGAAAAGTGGGAGTGAGAAAGGTAAAGAGAGGGAAAGAAGGCTAGTTAATTTGAAAATCTGAGTCTCACTGATGTATTTGGATATGTGCATCAAGAGAAGAGACCTGTTCCAGAGGCTTTGCAAGTTTATTCAGCAGACCTCCCACCAGCACAGTGTAGGGCATAAGAGGCTGGGGGAACTCCAGTGAAAAGTCAGTGTTGAAGGCCCAGAGTTCAGCTCCTTGATGTAACTCCTCTAGACCACCAGGGAGTGAGCCTGACTCAAGGTGGCGCACAGCTACTTCCCTAAATGTTGACCATACAAGTTCCTGGCCTTTGAAATAAGACACAAGACACAATCAAAAAGAACCAACATTGTATGCCCAATATTTGTTGAAAGCCATTCAGATTTAATTATTATAACTAAATGATTGTTAATGGGTATTAGCTAAAACACTTACTGACTAGTCACGAATAACACTAACAGAGCATTCTTTCAGGAAGAAATGGATAGTAGATGGTGATACAAGGAAATACCATTAAGATAAGAAACAATCTTATTCCTGAGAAAGTAGGCTATTGCATATGCAAACAATGCTAGAATGGAACAAAGACAACAGATTTAAATGAGATAAGAACAAATTTAAACATTCTCACCACATGTACAATCAGTCTCAATGGAATATTAGCCAAAAATGTACAGTATGGAGGAAATTGAGCCAATAAAACAAAATAGTATGGATTACTGTATTTAGGTGGTGTGCTAATGTCAGTAGAGGATGTTGAACGCTGTTGAAGATAAGTAGTAATTTTAAAGTATTAATATGGAGTCAGTATGTTGAAAATGAGAGAAGAATGAGAAATGAGAAGAAATCAAATGTAAAAACTGAGTACATTCATTATATACAAAAATGCGCTAATTTAGAATATTAATACGTCTAGAGAGCCATTGACAAGTACAGCGTACAATGAAGATGTGTGTTATTAAGCAAGCCAGATAATACCCTTGACAATGTGTGATCTCCTGTGTAACACCATTCTTACCTACAGGAGCCAGGAAAGAATAAAAGAGGTTCTTTGCACGACCCCAGAGGTTCATGTGGTCAGACAGCTGGGAGCTGAAGACTGGGATGTAAGAGACTGGGCTGGGGAGCGCGATGGACAGAGGACCATTCAGAGCGCCAGGATAGAAAGCTATATAGTGGACACCTGGAGTAAAGGGTAAAGTGCATGGAACGTTTGAGCTGCTGTTGATTTATTCAAAGCTGTTGATAAATTTAAAATAAAAAACACTGTGAATCTGGCTGACAATTTGTTTGAATTAGCACATTTAAATACGTCTAAAATCTACAAATAATGTAAGTGGCAAGGTATTGGTAAATCATATATTACTGTAGTAATGTTAAGATTTAAAGGATAATTGTAATTATGAAATAAACAAAAGCGATATGAACAGCAGATGTACCAAGTTTGTGTGCCAGGATGAAGGAACAGGGATTAAAAGCATCTAGGATGGTGATGTCGTAGTGTTCCCTCTGGAGGAAAGTTATCATCTCTTTGTCCCCTAACAGCTTGTCACACTGATAGGACAGGTGGTTCATGAAGTTTAGAAAGTTATTAAAGTTATCTCTGAAAGAGAGAGGGAGGAAAAATGAGAGAGTGAGTAAGATAAAGACAAACAGAGAGGCAAGGGGAGTGAGAAAGAAACCATTTAAATCTGATATAATATAATGCTGTTAGAGACAAATATTTTTGTCAGATGTCAGAAGGTTCAGAAGTCTAAAACAGAGACAAATTGGGCATCAGTATAATTCAAGAGCATCAAAATGTTGATGGAAAACCAGACTCAAGATCAAAACAAGATGAAGTAGCTTGTAAGAGTGTGTCTGTTTCTCCTAACAAAATTATCAATGTAGCCATGTCTCCTAAAATCTGTGTGATACCTTCCCAGTAAAAACTGTGTCTGTTGCTCCAGGAACCAGCCATTGTATTCTTTGATGTATTTCTCTCCTAAGGACCAGGTGCTCGTCTGGTAACTGTCTGCACGGCCTTCATCGGAAAAACCTGTGTGCATTTCAAAAGAAATCTGCAGTCATTTACATGAAAATTAGAGTGACAGAGAAAGGATGAGAGAGAAGTTGTGCAAAATATGTTTGTGTGTGTATAGTATACCTGTAATAACAGGGTTACCCAGTTGCAAGAGCATGCGGACCTCATGGCCATGCTGGTTTAAGTTATGAGAAATTTCATCTAATAACAAGTAGTGGCTTCCTCCTGGAGGAAAGGAGAGGTGAAGAAAGACTAAATCAAAACTGTTCTATCACTATGCTTTCTGGACATTTGGCTCACTGTTTGCATCATACTATGTGAATTTGCATATAATACAAATACTGTAGCAAATTTCCTTCACAAACTTTTTTAACAACCTGTACCTATTACTGTACTTTCTTGACTCTTCAGTCTGGCAAGGAGTTGCCTATTCTTCTTATATTTCAGAACAAATATTTACGATGAATATCTCTATTACTAGTAAAGGGCACTTGAAGTCACTGCTCCACTACTCACCAATTAAACAGACAGTCAGGATCTTGGCAGACTGAAGTACTGGAAGAGCCAGAAGAGAAAACATCCAAAATACAATTCCCATGTTGTTATTAGAGTACAACACACTGACCTGCAGCCAAAGTCCTCCTAAAATAGTCTTCCAATTCAAAAATAAACTGTAATGAAAACCTTCCTGCATGAAGAACAATTTATTGTGAGAAAATTTGCCCTTTTAACTGTATAATACAGCAACAAAGTTAGATCCAGGAAGCGACTGGGGCAGACAGGTCCAAAGCCAGAGTTGTGATCCAGACAAATGGAAAATTTTCCACAAGAAATCAGCAGGACAAAACGCAGGATTACCAACATATAACTGAGGAAAATCCCGAAAATCCCTCATCTTTTCAGTGCACCAAGTTAGGTCCTGAAAGTCTTCTTTTTGATCTCATGTCCATTTGAGCCAGGAGTAAAGATTATTTTATACAGTCTCCAGTGTCAAGTTGATAGGGGGAATCCCAAATCCTTATTTAGTGTACCTAGAATCTACCCAGTATGCTTTGTCTTGCAACAAATGAAAAAGGTCCAACATTAAGACACTGATTTATTCCTTAGTATTCAGGAGGTTTTGGATGCATGTCTGCGACTATCATTCTATCTATATGACATGTGAGTGGCTCTGTTTTCTCTAAAAGTCAGACACTGAGAAGTCCAAGAGCCCTGGACCTGCAGTGATAATGAAAGGGAGGAAAAGAGAGAAAGGGCGGTGGGTCAGGGGGGTGGGGGGTTCCCTAAGCCCTCGTTGTATCAAATTAGAGAAATGGAAATGTTAACAGGAGTTACACTCTCTCAAGGCTGCTGACAGAATGTAACCAATCAATAAGTACAGGAAAGGACTTACTGATTATAATGATATTTGTTGTGACACCAGTACCTAATTTAGATTAGTGATGCATTAATAAGTTGCTTTGTCTTTAGTAACAAGAAAAGCTAGCTAACAACACTGATTACTTTATTTATATATGTCTTTTTTTTAATTTCTTCATTTTTTTATAGACAGCACGCACATTAACTTGATTGGTAGACAGGCAGCAGTGACTGTGAAATAGAGTAGCTACCATAACACATCACTGCTGAATGAACTGTGATAGGGTTGTGGGTGCCCTGGCAGGCAGTTGCTGGTAAGTCAGGCTTGACATGTAGGTTATCCTGGACAATGCACTCATTGTAGTTGCAACCAATGCTTGTCTGTGTCAGGGAGGTCATTAGAAAAACAAGTCAGTCAGAAAAACTGCTGGAGTGTATCGGGGGAAAAAAGTGAGTACGAAGGGTCAATCCTGCCATCACTGATGTTATTGTTGTCATTTCAGTTATGTTGTCATTCCAACCTTTATCAGTTACAGACATTTCTATATTCTGAAACAAGTTATGGTTGCAAATCTATTTATTCAATACTGAAGTAAGCAATACATTTCAGCAAACAATTCAAATGTAAAAGTAATGAGAATACTTCAAAATGGACAAAGCAACATCTTGCATTTCCTAAGTGAAAGGTATTTGTGGTGCAGACAGATGTATGTATTGTATATGTACTGTATATGTCTTATCCTTTAGGAAACTGTCAAGCTGTTAGCCTCTTCTTCATCCTGATGGGCCAGTAGCAGTCTATGAATGTTCTGAGAGACAAAGAGAGAGAGAGAGAGAGAAATTTGAGAGATAAATAAAGGTTAAAAACAAGAAAGAAAGGATACAAAGGGTGGGGAGGGAAGAGATGAAAGATGAGGGTGAATCCTCATGTAGGTTCATCAGCTTAAAAAATATGCAATGAGAAAATGAATGCACATGATGGTGGACAGTCTGGATGCTAAGTATGTGTGGCTGATCGCAGCAGCAGAGGATAAGTGGTGTGCTATTTTGGATTCTCATCTAACAGACACTGTAGTAGGGGAACAAGTAACAGGTGATGAGTCTACATAGAGACTTACTACAAGCTGGTAGTGTGTTGAGGTCTCCATCAGGCCCTGGGTGAAAGGATGCTGAGAGAGAACGGCGAAGGGGACACAGTCCTCAGGGTTGTAGCCCAGCTCTCTGAATATATGCACCAGGTGCTAGAGGCCAGCAGAGATAAACAGTATTACCATGAGGGAAGACTTTAATGAATAATATGGTTAATTATGCTTAGAAAATGTATTTTTCAGTATAGACCCGTAGCCTTTAAAATACACTAAGGTATTCTGCAAACTCACAGAATCCATAAATTAAAGGTCCAGTATGTAGGATTTAGTGGCATCTAGCAGTGAAATTGCAGTCTGCAACCATTTGAATACCACCCGTCTCACCCTACAGTTACAAACGTGTAGGAGAAACTATAAAAACTACAGAAACTACAGTGTACTGTAGAAATATGGTGGTGCAACATGCCGACCTTTAAAGCTATTGACAGCTTTAGTATAGTGGGGCTTTTTTTCAGCGGCTTGGCCTAATTTATTTGACGCCTCATCCCCAAAAATGGTGTAGCCTAATTTGTTTTAAGTTAATTATGTAAATGAAGGTGTGGACTCTCCACTAAACATCCCAATTATGTAATACAAGTCAGGTAGGTAACCCTTTAATCGTGAATCTCATACAATCCCACAGAGATTTGCTAGTCACACATATTAGTTGCATTTTGAAACTTAAATAAAATACACCATGCCTGTATATGCACATTGATGGTAAAAATGATGAAAGCATAATAGAAAACAAAATCTTGTTGAGGGAAAATGCATTCTGCTGAATTGAAAATTAGACAGAATTTAGTCAACGTTTTCTTCCCTTAATTAATTCAATATTATAAATAATAATTTAGGGCTATACCTCAGTGTGCTCCTCCTGACTCAGGCAGTCTGGAGGAAGGGGGATGTCATGTTTTATCTTGTTGAATTTGTGGCAGATGACAGCAAGGAGAGCAGGGATAGATACTTTCTGCTCCCCCAACAAACTGCTTGATGCACACAGAGTCTCTTCTTCCTTGCACTCTCCATCAAGTTCTGATGAGCTGAGCTCTGTAGCCTCTTCTATACTGGGCATAGACTGCATACACAACACATTGTCCTGTTGATGTGCAATAGTTTGTACCGAAGACAAACAAACGTTTCATTCCAAAACAAATTACCAACCACTAGAAAATCCTGACACATGCTGTTACAAAATCATTGCTGGCATTATTGAAAATAATATCACTGGTTTCTATTATAATTCTGGGCCATCTGAAGACAGTAAATAATGATGTTTTGACGATAGAAGGTAGAAGATAAAATGCTTTTGCTATGAATTGAGAGTGGAAATTTAATTCACTTTTCTTTGTACATTAATTTACTCACCTTGACAAGATGGCCCGGTGAGGAGTGCTTGAGATGTTGTCCCACCACTACACTAAGTGCTCTGATAAAGCCCTGCCTGGGGTTGGGGTCAGCTGCAAAGTACTGCAGCATGGACACATAGTCCAGTCGAGGGGGAGAGAAAGAGTGGTCCGCAAACAACTGGAAAAAGAACTAAAAAGGAAGAATAGAGGCAAATGTTACTTTATTTTATTTATTACTTGCAGTGCAGTTCATTTGGATGCACAGTACACATAAGACTTTGAGGTTTGAAGCCTTTGAGGTTTAGAAGAAAACAGATGGCACCATGATGACTGTATCCCCTTGTGTTTTAGATTAATTTCTTTTTTCTATAAGATAACATCGAAAAGAGCTGAAAAGTCCTTTTATACTAATAGTTTAAAAAGTTGGGTCTCTATTCTACCTTTATGTACTTTCATTACTCTATTGTCTTTGTTCATTCTTTTTATGTCTTTTATGTTGTTTGTGTGCCATGACCATTTGAATTTCCCATTTAGGAATAACAAAAGTTTACCTTGACTTGGAATTAAGTTGTCAGGTAGTTTACCTTGCGTAGGTTAACCAGACGGTCATAAGGTAGAGGCTCAGAGGGGTCCTCGGGGACAGGCTGGACACTCTCAATGGAAAACCACAACTCTGTCTGATAAGAAAGGAGGCAAGAGGATGATTTTAAACATTTCTTTTAATGTTTAGGGAGCTACAGTTTTCACTTTATACTATATAAAGTGTACAATATACAGTGTACTAAATGTGTTGTCATGCTGACTTGAACCCAGGCCTGCTTGTAGAAAGTCTCAGTATATATAATGTCACAAGAGCAAAGAGGGCGGGGGGGGGCGTGGCTAGATAACTTGTGGATACAGGTTCATCCAGAATAGAAGGACTATGTGATTTGTGTGTGCAAAGACTAACCTGTTGGTACTCTTCCTCGTTTATATAGCCTGTGTCGCCAGTATCTGCTGCCTTGAAACGTTGTAGCACGACCAGCAGCTGTGTTAAGGAGGGAAATGGCCAAGGGAGGGCAGCACTGAGCAGAAACCGACGCCAGTCTATCAGCTCACAGTCGTCCGTTAGCAGAGCTACAATCTCCATCAACTGGGGTCAGGAGAGAAAAGGACCATGCTTCTGTAAGCAATGTCTTTTATTTGGATATTTAGACTATGCAAGTAACTGGACAGTATGATGCAGGAATGTTTTGTGTCTTGCTTTGCTTTCTCTGCTGGCTACTGTGTTGTAGCCAGCAGAGTGCTATGTGATTATGTAAACTTTTTGTCAGTTGACTCAAATTGTTCATAAACTGTCTAACTAGCGGCCTTGTTATTATTGTTATTATTATTATTTGGTGCTATGAGACAAATTATTTCCCAACTTTGTGTTTTGAGTCTCTGGAATAAGTGAAAAGAGTACCTGTGTTTCATTCTTGTCGATCCAAGGCTCAGGCAAGGTGTTTCTGCCCATGTTAACAGAGATGATATGCCTGAGCAAACTGAAGAACTCAGAAATGGACATGAGGCCTGAAAGTCAGAAAGAAAGGAAAAAGATGGATGGATGGATGGAAAGTTGGATAGCAGCATTAATAGACCCAATCACACCACGACTTGTCTCCCCTGTATGCACCTGATGGAGCAACAGTGCATAGCTGTTGGTGGAGTGACTCTAGCTGAGTGATGGTCGGGGTGGACCGAGTGGGTTTCTCCAGAGGAGGTGGACGGGGAGGAGGAGCCGGGCTAGCCACCATGTGGCAGTCTCCATTCAGGTAAAAGTCAGTACATTCCTGGAGAAGAGAACATGGAGAATCTTAAAATGGGAAGATTGACACTGTGGTCCATTGTCACATTTCACACTCTGGAAGAACAATTCAGATTTACATCCTACAGTTACCCTGTAACCAGAAAAAAGAATGAGAGACCCACCTTGTAACTAGTGAGCACCTTACTATACTTTCCTGCGGCAGATATTACACATTTTCTTTAAAAAGAAATTCAATACAATTATAAAGTCATTACGTACCAACACCAGCTCATTCTGCAACTTAGCACCAGCCTCTATGTGGTGCCGAATCACCTTTGATAGTTGGTCAATACTAAAAAAAAAGGAGACAGACACAGACAAAACATCAACCATGTCTTCTGTGTATAATTAATATCAAAAACTATAATGTTAGTATTATTTTCAAAATAACCTCAGGAGCACTTAAAGGGCTTTCAGAAATTTGGATATCTTTCATGTTCTGACTTTTTTTCCAAAAAATAAATAAATCAATAAAAACAGTAGCACACTAGTCCAACAATTCAATTCTGGAGGGTTATATACATGCACATATATAGTATTATGACATGACATGGTGATAAAGTACAGATAGCATTTGTCACACACTAATCAAAAACAACAACACTAATAAACCAGGGACATCAGTGCTGTGCTATGCTATTCAGAATCAGAATCAGAAATACTTTAATACAGCAGCTCACTATCTTGTCAGTGCACACAGGAATAGAAGTACTAAGCAAAAAATATAATACACTATAATACAGGTCAGAAAATAAATTAAGTACCAAGCGGGTATAAGTATAAAATAAGTGTGAAGTACAAAGTGGGTGCTATTGCTGCTTCATTCACATTCATGTCCCTCTATATGCACGTGGCCCATACCATACCTTACACACACACACACATACTGTACCATACCTCTCCATTTCTGCAAGATAGTGTGCTTCTAACCACGTCTCCATGCTGCTAAAGGTCTGTTCAGCTCTGCTTTGAAGGGAGTGCAGCATCACCAGACCATGACCTTTCACCAGCGCAATGCGCACCTTTGCTGCATTTTCTGGAAAACACACACGTGCATGCAGGAAGACAAACAAAAGAACACAAGCATATATAACCATATTGACCATGTGCACACACATGCATACATGTATGTATGTATGTGCACATATGAAAATACACATGGAACAACAAACTCACCTGCATGTATATATTCTTCATATTACACAGTTCCACTTAGAAAATTGGCAATATGTTAATATGACGATTAAATATGTTGTGATATTAAGAAAGTACTGCATCTCTTAATGTGTGTGTGTGTGTGTGTGTGTGTGCATACCCTCGTGATCCAGTGCAGCTGCATATTCTTTATGTATTTTGTTTCTGACTTCTTGATCATGAGTCTTCTTTGAGTTTTTGTCATGAGCTGGTGCAGGGCTGAGTGCCGGTGGTGGGGATGGTGGACCTGGAGGAACAAGAGGGGGGGTTTAATGATGTAGAAGACATACTAAAACATACAGTACATGCTAGAGGGCACCTCTCCATAGTTTTCTAAATACTCTGCAAAAGACATGCCTTTCTGTTTTTGTGATGACTGCTTCCCTTGTTCTTTTTTGCTTGCACTTGCAGAGGCCCTCGCCCTCTCCTTATCTTGTAGTCTCTCCTTATGCTCTTTTATCTCCCCCTGGTGGGCTTCTGCTGACACCTACACACATGTATAATCCATACACTTCAGGAGTCGAAAAAAAAAACTTATACCTTCGCAATATGCTCATGCAAACTCACGTAGAGCATTACCAATTTGCTGATGGCTGTGAGTGCCTCCTCATAGTCGGAGATCAGTTTCTCATGGGGTAGCTAGAGTTAACAATGAAAAGGGTCAATATCTCTTACTATAAGATTATATATCAGCATATCACCATTAATATTTTCAGAGTTTTTTTGATTGTTTTGAGGTACAATTTCACACACTGCATTTGAAGTGCATTTCCAGAATGACACAAAAAAATTGTCAATTAAAAAGAACTGTCTTATAAGATAGTACAACCTAAAACAACTAAAATAAACAAATACAGCAGGGTATATAATATATATGGCAGTCCTTTATGAGTGGATATGAGTAGATTCTAAAATAAGAAAATCAGTTACTGACCTTGAGGAAGACTAAAAAAGATCAAAGTGAATGAAAGCTACATAAAGAGAGGTAGGAAATCTGATTTGACATGACCTTGGCAGGTTCTGTCTGACCCTGGTCTTTCGTCTTGGGGACCCCTGCTGAGGAGTCAGGACATCTGGGGAGGAGGGAAATACAGGAGAATAGGAGGAAATTGTGTATGTGTGTATTTGGACTGCAAGGAAATGACAACATCCATTTCATCTTTCAGACTACAGAAACACTTCTCCCTTACAATTTAGTTTTCCTCTTGTCCTCTCCATTATCCATTTGACTACCCGCTGGTTCAGTACTGGTGGAACAAAATGCATTTTTCAAAATGCAATTTTGTAATTTAATTTCTTGTATTATTATCTTGCATTAACATGGTTACGTTGCTATTAATAGTGTGTTTCTTGCCTCTCGTCCTGATCCTTCATTTCTGTGGTGTCCAGTAGGGGGATACAGACAAAGTTGGAGGGTAGCGCAGGCAGCACCTGTCTATACATGCTCACATAGTAGACCCTGAGAATACAGAGTGTGTTCTGGAACCGGTCCAACTCCAACTATATAACACAAACAATCCAAGATCCAATCCAATCACAAAGAGTTACATAGAAGACGTAGGTGCCTATACACCATAAACACAAAGAGGATGAAAAGAAGCAATGCAACAGGTACAAAATACACAGAATAAAGGAAATTGTCTATAACATGAGTTTATAGTTTATAAACTACAGAATTGAAATGGCCAAAAAAATTACATTTCTGTTTAGTCAAATGCTCACACAGAAACAGAAAAGTTACCTGGATGAGTATAGAGTGGTGGTTGATGAGGACGGCAGTATGGTCCCCCAACCAGCCCATGAGAGCAGCCCTCTCTTGCTCGTCCTCCTCCTTACGCTTGTCACTAATGTCCCACAAACGTTCACATAGTTCCTGTACACATTTCAAAATATCTCCATATATTTTATTTTCATTTTTTAGCAGGTTTTAACACTATTTTCGTCATCAGTTTAAGAATATTTGTATTGTATTATTTTACAAATTCTTCTCACATCCAGTCTCAGATGTAGCTCTGCTTTGGTATCCTCGTCTTCTCTCATATCCTCAGGTATGCTGTTGAAGTCCTTCTGCCACTGAGACACTAACTCCTGCTTCAAGTCTGGACGCACCAGGTAATGCTTGTACTCCTCTCTACAGATACAGGGAACCAGGTAATATTTATCTAGTAATAAATGTTTATTATTTTTATTTATCACAAATATATATATTTGTTTTACAATTTTCTATAAACATACATTTTCTCTTTCATTTGTAAAATATTTCTGACAAAGGACCTAATGGTATGAACATTTGGGTTACATCCAATTGTACCCAAAAACAAGAATAACCATGACAACCTGTGACTGATACTGTATTCAGAGGCTAATTAGAAATACTTTGTTGTTCAACTTCCATACTGGATCTGCAGCTATACACTAACATGACAAAACCTAGTAATAAAAAGATAAATTGATTGTAGCTAACAAGATATTAGTGGCTCTTGGGGTGTGCAAGGTGTATGGCTACCCACACTGTTAGGTTTACAGGGCATAGATGTGGTGCTAGCTTTTCATGCTATCAGATATAAAGATGTAAGAATACATGTATAGACATGTCCAAGTATTTAAATATGCATCTTCAGCTATAGAGATCAAATGTAAAAATGGAGAAAAGACAAAAGAAAGGTGTCCATTATGCAAATGCTTAGTTATGTGCTTATCTGTAATTAGTGTACTACATGAAATGTAGTGTTTCATGTTCCTTTTACTTCAAAGGCCTGGCAGAATACCTGATGTTGAATAGGTGATGATTAATAACAGTGCGTTGTGAGCGCAGCTGCTGCATCACTGTCTTTATATTGTTCACATAAGAATCACACACTGTGTCCCAATGGGTGCATAGGTATTCTGGGATCTCCTAAAGATAGAGATGGGGAGGGGGAGAGATGAACAAAAAAGGGGGCGAGGGAGGATAGAGGACAATAAAGCAAAACAAGGCATACTGTAGTCTGCATCAGATTTCACAAAGACGTCACATGACATATTTTCACATAACTGAAACAGACCCTAAAAGGCAATACAGGTAGTAAAACTGCCAGGTCACAGACTAAATCATGTTGGAGGGCCACCTTGTGGTAAACCCCAGTGAGTGCATCTGATTTATCCTTTAACTCCCACATGAAACAAACTTCAAGGACTGCCTTCTTTCACCTACGCAACGTTGCAAAAATCAGGCACATCCTGTCTCAAAATGATGCCAAAAAACTAGTGCATGCATTTGTTACTTCTAGGTTGGCAATTCCTTATTATCAGGCTGCCAGAATAAGTCCCTTAAGACTCTCCAGTTGATCCAGAATTCTGCGGCACGTGTACTGACAAGAACCAGGAAAAGAGATCATATTTATCCAATAATAGCTTCTCTGCACTGGCTCCCTGTAAAATCCAGAATAGAATTTAAAATCCTTCTCCTCACCTACAAAGATGATGATCAAGAACCATCGTATCTTAAAGAGCTCATGATACCTTATTACCCGACTAGAACACTGCACTCCCAGGATGCAGGGTTACTTGCGGTTCATAGAGTCTCCAAAAGTAGAATGGGAGCCAGAGCCTTCAGTTGTCAAGCTCCTCTCCTGTGGAATCAGGTCCCAGTTTGGGTTCGGGAGGCAGACACCATCTCCACATTAAAGAGAAGGCTTAAGGCTTTCCTCTTTGATAAAGCTTATAGTTAGGGCTGGCTTAGGTGAGTCCTGAACATCCCTTAGTTATGCTGCTATAGGCTTAGACTGCCAGGAGACTTCCCATGATGCACTGAGCTCCTCTCTCCTCCTCTCTCTCTCCGTCTGTATGCATTTTTATCCCATTAATGCATGTTACTAACTCAACATCTTCTCTCTCCCGTAGTTCTGTGCCTTCTCGTTTCTCTCCTCTCTCCTTCTGTGGCTTTCAGCAGGTATTTCTGCATCCAGAGCTGCAGAGACTGGATCTGCGCTTGTGGGCCTCTTGCTGCCCCCGTGTTCCTGTTCGACAACTGCTACTACAGTTGTTGTTATTGGCTCTGTTACTAATACTGACATTATTTTTCCTATAGCTGTCATTCCTATTATTATTAATTTATTAATATTAACACTACAATTACATTTCTACTATTTTAAAAATTCTAGGTGGTATTTGCATTGTGCCCCCCCAAAAAAAACAAATAGAAGTTGTATCCTACTGGAGGAAGGGGTTCATCCACATAGACCCAGCTGGATGACCTTGGGCAGGGAGAGGCAGAGTCCTCATTGGTCACTGAGGAAGCTGACGCCTTCCTAGAGTGCCCTACTGATTAGCCAGGAGAAAAGTACATACATCATCACTATTACAAAGTAGAATGAATCATATTCATTGAATGTTAAGCATTGATTAATAATAATCATTGTATCATATTAACTTTTATTGGTCCAATTAATCCACTAGAAAAACTGATAATGATAATAATGTGTTTTCTTATTGATTACAGCAGTGGGAAGGTAATTTAGTGCCAAACCACCCTAAAATAGATCTTGGTAATGATATTTAAATTACCTTAAACAAGTCAGTCACCATTTGTCAGTAGAATGAGGCAGAATTTCTTTTGTGACCAGAAGTGACTTTAAAATAACAATTAAAATGTGTAATCCACAGACTACTGATCAAATCACCTCTGGGGGAGTGTGTGTTGGATTTGGAAAGTGACATCACACTTTGGGCTTTTTCCTCATTAAGGCTGGAATAGGAGTCTGTGCGGCCAGGGGCTTCGTCTGTGAGGGCTGGAGCTTGGTCTACAGTTGGAGGTGTGGCTGAAGAGGAGGAGTCTGGAGCTTTCCCACTGTCCAACACTACATCTTCAACAGGAGGAGTGGCAAGAGCTGAGAGAATTAGATGAGGGAATATATTGGAATAGGAATACGGAGTAAATATTGCATTTCTTTCAGGGAACAACCAGTTACCTTCCTGTGTTTGCATCATAACTTCCTGCAGGACAGACTCCAGCCTCTTGCAAAGCTCCTCCACGTCTACATCTGCATCAACACGGACCAAAATGTTTTGCTTTCCACTAAACCATTTCTCTAGTTTTGGCCAGGTGTCCTGAAAAGCTGCGATCCTTGAGAGGGGAAAAGGATGTTAGATATTAGACACACAGTTGTGCAGTAACGTATTAATTCCACTGTAGCCTCCCATTTGATTCTCATTTTGGTACCTGTGTGGAATCTGTGCCAGATACAAGTTCTTGTCTGTAGGATGGCAGGTTGTAGCAGCAGCAGTATCTGTATCTGCACCAGGTTTGGGAGCAAGAGAACCACATAAACACACAAACATACAATTTACCTTTAACTGGTTACTTGTGTATGTATATTTACACACACACACACACCATCTAACAGATAATGTTTGGTATACAGATACATAGCATTAAACTCCCACTCCACTAACGTACCCGTCTGACTGAATGCACGTCGGACCACACACTCATCAGGGATATCCAGCAGCAGAGCCAGGTCCAGTACAGGAGCTGGGGGTGGTGGAGGTTTGGGTGGATTAGGATCAGCTGCAAGGTTCGTCCTGCTGCTTACAACGCCATTCCCTACCTCTACAGACCCACCCAGGGCTTTCTCTAGCAGGTAGGCCTGGGTGATGTCCACTGGAAAGCCATCCAGGATCCAGCCTGACTGAGCTGGAACCTGCCTAGTAAGGACACAAGTATTTCACTGTCTAGAGAGTGCTTGTGGGGTTGTTGTTTGTTTATTTTGTCCACACTGTATATGAAAGTAAGATTGTATCATTGAGATTTCTCTGAAATATTGACTATGTGAAATGAATTGCATATGGTAAAATTGAGATAATACAATTGACTGAATCCTATATACTGTATTTTATAGCAATACAGGTTATACTTACCTGATAGCCTCTACTATAATGTCCACTAATAGCTCATTAGGGATGGCGTTGCCTTTCCTTAGCTCTTTATCTGCAGCTGCTCCCTGTATGGCCCGGGTAGACAGCTGGATAAGGGACATGTGAGCAGGAAAGTGTTCAAGTGTTTCATTACAAAAAAGGTAATTCTGAAAATAATTATGTTATTATGTATGTGACTCAATATTTCAAATTATTAGTATCCCAAAAGTCATTATTTTATCTACAAGGAAAGTTCAGGTTCAGGTTGGTTAGTGATATAAACTGAATACAGTTAAAAGGAATATATACAAGGAAGTATATACAAAATAGTCAGAAAATCACAAATGGAAAATATACACAAACACTTACTCTTATGTTACTGTCTCTACTTTCCTCTTGCGTGTCAAGATCTGAAAAACAATAAAATTAGGAGTGACGTGTATCACATCAAACAAGCAGCTGTGTGAAATACTAATTAATATGCAGTGCATTTTTATTACAAGCAAATAAACACATTGTAATGTAAAGTATAAAATAGCATAGAATAGAATCATGCTGGCTTCAGTAACCCACCAGGTTTCAGTGATGTGGAGGATGTGAGCAGTTGCTCATTGTCTCTCTCTTCTTGCTGCTCTGTGACCTGTACATGTTGTCCAAAAAGGTTTGTTTTAAAAGGTGAAATGCATAAGATAATTTTAAGGCAATGCGTTTACAGGTTTATATATTTTGGCACCGGCAGGAGAGACTAGTGAGATTATATGGTCCTGAAAAATCATTTTAAAGGCAAAATGATGTGACAAAATTAAATAAAAAGGGACACTACTGAAGTTACAATATTATTATACAGTATCAAACCAACCTCCTCTCCATTCTGGTAAGCATTCAGCGCCTCCTCAATCAGTGTGTCAGCTGATAAGACACAGATGCCATGGGCTAAAGCAGAAAACAACACACGTACTCAGCAACAAATAAGCCATACAATCTTATTCCATATCCATTTTTAATATATAATTTCAGTAAAGACATAATTAAGGGGTATGACATCGTGTTTGTGTGTGTATCCTTGCATCTGTGGTCGGATTGCATGCCATGTACCTTCAGCAATCTTGGCCAGGCAGGTGGTCTTGCCAGAGCAAAACTTGCCCAGGACACAGGCCTTGAGGGTAAAGTGAGGAAATGAAGGTGAAGACGGTTCCATGATGTGTTGATGAACAATGTTCCTCAGTCGCAGGACAACATGTCCGAGAATGTTGTTGTTGGTCAGGGGTAATTTGGTCTCCCCTGCTTCCTGTGGCCATGCCCACTCACCTACCATGTTCTGACAAACATAACATATGGCTGAGACAAAGAGGATCTTCAACATTCAGACAGTTCAGGGCTTCAGTTCAGGGACAATTCAAACTTTTTTATTGTCAAAACTGTGAAATCAGCATTCGTTTGAAAATGTGGGTTTGACCAACAAGTTATTCAGTTTACACAGACAAGCTAGATGAAAGTGTGCGGGCAAACACACACATACAAACGTGATTTAAAAACACACTGCACTCGTGTTTCAAACTCACAGTGTATTCATCATAGTCCTGGTTTTTGAGTATCTCCTGCTTCTTAAGCTCTACAGGGTCTAGTGGGGTAGAGAACTCAAACCCTGGCTGCTGGCCCTTTATCGGCTCATAGAGAGGCAGACCACTGAACAGCAATTCCTTCCACTCTCTCATCGGCTTCTCTGGAATCAGACTGGACATGACAGCAGAAAAAATGACAGGAGGCAAAGCTAGACTTAATAAGTGGAATTGTGGTTAAAATGAAACCTGGAAACCTGAACTACTTAAGTTACTGCTTACCAGGTAACTAATAGGACCGTACAGTACTTTTTAATGTCCTCTAAATGTATTCGAAATAAAACTTGATTGAAACTAAAAATTATTAAACTTAACTGTATTTCAAGAAATGGTTAATCTAACCATGAGCAGAAGAGCTGATGTACTGGATATGTAAAACCTAGGGTAGCAGGATACATATACAAAGTGAATATTGAGCAGGGTTGTGTGGCAAGTGCATATCTGTGGAAATGATGTATTTGATCATGAGAAGAAGCAGACAGGATCTCCTGATTGTATCTGACCACTGGTCAGTTGTACAAAAATGTTTCTAATATTTGTAATTTTTTCACAGGTTTATGACTAGCATCCGAATTAGCACTGCACCACAATGCTTCAGTTCATTACATAAAATATTCCTGTCTTCAGTCAGATTTCAGATTGTCAGTACTTTCCTAAAATACATTTTTAATGTTTTACTGTAAAAAGAAAAACAATGAAACAATGATGAAAGGTAGAAACAAACCAATACTTAAAGGGCATATGAGCCCATTTTTCCTTCTGTTGCTCCTGTTCTTGTGAACTTTATTTTACCCAATTCTTATTCTGAAAATTTAAAAACTTTGATATTATGTTTTGTGCTTGATTGTGAATTTTGTTCAAGCATAAATAAATAAATAAAATTTGCAGACAAAGCAGAGGACTTGTCCTATCACTCCCTCAATCCCATCCCTCAGATCATGAAGTGGCCAAAGTCGAAATGTCTTCACAACTGCAGTACATTCAACTCAAAGATTAGATTGCTTTACTAACTTTTACAATAATTTCTGATACTAATTATTGGTAACTACTAAGGGATGTAATTTTTATAACACATTTTGGAATTTCTACATATTCGATAACTGACAGACCAAGAGGTCAGTTTGGAGGTTTTAAGCCCAAATACCGTATGCATGTTTCTACTGCATCATTAAAAGCAACTGTGTTACGTACTTCCCAGTGAGCAGTCGATATTCTCCAACCTTGGTGGCCAAGTCCACTATCTGCTCCAAAATGGCCTTGCAGCTCGTAAAGTGCTTCTTGTACCTGCTCTGAGCTCGCTCAGCAGCAATCCTGTTACAGAATTCCATCTCCTTTCTGATCTCTTCGGCGCCTTCCAGCTTAGCCTGCTGAGCCAAAGCCTATACCAGGCCCCAGTCAGAAAGATGGAATGAGTGGAGAAGGCATGACATAAATGTTCCTGCTAATTACCACTGTTGTAAGTAAATAAGGAAGATGAAAGATGTTACATAGGTCATTTATTGTGCAAAACACATAACTAGGAGTTTTTGTGGAAAAAAACCTTAAAGAGACACAAACTAACAGACATCAGTTTTTATAATCAGTAGATTACTGATATTGAAGGTTGCAGAAAAAAGAAAGGAGGATTTCAATCATACTTCGTTCCACATTTGATTTTATGATTTTCTCCCTAAATTATCTCCTAAAAAAGATCACTTTTTCACTTTTTAGAGTAAATGGCAAATAACCGCATAATCTGAGTGTTAATCGCATGACAGTCTGCTCAGGGACAGCCTGACTTAGGTTTATAACAACGCCATTGCACCATGACCACACCGTACTACAACACACTGTATATTTAACACTGAAACCATGCTGGACCATGGCCTTCATCTTTTGCGAGGCATTTATCAAAGTATCTGTGCCTTCCTTTCAACCAAATCAGTCATCTACAGTATACAGTAAGTGTCACCGGAAGGACATAACAGATAAACATATAGGTGTTTATTTCATGATTCATACAGTCTTACTTTATCTGTCTCTCTGACCTCCCTCTCTCTCTCCCTCTCTTCATAATACCAAATCAACCCTTTCCCCTCTCTCCCTATTTTACTACTCATACATACTCACTGATACAGCCTAATACAAAGCGACAATAGAGAGAATTATTCTTCTTCCTTATTCATCCTATCTCACCGCCTCCCTCTCCAGAGCTTCCTGGAAGTCCCTCTCTCTCCGCTGCTGGTACTGCTGCTCTCTGAACAGGCGGTTCTCCCGGATCACCTCCTTCTGCATTCGTATCTGGAGGAGCTGAGCTGCCAAACGCTGCTCCTGCTGAGTCTGACGTGTCAGACGCTTCACCAGCTGCTCCTCTCGCCGTGCCTCCTGCAGGGTGAGGCAGTGGTGGCTGATCAGTTGATTGATTTTGGGTTAATGACACATGTCAAATAACCGATTGTGTGAAGTCGGAGGATAGGATGTGTAAGATTTATTTAAAATTAATTTTCCATATTACATTACATATGGTCAACAAAAACAAATGGATAGATGACTAGATATGAATGACTTGAGAAAGATTCTTCAGAGGAGAAACAGACTGTACTGAATGAATTCTCAAGTCTCCTGAGTTGCTATTTATCTCTGTTAACATTTCCCAATGAGAGGAGAAGAGAAGTTTCACCTCTTGAGCTTCATGGGCCTTGAGCTGCTCCACCAAGAATCTGTCTCCTCTTTTCTCTCTCTGCTCACGAGCTACGGCGTTCTCCTCCAGCCTCTGTCGGATATCCTGTATATACTTGCTATTGGATTGCAATATCAGCTTAGTTCCACTTCCAGGGACCTCACAGCCCTGGCGGATGCCACCAAGAGGAAAATCTCCAGGGAAGGGCTGACCACTAGAACTGAAAAGGTTCAAATCACATATTTATGAAGTCATTGTTCTAATGTATGATGAGATGGTGGATATCTCAGGTTGCTATAAAATTCCCTTAATACAAATATTTAAATAACATAATATTACATAAATACAATCACCTTGAAGAAGAAGCAAAACCATAAGTAACCAGTTTCTTCCTGTTTTTTTCAAACTGGGCTATTTCAGTCTGGACCATCTGCATGGACAAAATGGACAGAAATTGTAATAATTCCAGAAAGACAAACAAACTCATGTCACTCAATTAATTGTTGCCGAACTTGTGGCATGACAATTGCCTTAGAGGTAATATTGTATACAGAGGGTCATCAGTTGAAATTCCTAGTAAATCTGGAAAATCCCAGGGAAAACCTGGGCAGAGAAAGTGAATTAAAAACATCTCCCCTCTGTAAACAATGACAAGTTTTAAGCAATAACAAGCTATTGGTTTTGAGAAGACGCTTGGAACATCTGGTGAACTTAAGAACACACACAAAGTTCTTGGGCCTGAAATTTTCTAAGGTTTTTTTTCATAATGTACTTGACAGATTCTGATGACCAATGTGAGTTTCTGAAAGGACTTCTACCTAAACTTAAGTCCCTTTGTCAGCAAGCACTGGCCTTTACAAACTATGCAGGCACCACTCTATAGCTGACCCTGTGTCAACAAGCCCAAAATGTATTTCCCTCTGTATTAAATTATCACATAATTATTTAATATGGATCACACCTGTGCTTGTTGTGTTCTGCGTTGCTGCTGATGTTGTCTCCTCTTTAGGTTGAGCTGTGAAGTGTAGGGTGGTGGCTTGGGCACCTGGACAATAGTGGCCTGGATACAAGTCATGATGTCATTGTGCTTCTGACGACACACCCGCAGCTGCAACACACACAGTTCCCCATTGTCAGTAGCATGAACTTTCCTTTATTTCCATCATCAAGCTGCTGGGGTTTAAATGTAGGTTTATTACTCAGTACATGTATAGCTATAGTAATGTCTAACAGCAAAATACTGCAAAGAGTTGTAACTGTGTGGCATGTGAGACTGAGAAAAAAAATATAATAATTTTAATTTTTTAAATAATAAGACTGCCTTAAAGTCTGGTCATACATTTTGATCTTATGGGGAAATGTGTTACAATACTGTATTTTACTTTCCACCTCCAGTACCTTCTCAGTATTCTTCATTCGTTTCTGACCCTGGACTTTGATTTGTCTCTTTTGCTGGATGGGATGGGTCATCACAGACCTGTCGTTCCATTGCTGGCATTTCTCCTCATAGTGCTGAGAAATTTTCTGCAGCTTCAGCTCTGCATCGCGTTTCACCACCTGATGCAGTCGCTACATAAAAAGAAAGAGTAAGCTTGAAAATACATGTTTTTGTAGATATTGATATTACACTAGTCTAATAATATGAAGTTCAAAAATCAAAAATGAATGAAAGACTGAAAGACAGTCGTCGTTCCTATAAGTCACCATACAGTTTTTCAGTATTGGTAAATGACCCCTAAACACATGCACATGCTACACATACATCTATACAGCCACTCTTACATCAGAGTAGATCTCATGCTCTTTTTTGTGCAGGCCAGCAATGGCTGCAGGCTGCATGATTTCCATCACTGTCCCGCTGATTTCTGCTTTCTTCTTCTTTTCAAGTGAGACATAGAGTTGGTAAAGGAGGCGTGTGGCAACACCTTGCTTCTCCTGCATCAGTTCCTGGGCTGTGTTTATGTCGAAGGAGATCCCCAGTAAGTGGAGAGTAGGCTCAAGGCGGGTAAAATTATTCAGTTTGGAGATGGAGGTGCTATGAGAAAAGGTGCAAATAACTTTAATAATTATGAACACTTTAAATGAGCTGGATAATTAAACAACAGTTAGCTATATTTCCAGCGACAAAAAGCAAAGGAGCATGGCTAGACAGCTAGAGAAAGAGAGAGAGGCCAACTTACTCTTTCTTCATAAACATACTGAAGTCGCTCTGCAACTGATATTTATGCAGAACCTCACCAATTAGATAACCACTGGAGAAATTCTTGGCAAAGGTCTTTGGCTCTGTGAAGATGAACGTGCAATTATTTAACGTTAGGCAATGGACATTTTCAACATGTGATAATTTTATAATATTGTTTACAATTTAAAAAATGTTGGACAACCATTAAAGTAGATTATAAGTAAGTAAGTAGGTTTAGCCTAGCTGTGTTTTTTCCAAAAAATACTCTTGGTCCATTTTTAAAAATAACGTTGCTCATAATATATCCTACCCTACCAATCAATATCCCTTGCCTGTGTTGATAATTTAATCATTGTTTATCGTCCTTGATATGTAGCATCTAAAAAAGCTCTTACATTGGTAGCTTTCCTTTTAGTGTGCCAAAGTAATCACAGTTAACCTAACGAAACCACCGCGTTAACATAATTAAGCTAGCAGGTAGCTAGGCTGTAACTTTAGTCACACTTACCAACAGCTTTTGACAGCCGGAGCTCCTCGTTCAGCCACCTGCACAATATATCCGACATCTTCTTTCTTTAACGTTCAACTTAGACAGTATACAACCTAATAATTTACATGTTACTAGGTAATAATGTGACTATTTAGCTCGCTAATAACGACTGAACAGTCAAGAGCGGAGGAAATCCCAGCGGTGCACTGTTGCCATGATAACATGTCAACTGGGCTGCCAACATGGAGGCACTCATGGGAGCGGGCGGGCCCAGCTGGCCCTGGATCGGTTTTCATAGCTACACTCAAGTGAAAACAGGAATGTAATAACTACAAACGGATCCAGAACCTGTACAAGTTCGCACTTAAGAAGGTCAGCAGGGACGAAAGTATTTTTAGCAACACTTGCCTGCAGCCATCCTTGACTAATTAGGGAACGAAATAATAACTTATATTCATTGGACTGAAAAATTTACTTGACAGTGATGTTTAGCACATTGATTATGGCAATTGGCAACAGATGAACAGTGATCAACACTTACAAACTGACAAGTGGTCAGATGAATAACTTTATTGCCTTTAAACAAGTAGCATTTCATTTTGTTATTAGTGTTAACATTTATTTATTCACTCAGAAGCACTCTTCTCTTTTCATTCAATCAATAGTAAAATGTTTTGCAAAATATCATGAAATATAAAAGCATTTTCAGAAATGAAAGCCTTTTTCAGGTGCACAATACTTAAGTCATGTTGTCATGCACATTAGTCAGTGTGAGTGTTTTAAAGCCATACGGTAACATAAACATCGAGTTTTAAGGATTTATGAGCCATTTTTTTGTAGTAATAGTTTATACAGCATGCACTGATTTCGCAAAAACATCTAGGGCAAGAGATGACAATGTGTAAGTCAGTAATGTTCTACACAGTAATCACAAGCTCCAATTAAAAATGTATATGGATAATGGAAAAAAGTAGTGGCCTGAATGTAAAATTGCATCATATCAACAGTTGCCATATATGAGTCTGCATGGTGAGTAATCTAGCCCTACTGGCAAAGCGACACTGCTGTGATAAGATAAGACTGCAAAGCAGGCTAAAATATTATTAGAAGACAGGATCACAATTCTGATTAAGTTTACATGACTGACCGACACATTTAGAAACAATTCCATGTGTTTAAACACACAACAAATATACAGTGTGATGCCTCTACATTTCATAGGACTCTATATATATATTTGGTGTCATCAACACAAACATTTGCCTTTATTATAAGAAAGCTGGTTAGTCAACATTAACTCTGCCTGTTGTAGTATATGGAGTATCATTTCCAATGTAAATCAACATAAGATTTTGTATTGTCAGAAGGGAATAAATGAAAGAAAATTACAATTATGTACAGTTAGTTGTATAAAAACAGAGAAAAAAAAAAAAAAGGTGCCATTTTGTTGATCCAAATCAACATAAATGTAAAATGTAACACACAGCGTTCATAGGTTTGTCTCCAAAACCCTGCTTGTTTGTTCAGGCTTCAAATGAATAGAATCTGCAGCCATGTTTAAGTACTCAAAATTATATCCCCCCTTTACCACTGCCTTGAAGTGATCACTGATCTTACACAATGCAACAGGCTGGTTCACTCTTTACTTAATTTGACTGGTGCAAAGTGTAGCTTTTGACAAAATTCTTTTAACCATTTTGCCCCATTAATCAAGTAAAAATTCAGATCAGTGTGACAACATAAAGAGAAAGAAGGGATACATTTTCTCCGTAGTCAAAGAGGACTGCCTGCCTGTTATCAGTTCATCAATGAAGCTATCGATTATAGTTAATCTAAATCATCATTTATGTCACAGTAGTTTTACTTAAAGCTTGTTGGCTGGAGGCACTGAGAAACAACAGACCACAGGCTGCCACACAGGCAAGCCAGGGCTAGACTCTTAAGAACATGATAAAATAAACATCCTGGTTATCACTGGATTCGAAGGCTAATATTTGCATAATGATGCTTTTGAATGCCAATGGTGCGTCCTTAACACCCACACTGTACACAAGAGTAGAGAGCAAATGGAGTATGTGGAGCACTTGGGCAATTAGTAGGCTATGTTTGACACCATTATGGAGATGCCAAAGTGCTGTCAAGCAACCGATATCCACAAGGTCATTTCCCCACATTTTAGTCAACAAAAGCTAAATTATAGCATTTCTGGACATTTTTGGTCATTTCCCATTAAATGCTTTCTCCTTCATCCTCTTTTCCAATCACACATTTTACAAGGAGGCTTCAGGAAAAATTTGTAATGAAAAGATCCTAGTCACATTAAAAAAATGTAAATAAAATAAAAAAACATTAAATGTAATGTAGACTTAGATCTCCCTAAAAATAAACACACTTCCAAGCACAGCAAATCAACATCAAATGCATTATCAGCCATCTCTCTGGGCTTGAAAATAAAGCAACTGGTTCAAATAAAAATAATTCTTCACATCCACATAAATATACTGAGAGGGCTGAGAGTAATATCAATGCAATTATAATGCAACCAAAGTTTAGAAATTTCAGCATGTACTAAAATTTAATTAAAACATCCTTTGTACATTACGCTCAGTGGCAGTGGAATCTGTTGTATGTCCAACAAAATAAATTTCCAATCAGTTCTGAACTGCATTACATTAAGATATTCTTTTTCACTAAACATAACATTTATGAGCAAGGCAGTGGGTGAAATGTGATATGGTGCAAACTAATGGAAGCATTACATTTATCAAGGCAATTTAAACACTGTAATAACCCATCCAAGTTAATTTTCATAATTTGTTCAATACCAATCATCAGCTTGATGATAATGCCCGACACATTAACATTATATTAACAAAAGGACACTGGTCTGACTGAAATGAGCTTCTTAACAAGAAAACAAAAAGAATGAAAAAAAAAAAAAACCCTACTGGTTAAGGAAGACAAAACAACAACAGAAATCTCAAAAGTAACATAATACACAATAATGTGTTCGTTCATTAAATTACATCAGTTTGTATTTATGTTCTAGCTTATATCAGTGTATATCCACTGGGCTCATCACCCATACAATCCCAGACAATAGAAAGCACCACTCCTGTATCTATGTAAAATAACAACTGTTCTCATTCATTCAAGTAACATCTCACTGTTCATTTGTGAAAAATAGATCACGTCTGTAAGGATGAGAGCTACATTGCCATCTTTACATACCTTTCAAATTGTATAGTTTCTTTAAAAGTAAACATGCCTCCCCCCAATTCAGTAGCTCATCAGCTGTCAAGCAAGAAAACAGGCATGATTAACTCAATAACCAACCAGCAGAAGACATGGATATTAATGAGGGGGAAGTTTTCTGTCTACTTAACTACTTTCTACTGAAACTGTTCTTTTGTAGTGTTCTTCGGTTTGAAACTTTCTTGCTTTCAGTTTCCTTCTGTAGTATAGTTCACATCACAAAAAATAAAAACATTAGAAATGCAAGCAAAAAACTGGATATACTCAACTGAAACTCAAACTGAAAAGGCAGTGAGAGGACGTAACAGCCACCAGGTTGCCAGGGTGTGCAATAAATATGGTGGAAAAGAGGTATGAAGAAATCTTTTGATGAGATTTGTTGTCAGAATAGAAATGTTTTGATGTATAAATATACAGATTTTGATATCTTTTATATCTGCATGAAAGAGAAAATTAACTACAGTATATGTGTATTTCTTTATGTTTGGAATAAACACCTTAAATAGCATAATTAACCTGCTGTCAAAGTGCCACTATAAGAATGTAGTGTTACATCAGAGGCGATATTTACCTAGACCATATGGGCTAGGCTTGTTTGATGCATGACACTGGTAACAGTAATGAATCTGAAAGTTTTATGTTAACCCCCTTGGCCTGGCTGCTAGTGAGCGAGTGAGTGAGAGAGAAATGAAATCACGGTTTTGTGGATGACAGCAGGTTGGTGAACCAGGTTGCTGCAGATGATGACAGCTGTCGTTTCTCCTCTGCATGTTCCGCTCCATCAGGGAGGAGGAACTGAGTGGAAGCAACAGAGGTGGGGGATCCAAGAGAGGGTGCCAGGCCACCACTTTCCTCAGCCTCTACAGGGGAGTCCAAATGCCAGGAGCTCTGGGGTTTGTAGCCCCCAGCACTGGCAGCCTGAGGCTCTAGGAAAGGCTCGTGTGAAGATAAGCCCATGTCATCACTTGGGGCTCTAGGTTGCATCTGGGGTCGGTAACCCCCTCCTCCACCTCCACAGCTGACAGACAGATCAGCCTGGGGTTGGTGGCCCTCAGAGGAGCCCTGTGAATCCAGCTGGAAGACCAAAGAAGACCCTGAGGTCTGAATCCCTGTGTATGTCACATCGGTGCGTGCTGAATCCAAAGAAGATGCAGAGGAAGCAGAGGAGTCTGGGGAAAACGGTCTAATGGGCCGCTCATCTACCACTTGGTTGTAGTAGCGTAATGAGGTTGGCTCATCTGTGTCAACTGGCTCGTCTCCAATACCCTGCCCGTCTTCATCCTCGTCTTCTTCAGGAATGACAACAAGCACTTCTTTACTAGAATCCCACTCAGGCTTTTCTACAATGTGGACCATACTGTGGGGAGACGGCTTCAAATCCAACGGCCCCTGTGAGAGAGTTATTAAACGCTTTACTGAGTCAGTTTAAACAGGAGAAAACCGCCTCAAAAACACAAAAATAGGAATGGTCAGTTGTAAAGATCTATCGAGAGAGATATATATAAAAATCTCGAGATAGATCTATTCTATCTATAGAATTAGTATACAATGATTTTAGTTGTGAGGATCAGATTGGATTAGGCTAATACAGTACCTGTGTCCTGGACCAATCACCAGGCAGCTTGGGCTCAGGTATGTCTGGATAGAATGCCTTTTTCACCCTGGTGACAAAGCAAAAATGTCACTTGTAACATACAGTATCATAAAAAGCCTAAACAAATTCAAATAGCAGCTCCTCTTCGATACAGTTTAGAGAATAAGCTGCTGCTTATACTGGGTTTTCACCAATGTGTTAGATATCTTTACAAATGTTGCTTTGTGTATAATTGTTACATTATTTATGCAACACACACAAATAGGAGAGAGACACAGGATGGGATCATAACAGTCTCACCATTTCCTTTTCTTGTAGCAAATGAAGGTGACAATGAACAGGAATAAGGTTGTGATTCCCAGAGAAGCCAAGATTTCCAGGATGAGCCAATCAGCTGTCAGGACAAGACAGTAATAATATTAGATACAGTGTTTCCCCCGCCACAGTTTTATAATGAACCGAAAATATTTTTACATTTCTCATATTAACATAAAAGATCTTTAACGTTGTGTAGTGTGCCATTGCTTCAGCAAAGCATCTGTCACTCTCAGTCAGTCAAGCTAAAACGAAAGCTGTCTGTATGTAGCCTAACTGCTTATCTTAGTTTGTCACTAATCTTAAAATTTGGCAAATTCTTATAAACTTACTGCTGGCTGAGACAAACCAGCCCCTCTCTCTACAAGCGTGATCACAGCAGCAGCAGAGGGAGGAGGACAGGAGGAAGGACTGATACTGTCTGTCTGTGTTCTTCATATTTTAATGTCAGGAATATTATTTATTTGACTGACATTTTAGATTTGTTTCCAGTGAGATATTATTGAGTGTATATAGGGACTTTGCTGTTGTGAACTTTACTCCTGCTGCTATAGAAACAATATTTAGTTATATTTAAAATTTAAATAAATTCTAATTCTGTTATGAATTTATTCTTTTTTTAAAAATGATAATAAATAAATAAAAATACCCAATTCTTTAGTAATGAAAAAGAACCGGTAAGAATACTGATAAAGAACCAGGCCGATAAGAGTATGGATAAGATAAAGATACAATCCTAACGATACCCACCCCTACAGAGTGTTTGTGGCTTTACCCTGACTTTGGGAGGATGAGCAAATCACAGTTCAGAGTTCACAGTTCAAAAGAGCATCTTTTGTAGCCTCAAATAATAGGAATAGAATAAATACAAATGTTAATTACCAGTTGTAGCTATATAGATATAACTATACATTCACATACTGTATGGCTCCAGCGTTACGGAGGCAGTGCCGCCCGTATCCTCGCCTGCTGAGGTGTAGGCCTTGACAGTAAATTTATAGGAGCCCTTTTTATAGGAGAAACCTTTTACAGTGTAGTTCCTGCTTCCTGGGTCTGACAGATTGGCTGTTCAAAGGACAAGGCAAAAAACAAAAAGGTAGAGAGGGACGGGAAAGAAAGTAAAGACAGAGGAAAAGAGAGGAGGAGAGGGAGCAATGAGGAGGAAAGGGAGTGAGTTTAACAGGGTACAAAATGCACTTTCAATAACATTTTGATGAATGTTGTAATAACACGAATTATGCACGTTTTGTATTTGATTCAAGCACTCTACTGTAACAGCTGTACTGTTTACAGTTCACATAATAACATTTACCTAAAAGTGTGAGCTGGGAGCCATTACTGATGTAAATGTTGTAGCCCAGGAGGAAGCCTCTTCTGTTGACCAGTGGGATCTCTCCCCAGGTAAGGAGAATATCAGAGTCCTGCTGTCTGGCTGACAGAGGGACAGAACTAGAAGGGACTGTGGAAGCCGTAAAGAAAGGAGGAAAGAAAGAGAAGTGTGATTTTTAAAGTTACTGCTTCTTCTAAAAAGATAAGCTTTCCACATGCAGTGCTATCCTTACCCAGCTCCTGCGTGTATCCCTGCCAGCGCTGCAGCAGCTCTGGGGCCTCCGAGGAGCAGCTGTACAGGGAAAAGCTGTACCTCACACCCTGCTGGAAGTTGGCTGATGGCAAAGAAAGAGATTATTATGTATTGTACAGTATAATTTCAAATTTGGCAGCCCCTTATTGGCAGATACTAAAGATTGAAGTTACGTTTGAGTATGCGGGAAGGTGAAAATCCTGTACTTAAATTACGTAAATTACTAAACACTATCACAGACTTGGATGTTTCCTTTTAAAAATTAAGGCATCAAGGCTGGCATACCTGATTCAATAGAGACATTAGTGTTTCCAGCGGCCACCTTGACCCAATCCACAGCGCAGTCCCACATGCAGGAGGAATCATGCCATTCTACCACATAACCACAGGTGGCATTGGCATCGCCCTGCCAGAACAGAGGGAAACCTCCGTCCGCATAAACTGCCACGAGGGGTTTCACATCTGGAAAAAAGAAAATATGCATACAGGAATATAAAAAAAATGCATGTCTTCATATTCTCCTTTTATAAACTACCTAGATAAGTGCCCGTTCAAAACGTGCCTGTTCAGAATGGGCCAATTGCTTGCCCTCCGGTTTTGCTGCTTGCAGCTTTCTCGAGAACCGCTCACCCAAACAACTTAACACTCAACAATAGTGTTCAACTTAATAGCCAACGTGCGATAACCAACTGGCTACTGTCATTGGTAACAGCTAGCTATTTGGGCCCAGGCTATTTCAGGGAACAAAAGCGTTCATTACAAAAGTGACATCACTGATGTTTGAAATGTTTAAGTTTAACAAAACGGTAAACTTACAAGACTTTGCCACAATGTAACATCTCCAGTCTCTCTTTCTTCACCTGTTATTAAATGTACTCTAACAAGCGACGGAGAATGAGCTATATCCAGCATGCCATTCGGAGGTGTAACAGTTAATTGGGGTCGCCTCTCAATACACTAAACAGTGTGTACTTCTCGTGGTAATAACACATTACTAATAAATGTGTCCTGTAGATCTCAAGAGCTCCCACTTGACATTGCACTTCCTTGAGTCCTCAGCAATACACCCGCCAACTGTGAAGTCGATCAGATGAACGGTTGTTGAGAAAATCAAAGGACAGGCATACACAGACAGAGATCCCTTCCATTTTAGTTAGTTTGACTGCTGCTTTAATCTTTCAAGTGAGAGGAGGTGGGCATGGTTAGCAGGCAGCTGCAGGGAGAGAGAGGTGGGGGAGTGGCTCAGGTGAGCAGTGCCAGGGAGAGTAAATTGTCTCAGACTAATTGTGCTCTCCCTTTATAAGCAGTAGCTTGCTGAACCTGTGGCCAGCACATGGCACCACACCGGCTGTGAGGTTTTGTTTGTACTCAAGAATTAAGAAGAGCCACAGACACCAGCGTGAGGGAAGCAGGGCAACCAGAGGTGCACGGTCGGCTCGTTTATGGTTTATGTGGAAACTGCGTGTGTGAGCAGACTGTGACAATAAAAGACGTTACCTTTGGAACACACTGCTGTGTATGTGTTTATGCTGGGGAACCCATGGTGGCAACAAGTTTTGCTACAAAGTTTCATGACTGCTGGAACCAAACAGACAAATCAACCAGTTGCTCTCCATACCTAAAAATATGACTGAACATATCTACGCCACATGAAGTTAAACTTGTGCCTTTGAGAAACTAATTACTTTTTGCCTTCTTACTTGCGCCTTACATGCTAAAACATCCCAAACACAGTCTCCCTCCGTTTCCACATACCTGTCAAACGTAGAGGTATAAGTACACTTGCAGGCTGAGACACCCCATCAGCATTCTTTGCAATGACGGTTGCTATGACCTTGTCACTGAAGGTAGCAATCTGTGTGAGGTTGATTGGAGCAGCAGAAGTATCCGGTGAAAAGATTTCTGTGTGCTGTAGATTTTCTTCAAGGCTCCAGAGAGTAACTTCATAACCTGTGATCTGACCATGGCTTTGTCTTCGAGTCAGAGGCTAGAAGAAATCAAGTGAAAGGGAAGGAAGTGGGGACAGAGAAAGATGAGACTATTTTAAATCACATTTTACTTATAATTTCAGATATTCATGTTATATATTCAAAACAGGTCAAGCTTCTTTATGACAAAATGGAGAGAGCAAAAGGAGGAAGGGGATAGAAAGCCAGAAACAAAGGATAAAGACTGAACCCTGACAGGCAATGCACTTGCTCATCATCTGATTGTGGCTTATGTGAACATGCTGTAAATATGTGCTCGCCACAGTAAAAAAAAAAAAAAAAAAACGCTAATTGTTAATTGTAAATCTACCATCTAAAACAATTCAGTTCAAAGATGAAAAAAATTACCTTCCAAATGACCTGCCCAGTGTTGTCTCTGTTCATCCACATCCACACATCAGGAGCATCTGGAACTGAGAGAAGACAAAAAAAAAAGATGAAAAAGAAAAATGGTACCAGTGCTGCTGTTTCATAATTATAAATAAGTGAGATTTCTACTACTGAAAACAGAGCAATACAAGGACTACTAAAAATAAAAAGGAAATCTTTTGAGCTTGAAAGTTCATTATTGATTTCAGAAATAGCAGTTTGACAAAAAAAAAAAATTCCAGTAAGTAAACCTCAAGTGAAGTTTCTTTTTGTCAGAGGAACTCTTGTTATGTCTATGAATATACCTCAAATGCATTAAGTCAAAACAATGATGACTGGGCCTTTGATGAACACACTGGCTTCATAGTAGGTTTTACAGTTATAAAATGTCTACTGTCTTTTGTAACTGACAAGCTAAGCTTCCATTTTGGAACAGAGAAACCATTACATTTTAGTTATACTTTAGAGCAATTCGTAACAATTATTTAAGATTAAGTCAGTATTTAGCAACATTAATTACTTGCTACAAGTCATTAAACAGGAACTGCTCGGGGCATCCTGGTAGCACAATTGACTGATGCCCATTTACGTTAGGGCTGAAACAATTAGTCGCTCGGCAGAAAATTTAAATCGACAACAATTGTCAACAATTCATAATCAATAAATCATTTGTGTTTTGTTTTTTTTCCCCAGGCAAAAATGTCACACATGGACAGCTAATTACAGCTTCTAAAATGTGAGCATTTCCTTTGTTTTTATATATTTTATAAACTAAATCATTAATCAAAAATAAAATCAGTAATAAAAATTTACATTAGTTGTAGCCCTAATTCACTGAAACCTCTGTTAAAATAAAGAGATACCACAAATAAAGCCCTTACCATAAGTGTTGGTTCTGAAGGAAAATGGTTCGCTCCAGGTTCCCCACTTCCAAAAATTCTGCTGGGCACCGCAGCGGACTTGAACAGTGTAATCCTCATCAGGATACAGGTCCGATAGAAACACCGACTGCAGACCCACACCAGAGAAGGTACGCTGGACACATACATTAGACTTCATTACTGTTTGGTACATTGATGGTCACACAAATGGAGAGAACATGCAGGTACAAGCTTGCATTTGTTGAAAGTAATAGGTAGGTTATTAGTATGTCATAATGGAAATGTGGTAGAAGAATGGAAGTGGTATTGTCTGACTGACGTACTGCGTATACACAACCGGCAGAAACCATTTAAGACGGACCAAAAAAAACAGAACAGGTTCTGTACATTGAGACAGACAGAGCAAACAAATACAAACATGGACCAGTGGTCCCCACCCTGCAAAACACACACAGACAGACAGACAACTCACCACTGTTTTGTACCCATGGGAGGCAAGCTCTACCTGGCAGACAAGAGCCAGGGAGGAATAGCTGTTGTACTTCCACTGCCACAGCAGAGTGGCATTCCATTCATGGACGAAAGAGTTCAGGTTAGCTGGTGCTACTGGACGGACTAAGGGAGAAAGGGTGAAACAACAATCAGTGAACTGAGGAAATAAAAACAACTATTATGGGTGTATTTCATGTCTATGTTTAACTCTATTTAGAAAAATTGGTATAAAAAAATCAAGTTTATATGAATTCTTCTTCTTGATGTGTATCCATCAATTGATTTCGTAAGGTAAGGGTGATACACCTACTTCTGTGACTGAGTTCAGCAGAGTCAGTGAGGCTGTACTGGCCGAGAGGATTCACAGCTAACAGTGTCAAGTTACCCTCCCAATGGTCCACACTACACTCTTGCTGCTTCTGCTGTTGGCTGCTACAGTTCCTACAATCAAAAACAAAACAGATCAATAATAATAATAATAATAATAATAATAATAATAACCCCAGCAGATTCCCTAAGAGTGTGAAAATCAAAACAACTAAATTAAATTACAATAAAATATAATCACTTCAGATGCTCAATCTAACCTATAATTTAACACGTTCATAATGTAACATCTCTTCTGGCCAGTCTTCAGACAATTCCTGTAAAAAGGTCTGGCAGACGGCCAATCCACTATCAATGTTAAATGGACACACAGAAGCAGCAAGTGGTTACTTAGACTAAGTGCTTTATATTGTTTGTCATTCTCTCTCTCTTGGTTGATTATTTCTGGGCAGAAAACACTTTTTAGAGAAAGGCAGGGGAAACAATCATAAATAATGCAGGGATACATTGCACCATATCTTGGCCCGCCCATAAATTGCTGTCAATCTGGCCCAAAAAAAAAAAAAAAAAAAAAAATCATCATTGCCACCTCTGTCCCGGACAGTTATGAGAGTTTCCAATATACTGTGTCTTTGCTTTTTCTTGTTTTATAGCGTTTTCGATCTGAGTCTGATACAGATAGCATTGTATGATTATGTAATGCTTTTCGTTCATTGCCCACAATGGTGCTAAAATCTTAAGGTGCTTCCACACCTAACCTGTTTTGTTTGGTTGGTGTTTGCACATGTTTTGGTTCGTTTAGGTGGCGTGAAAGTTGTCAACTGAACTCTCGTGTGGACTAAGCACAGGTGAGGTTTGGCTATTTTTAAGAGTAATTTCTTGTGTTTGCAAGTGTGGCTGTGGTACCTCTTGTTAAGAGAGTAGCGCGTTCCTCGTTTGGCATACAAGTATGTGTTTCGTCCTTCGTTCCACTGGCACACAGCTGAGGTCAAGTCACGAGTCTCACACACAAAATCACTGGGCAGTGGTGGATCTGGGGAAGGGGACAACAAGTAGAAACTTAGTTACATGCTTAATCATATACATATATAAATAAATAACAGATATAAATATATAATATATTTATTTAAAAGACAAGCTCTGGAATATCTACAGACTCTTTCACACAATCATTCATTATCACCAACAGACCAGTCAGTTCAAGAATCTTTTCAGATTAAACACATCGTACTTATATAATAACATTTCATAAGCTGTATAACAGTATAACTGAAGCAAGTTGCATCTTACACTGACCCCTTCAGTGAAATCTATAATTTCTCTGTTTTAATAACCTGTTTACTTTGTGCTACCTCCCTCTCTCTGGCACTCGAACCACATTCACCCATCTTAGATATATAACCATTCACACTTCAGTTCTTATCCATTCATCTTACATCCAACAAACACCACTGCTCCAGTCACTTTTGTCTGTGGGTTGTCGTTAACGTAGACGTTGGTTCCCGTCCTGCCGGATGGTCCCTGATTAAACGCTGTAGTGGCATAACTTCGCCTACTCAGGCGTGTTGCATTCATGACTGTGTTGCCGTAGTAGATGGTTCCAAAGTTTTTCCCCTCTTCCATAATGCAACAGAAAGTGGTGTTGGCCCCCACATGTACAACTCTGTCCTGGGGGTACATCTGAAATTTTTCATTGCTGGGGAGATCGCTTCCTGAAAAGAAGGAGTGAGGGAGACAGACGAAAGCAGAGTGTTTAAAATGTTCTAATAAACGATGAACGGGGAGAGGGAGATATAAATAAAGATCTATATTTTAGGTACAAAGGAAAGTCATATGTTTGGCTTAAGAGTGAGATTTCGGAGAAAAAGAATTTGAATAAGATATGGCCTTCACTCCCCCTGAATGAATAAATGCATTATGTTAATCCCAAATTGAGAGGACAGGCAAAGCAGTATTTATGTTTCTTTAATTATTGGTGTTCTATAATATATATGGGTGTAATTAATGCCCCTCTGACCTTGAAGTATCTCAGTGTTGCTCCATTCACTTGTTGTCTGTCCATCTCTTGAGCGGATTTTGATCGACAGCGAGGTACACTCCAGAGGTTCAACAGAGGTCCAGTTCCACTGGTGCAGACCACTCACCTGATTCACTGTCACAGACACTGTCTCCTACAGGTAATATACAGAAAACACAGTGAGGGAATGAACCAGAACAACATGAAGCTGGTAGATACTTGTTGGTGATGATAGTCATAGCTCAAGCAGGAAAAGAAACAAACTGTTCTGAATTATTATATAATCTGCATAACTTGTGACATAATATAAAAGCAAATAAAATATTATAGCAAAATATGCTGCAGAGGCAAATAACCTAAATATGGCTTTGAAAGTTGCTTTTAGAGCCCAACAAATATTTCAGCCAGGCCGATATATCGATAAATGACAAGAAATTCAAGTAGTGAAATGCCAAAGATGTTTTGAAACAGCATCATCCTTCTATAGTTTGTCCACCAGAGAGTAGTGACAAGTTTTGTTTTAAAAAAAAACAAATATAAAAGGAAACCATATCAAAAATGTTTATTTATGTTATAGGTTGTGTAAAGAAAATCAATATCGGCCAATATATCATTATCTATTAGACTGCTAAATCCTGTATCAGTCTGGTTATAGCTCCTTTCCGTATGAGAATGTAACAAACTTGTAATATAACTTTGTTAATAACAAATTAACAAAAAATGAAGAAGAAATGATCTTACATAAAAGACAGTTTCATTGAATTCAGTTCTTAGAATCATGAGGTCAAAGGTTGTGGCTGCTCCTCCCAGCCAGGATATGGATAGTTGCTGTGTATACATGTTGGCTGATAGGCTCACCTGCTGGGGTACAGTAAGGACTGGAGAAAAACAAAAAAGGTTGGGACAGGATTAATATACAGACTCAATGCAAGTTTAAATCAGCAAAAAATGGTTTTAGTATCAGCTCCACAGAACCAAAGAACAAACCTATATTGCTTCAATGTTCAACACTTTCAACATCTTGTGCATTGAGCGTTGCAGATTTTTGATTTATCAGAATGTCGAGGGTGGAATTTAGTTTGGTTCTTACCATCTTTAGCATGAATGTGTATAGCCGAGAGGCCCAGGAGAACACAGATGAGCCAGACAGGGCTCCAGTTAGGCTTTGAGCTGGGACTGACACTTAAGCGAGGCATGGTGATCGACTGGCCGAGTCACTGTCTGCAGATCATAAGGTGGCGGTCCTCTCCACTACAGTAACACCATGTTAGACATCCTGAGAGGCAAGACAGACAGGGGGTGCCCTGTGGGAAAAGACAGAAGAAGAGAAAAAAAATTACCAAAACATTACATTACCAAAAAAAAAAAGAAAGGTAACGCCTAAGCTGTGAGCAGTTAGGATTTGTTAGCTAACTGGGAAACCTATTTTGGTTAAATGAAACTCCCTGACTGTCAACATACAGTGTTGTTTTATACTATGAAGGTGGTGCTGGACTGAGGGCAGCTGTTGTGCTGTGAAGTTGGAGTCATGCCAACATAATGTCCTTATTCAGGGAATATTCTGGCATGCACAGTAATTTCATAAAATGTCTCTGGACATTAGTTTGCTCTTGTCAATGATAGGTTCTGGGGAGGAGCTAAAATCTGTTGCGCAGTTTTGAATTTCTGCAATGATTTCCTGTCAACTGTGTGGAAAAGCCAAATTTTACATCAACACAAGAAAACATATCTCTCAAGCAGCTGCTTTCAGGCGAGATGTGGAAACACAAGTCAGAGAATGAGATTACTCACACACACACACACACACATCCTCTTCTCAAATTGTGTAGTTTTTGAATGTTGAAGGCTTGGCTTCGCTGCTTATCTACTAACAACGCTACTACTGTATAGTACTGTGAATAGCCAGACGGTGATCAGGCAGACAGAGACAGTAAAGGTGGGGACGAAGATGGCTGACAGCTGTGGGTCCAGCATGATGAACTCATACATGATACCTTATGTAAAGCACAGAATTACCTGTGTATTTTTTTCCCCAGGGAAATATTCATCCACCAGCATAACCTGGTTTATACCGAATAGAAGGTCATAGTTAGTGTATTCATTTCTAGTGTCAACACACCTCCTTCCACGGAAACCTTTAGCAAGAAAGTTGCACTGCCACAACTTGCTCACTGGCTTTGGCTGGCTGTCCACTACAACCACATACATGGACTTTTACATGCTGTGCTCCAACCAAGTTTACCATACCAATGTTATGGAATAAACAAGTGATAGGTGACACTGCTGTTCACTGAAGCTTTTACAGCAGTTACAGCAAAACTGTAATTAACAAAATTAAGAATAGAGCTAAAACAATTTAAAAAAAAAAAAAAAAACATCGATAGAAAATTAATCGGCAACTATTTTGATAATTCATTAATCAAGTAGTTTTTTCGAGCAAAAATGCCAAATATTAATTGGTTTTAGCCTCTCAATTGTGTGATTTTCTGCTTTTCTTTGTCTTATGTGATAAACTGAATATCTTTAGGTTTCGGACTGTTGGTCTTACAAAACAAGCAATTTAAAGACAGGCATTTTTCACTATTTTCTGAAGTTTTATAGAGCAAAGGATTAATTGATGAATCCAGAAAATAATCAGCAGATTAATCTATAACAAAAATAATCATTAGTTGCAGCCCTAATTAAGAATATGGTCAAATACTTGCAATGCAATAATTGCATAAGGATGGATTCAACAAAACCACATTAGTAATACTGCAACACTAATGTAATAATGGGGATACAAAGGGTTTCAGCTTGCCATACTGAAAAAAAAAAAAGGTTAACTGCAAAAACATCTAGCTGGGGAATGCAAGGTCAAGGCTCAGCCTGTACACTATGTGATACATGCCTGATTAAAAACAAAAGGAGGATTTTGCAATGATTTTGTCATGAGCCTCTGTCTTGATGAGCCTGCATGTGCACATTTTTGTATGTAATTCTCTGTTGTTTGTGTGTTTAACTGTCACAGAAACGCTGCAATGTAGCTTGTCTGGTTTCCCTTGAGACAGGCTGGGACAGGCCTCAAACAGCTTAGTAGCAAAAAACAATGCTCTCAAGTGCTGCAATCCCATTACTGCAACAACATGACCTGAACGCAAAAAATACACAAACACACAAGCAAAGGCCATTTCGGATAACTGAATAAGAGAATCTAACCCTAACCTGAAGCATCTTTGTGAAACAAACAAGACAGCCATAGACTAGCCATTGCAGACAGTAGAACAGTATAGTAAAACCCTAATATAGCAGGTTATTTCATTTGATTTATAATGTGACCACTGCAAACCGTATGGAACAATTGAGACATTTTTTCTGCATCTGGTTTCATAACTGCTAAGTAAAAAACAGATCAGAGATGGATTAAAAAACAAAACAAAAAACAGATAGATATCCACCTTTGCAGACAGCTATCTATTCGTCCTGAAAGTGGTAAAAAAAAAAATAATAATAATAATGACAATGCAAGAATAAAACACAACCCTGCTCTCAAATACTGGCAGCCTTACAATTTATTTTCAAGAACATGGTGGATGATTAACAGTTGTTCTCCTTTCACAGTGCAGGGAGCAAAACAAGCTGCTACTGGTGCCAAAGACTTGCAGCCCATAACACTTCACATAAGGGTACGCAAACAAACACACACTGATTCCAGAGAATAGAAAGTTTACATTACGGGAAAGGAGGACTGGAACACCTTGTTTGCTTATCTAACTGCCTGATCAAGGTTTCAGTCCAAATCACCAGTTAGTTTAGTTTATTTTTTATCTAGACTTCTGGTGAAAGATACAGTGCAAATACAGGGATAGAATGCAATGATAAAAACAAGAGTATACGGTAAATAATAAAACTCTGTCTAGGTTAGATAAAAAATATTCCAAGGGACTTTTTCAAAAACCTTTTAGCACAGTAAAAACACCAGTAAATTGTGTAACAACATTAATGGTAGTGTATACAACTGGAGGCTGCTGCTAAATTAATACAATGTAAATACTGCAATACTACACTCTACCCAGCAACTATTTCTGAAGCAAAAAAACACACACACTACACAATCACTACTCTTTATGTGATTTCTTTAGTTTGACTTGGTTAACAAGAAAATTTGAACACTTATGCTTTTGTTAATTCAAATGTGTGCTGTTGAGTCTTTCCATAGTTGGAAATTTTTTACAATTTTTAAAGGCTTCTAGTGTGTTCCTGGCTTAAAAAACATCACCTCCAGATGAAATTCAGAGGCATGGCTCAACATAAATACAGCTGTGTGGAGTCAATGTTTCACACATTTATGGTGAAAAATGGTTTCTGAGCCTGTTGCAGGCCTAGTGGGTCCCAACATGGAAAGAGCAGTTAGACCTATATGTTTTAGTGATCCTGAATCCTAAAGATCTTTTTCCCCCCAACATCAGCAATCTGAAATATTTTACAACCTCCAATATATCATACGACCATCTAAGCCCTGGGGAAAAAAAACAAAAAAAACCAAACATAGTGCACTGATGGGAAGCAGGACAAACAACCGTAGATTCTGGAAAATCTAACCAAGAAACTGATAGCCACAAATGCACATCAACACAAAAATCAATACTTTTCTGCTGGGCTCTGGTCCTTGTCCTTGCAGCAGTAATGAATATGACCACAATCTACAAAAACCACAAGGATAGTGTTGTTACTTAAAACCCCAGCCTAAACCTCATCTGTATGCCTGCAGTAGTTTTATTTAAGCAAAGAACAGACTCGTCATGATTTGGAGTTCGCCTCCTCTTTCCACACTGGACTTTGCCACTGTTCTGTTTGACTATTCAGCTGTGTAAGGCAGCCTTTTGAAGTAAGCCATGGAAAATGTCCAGGTAAACTCCCATGCAAAATATACTGTGCAGGACTGACCACACTGTGATGCAATCATTTCTCAGAATCCAATTTCACTCAAAAGGCCTCATTTGTCTCTAGTTTACTATTTCTATATGTATCTAAACATTAGTTCGCACTAACATATTGTAGCAAACTCAGTCAATATGTAACATACCCCTGTTTTCAGTACATGAATTCAGGGATTGTGCAAGTCATAATATATCCACAGTTACTGGTACATGCAAAATTATGTGTTTTCTTTGAGTGAGTGAGTGAGTGAGTGAGTGAGTGAGTGAGTGAATGTATGTATGTATGTATGTAGGCTGGGGCACTTCACATTATAATAATAACAACCATTTTGTGTTTCAGCTAATGTTGCCCTGGAATTAATGATTAGTTATCAATTAATCCATTGATTAATTTTTTGTTAAATCAAATTTTGTGTAAAAAAGAAAAGTGTAGAAAAAAGTCACTGATTAATATTTAGTCAGTCTACTTATTGATCTATCAACTGTTTCAACACTAGTTTCAGTCTGAAAGACATCCTAAAGTATAAAGTGGAATGTTTGCCCCTGCTAGAACCAAAACCAGGACAAAAATAAAAATGAACTGGAGCCAAAGCCAAAATTACTCCAAACTACCACTGCTTGGAGAGAAAAAAAACCTACTCATGGAAAACACTACAACAAGCTTAACATTTCATCACTATCTAAATAGACATCAGATTGTGATTAAACCTTTTATATGCGAGCTGTAGTGTTTTCAAATTGAGTTTTGCCCCAGGCAGTAGTATTCTTACCTGTAGTGGTAACACAGATCAAGTGCCATATAGTCCCATTATATTCAAAAAATACAGACATCTCTATGGCCGATATCTCCAAAACTCAGCAACTCACACCAAAACAATCTAGATTGTATGGAAATATAGATTTTTGATTTTGGGGTGTCCCCTTAAAAGCATCTTACTATCACGACCACATTTTTGTTTTTGTTTTGTTTTTTAAACAATCAAAACCTCTGATAGCATTGTCTTTACTAAAAGGGTGTGGGAAGGAAGCTGAAGCCAAACCCAGGCAAAAACTTGTGTCTGTTCTCAGCCTACACTCAGCAACGCTGTCATACGATTACCACCAGGACCAAAAAAATAAGCAGAGTGCTTCTAGTATACTATACAAGTGAGGCAGCATTTTGAAACACAAGCTAAGTTTGCTGCTAATTATGTTTGACCTTTAAATGGGACAAGAGGAAGACCGGATGCTAATGAGAGAATAAATGAAAAACAGAGAGCTTTAACAGATGATTGTGTGTGTGAAATGTCAGTGCTCTGACCTCAGTGGAGAAGGGACATTCAGTCCTCTGTGTGTGTAGCTTTTGGACCTCAACCAAACGTCGTTTCCTTCCTTCCCTTTCCCTGTAATCCTTCATGAATGTAAATGTAAATCTAAAGCCACAGAAAGTGATTAAAAAAAAGAATCTGTCTAAAAAAACACAATTTGCTTATAGATGTTTGCTTCTAAATAACTGGCTGAAGACAATTAAACAGATACACAGAGTCAAAAGCAGGCCAGTCCAACCCCCTCCCCCAAAAGACAAACTAGTCTGATCTTTTTTAAAATCACAAACACAGCCAAGTGACTGGTAATAAAGAAAACACACAAACAGGGCAGCTATTGTCCTGCCAGGTACAAGTAGGCGTTTTCCATTCATCCAGTTTGTTATGGTGACTAATGTTAAGTGTTACGAGTCTAGAACCATACTAGGATGATTGAATATAGCATGAAAACTAACCACCTGTTATTACAATTCACCCTCACATAGGACTACAGCAGATTTATTCCATAAGAACACTAGGGACAGGATACAACACAAACAACTCTTGTTCCTTATTGTTGAAAAATTGAAGGGGAAGACTGCACCAAGGGGAAGAGGACTGTTAAAAGTATCAAGGCTAACACGGACATGTTAGACGTCTATGCAAATGCATGTAAATGTCAACTAGGCATAATTTGTCTCCCCTGTGCAGGTGCAGACAATAGCACTGTAACACTGACTCTGTATTTCTTTTTTTTTTTTTCTTTGAAATGGTCTCATGAAAAATATAATAATTAGTACGCACTGTTACCTGTAAAAGTAACCAAAACTACTGAGTAGGGTATGTTATTACATTATCTAAATTTTAGAAAATATGAGATAATATCCCTGCCCAGTTTTCTGTGAAAACACATATGTTTACAGAGAGGAAAACAACTCTTCCTCTGTGCATGCAGACCATATTTGAGCAACACACTATATTTGTTCACAATATAGTGTCAAATTGATCACGGTCCTTATCTTTTTTGAGACCAAGAGAGAGAACAAACAGCCTTTGTTGCGGGATACATACTGAAGCACATTGGTTGGGTAATCAAAATATGAATCCTTTATCATAAAAGATTAGTTGATCTCACCCTCTCCAATGGTTCTGATCACAAGTGGACAGCTCAACTACACAAAAATCATCATGTGCCTGCTCACTCAACGCCTGGTAAATGTCCATGTGTAATAGCTATTTTTTGACTCTGATTCTGCTCCTTCAGGAAAAGTAGCTAATACAGCAGATAACCCAAACTGCATCATCTCGGTTCAGCCCCGGAGGTTGCTGCTTGCTCGGGACGGTTTGGATCATTAGCATTAGCAACTGGACAACATGATGGGTGTTACCGTTAAAAGTCTTATCACAAACAACGGACAGACGGTGGTTACACTTTAGAAATGTAACGTTAGCTTTAATTTTTAACAACATTTTATCAAGGGAGACAGTGTACTTAAATTGGACAAACTGAGTTAGAAATGCCATTTTAAAGTCACTTAGCAGCCAGCACCCCACCACACACGCGCAGACAGGCCACTGATGTTTGGATAAACACTGCTAGCTCACGTTACAGTAAGTAAACTGCTATCTACGAACTAACATTAAACGTTATTATGAGTTCACAAATAACACAAAATTACCTCCGATGTAGCAATACATACTTTTCAGTGTTGTTTCGGTTATATGTCCAATAATCCAGCTTCTTAAAAAAAAAACAGTCCCCGTGCTACGTAGTTAGATCATTCCCAATGAAATACATCGGGATTACTGGAATAGAGCGAATCTTAATGGCGCTGGAGCGAACCAGGCGTTTGATTGACGCTTGCAATGACCAATGGGTTTCGACTAAACCGTTTTTGCACAGGAGAAAGGGTGATGTCGTGCTCGTGTTGCGTTTAAGTCACACAGGAAAGTAGACCCGCTAGGGGTCACGTTACCCGTCCAGACCACGGTCAGGACTCTGCTTGAGCCGATTTTACTGCATATTCTGGATTCCAATACAGAGTCGCCAACTACAGTGATATGGAAATAAATTGAGTGATGTTAATTTCTAATAGAACGAACCCCTGTAATGATTTTTAAAACGTGATCATGTAACCTTTTCTATGCCATAGCCATAGACTGTATAAAGCAGGCCATAGCACGCTACAATACACGCCGACATTTTGGAGGACTTTATTCTTCAATTCCTTTCGGCTGTTTCCTTTCAGGGGTCGCCACAGCGAATCATGTGCCTCCATCTAACCCTGTCCTCTGCATCCTCTTCACTCACACCAATTAACTTCATGTCCTCTCTCACTACATCCATAAATCTCCTCTTTGGTCTTCCTCTAGACCAACCTCAGCATCCTTCTACCAGTATATTCACAGTCTCTCCTCTAAACATGTCCAAACCACCTCAATCTGGCCTCTCTGACTTTATCTCCGAAACATCTAACACGAGCTGTCCCTCTGATGTACTCATTCCTGATCCTGTCCGTCCTCGTCACTCCCAAAGAGAACCTCAACATCTTAAGCTCTGCTACCTCCAGCTCTGCCTCTTGTCTTTTCTTCAGTGCCGCTGTCTCTAAGCTGTGCAACATCGCTGGTCTCACCACCGTCTTGAACACCTTTCCTTTCATTCTTGCTGATACTCTTTTATCACACAACACACCTGACACTTTTCTCCACCCGTTCCAACCTGCTTGCACTTGCCTCTTCACCTCTTTTCCACAGTCTCCATTGCTCTGAACCGTTGACCCTAAGTACTTAAAGTCCTGCACCTTCTTCACCTCTGCTCCCTGTAACCTCACCGTTCCACCTGGGTCCCTCTCATTGACACACATGTATTCTGTCTTACTGCGGCTAAGCTTCATTCCTCTGTTTTCCAGAGCAGACCTCCATCTCTCTAGATTTTCCTCCACCTGCTCCCTGCTCTCACTACAAATCACAATGTCATCCGCAAACATCATAGTCCATGGAGATTCCTGTCTAACCTCATCTGTCAGCCTGTCCATCACCAGAGCAAACAACAAGGGGCTCAGAGCCGATCCTTGATGCAAACCCACCTCCACCTTAAACTCCTCTGTCACACCTACAGCACACCTCACCACAGTCTTACAGCTCTGCCACTCCAGACTTCCTCATACAATACCACAGCTCCTCTCTTGGCACCCTGTCATACGCTTTCTCTAAATCTACGAAGTCACAATGCAACTCCCTATGACCTTCTCTGTACTTCTCCATCAGCATCCTCAGAGCAAATACTGCATCTGTTGTACTCTTTCTAGGCATGAAACCATATTGCTGCTGACAAATGCTCACCTCTGCCCTTAGCCTAGCTTCCACTACTCTTTCCCACAACTTCATTGTATGGCTCATCAGCTTTATTCCTCTGTAGTTGCCACAGCTCTGCACATCTCCCTTGTTCTTAAAAATTGGCACCAGTATACTTCTCCTCCATTCCTCGGGCATCCTCTCACTCTCCAAGATCTTGTTGAACAAACTAGTCAGAAACTCTACTGCCACCTATCCTAGACACTTCCATACCTCCACAGGTATGTCATCAGGACCAACTGCCTTTCCACTCTTCATCCTCTTCAACATCCTCCTCACTTCACTCTTGCTAATCTTTGCTACTTCCTGCTCCACACCAGTCACCTCTTCTACTCTTCGTTCCCTTTCATTTTCCTCATTCATCAACTCTTCAAAGTACTCCTTCCATCTTCCCATCACACTCCTTGCACCTGTCAATACATTTCCATCCTTATCTTTAATCACCCTAACCTGCTGCACATCCTTCCCATCTCTATCTCTTTGTCTGGCCAACCTGTACAAGTCCACCTCTCCCTCTTTAGTGTCCAGCCTAGCATACAAGTCCTCATATGCTCTTTGTTTGGCCTTTGCCACCTCTACCTTCACCTTACGCTGCATCTCCCTGTACTCCTGTCTACTCTCTTCAGTCCTCTCAGTGTCCCACTTCTTCTTAGTTAAACTCTTTCTCTGTATACACTCCTGAACTTCCTCATTCCACCACCAAGTCTCCTTGTCCACTTTTCTCTTTCCAGATGACACACCGAGTACCCTCCTACCTGTCTCCCTGATCACATTAGCTGTAGTGGTCCAGTCATCTGGGAGCACTTCCTGACAACCCAGAGTCTGTCTCAGCTCCTCCCTGAAAACTACATGACATTCTTCCTTTTTCAACTTCCACCACTTCGTCCTCTGCTCTGCCTTTGTCCTCTTCATCTTCCTCACCACCAGAGTCATTTTACACACTACCATCCTGTGTTGTCTGGCTACACTCTCCCCTACCACTACTTTACAGTCACTGGTCTCTTTCAGATTACAACATCTACACAAGATGTAGTCCACCTGAGTGCTTCTACCTCCGCTCTTATGTGTCACCCTATGTTCCTGCCTCTTCTGGAAGAAAGTGTTCACTACAGCCATTTCCATCCTTTTTGCAAAGTCTACCACCATCTGTCCTTCTGCATTCCTGTCCTGAATACCAAACCTGCCCATCACATTCTCATCACCTCTGTTCCCTTCACCTACATGCCCATTGAAATCTGCACCAATCACCACTCTCTCACCTCTGGGGATGCTCTACATCACTTCATCTAACTCACTCCAGAATTTCTCTTTCTCTTCTAACTCACATCCTACCTGTGGGGCATAACCACTCACAACATTGAACATCACCCCTTCAATTTCCAGCTTCAGACTCATCAACCTGTCTGATACTCTTTTCACCTCTAGAACATTCCTCACAAACTCCTCTTTCAGGATAACTCCTACTCCGTTTCTCTTCCTATCTGACCCATGGTAGAACAACTTGAACCCTGCTCCTAAGCTTCTAGCCTTGCTACCTTTCCACCTGGTCTCCTGGACACACAGTATGTCCACCTTCCTTCTCTGCATCATGTCAATCAACTCTCTAGCCTTCCCTGTCATAGTCCCAACATTCAAAGTCCCTACTCTCAGTGCTACATTCTTAGCTTTCCTCTTCTCTCTCTCGCCTACAAACACACCTTCCTCCTCTCGTTCTTCGTCTTCGACCAACAGTAGTCCCATTTCCACCGGTACCCTGCAGGTCAACAGCACCAGTGGCGGTCGTTGTTAACCCGGGCCCCGACCGATCCGGTATGGAAGTCATTGTCATGATTTGCATTTTTAATTTGGCATGTGTTTTACGTTGGATGCCCTTCCTGACACAACCCTCTGCATTTATCCAGACTGGCACAAGAAGACACTTATTGTGGGACCCAAATGCCCCTCATGCCTTGTAACGCAAACCCATAACATATTTGATATATATCGTATCGGTACTGTTACGGAATAGATAATTAGGACTGGTTCAAATCATTACCAGAACATTAATAAGGATATTTTCGGCTATCGGGCCTGACAACAATATAATCAAACTGATCTTAAAAGCAACATACTGTGCTCCACTTTTATCAATGACATTAAACTCTTTTTTCTTTATAGTTTGTTCAGATTTATTAATTTAGACAACAGATAAGATCAGATAAGATAAGCCTTTATGATCACTGGGTAGAAATTTACACAGCAGTACAAGAAAAGGCTGAGACAAAGAACTATTTAAAATGAAAGACATTAAATTGGATGAGCACATACATAATATACATTACAATACTCTAGGCCACATACATGAGTTGTGCATTGTGCAAATATGTGTTCAAATATGTATGTGCAGAAATAATGAGTCCAGGACCACTAGTGTATGTAGTACATATATTATATAAATAATGATGATGAAGAATAATAATACCATATCATATATGATTCTACCAAAATTTCATAACGATGAATATTTTTAAAATGAATAATGGATGGAATTTTAGCATACAAAATCTATTGTACACTTTCTTGTCATCCATAAATATATTTCTGTTCAGCATATGGAGTCTTCCCCTCTGCCTTCACTTTTTTGGCATTGTCACACACAGTGGTGGAAGAAGTATTCAGATCCTTTACTCAGTAAAGTAGCAATACCACACTGTGAAAATATATAAAAAGCCCTGCATTCAAAACCTTACTTAAGTAAAAGTATGTAAGTATTATCAGCAAAATTAACTTAAAGTGAAGTACTCTTTATGAAATAAAATGATCACTGTCAGTGTTTTATTATATATTATGTTTTTGGAATAATTTTTCACTGTAGTTATTTAACGTTGTGCTAATTTTAACTACTTTGTATAGTGTTAGCTTAATCAGTACAATACAGCAATGCATCATATTCTATTCTAAGATCATCATATGTTTGTAGCGTCGTTGTCCTGTGAGAACCATGCATCTCTAAAAAGTCATCTTTTCATGAGTTCAGAAAAACAGCCCTGTTTTCATCTTTGTGACAATGCATTTTCCAGCTTTCCAGGAGGGCATTTAAATTGTTTATTTAGCTGAAGTAGGAGAAATTTCTCAACCCATAAAGGAACACTTAATCCTTCAGTTTATCAGATTTTTTTTTATTCAAAATCACCACCGGATAGGCCTACATAGTTTTCACTGGACAGGAAGAGTATGAACAATTGTAATCTGAAAAGTAACTAAAACTGTCAGACAAATGTAGTGGAGTAGAAGTATAAACTTACATAAAATGGAAACACTCAAGTAATGTACAAGCAGATTCATACTTAAGTACAGTTCTTGAGTAAATGTACTTAGTTACATTCCACCACTGGTCACACAAGACTATCAGTTTACAAGACACTCCACTCAAAAGCCATCTATGATTATGAGGGAATTCATGTGTGCCTCCGCTTCGATAGGTGGCAGCAGGGCTCTGGATGGAGCATAGGATGGACTCACACCGACAGCAGTGAGGAAGTGAGGTGGCCGAGGCTTTTGACTGGCACAACAGCGCCACTTTTAAGCGGTCGTTCACTTCGTCAACAATAACAGTCCTCAGAAGTTGTCAGACTGTGGTCAAGGATAACCGGGAGAACAGTGCCACGACGATACAGCCTTCAGTTATATGTGGGAGGTATATTAAATTGTTTTTGGTTTGATTAAATGTTATTTAATAATGCATGAAAATACAGCTAAAAACATAACCGTTGACGGCTTGTCAGCAGCACGAGAGCCTGCTACTCGCCTTCACAACCGACGGTTGCTAGGAGCTTAGCTTGCTAACGCCACTGGCTGAACTGTGCTACCGCTGACACCTAACTATGTAGGTTAGCACCAGGACATAGTTTGTAATTAATACTAGACAACCAAACTATCTTTTAGCGTTTAAGTTACTAAAGGTTTAACTTTAACGTTCAGGTGTCACACCAAAATCTGTGACCGTTATCTTTAACGGTAGGTCAGCCATGGAGGAAAGGCTGATTAGTTAGTTAAGTTAGTTGACCAAATAGTGACAGGTGAGGTGTTGGCTCTACAGACAAAACTATTCACTGCTTCCACCTGTTTCTGATATCAGAGCTATCAAAAATGTCCCCCGATGTATCCCTAACATTTTAGGTAACACGAATCAAATTGTTTTACTTTATTTATAGGATCGCCATTTTTGTTAACGGATATCAAAATATATGACCAGAAAAACCTTTGGAAGTGACAGTATACTATATTTCTAATCACGTCACAGAATCTGCCAGTATACAAGTTGGCCAAGACGTTTTGTTACCTAAGACCAAATGTCTTTACTACAATTTTTTTGCACACCAGAAAGTCTTTTAGACAGATCTGTCGGATCCAAACTCTTACTGTGAAAGACCCAGTTTATGATGTTTTGATCCTCAGAACTTAAAATTCAGAATGGACCAAATTAAATAATGAAATAAAAATATGTAATTAAAGCTGGTACAAGGGATCAACAGTGTATGCGACTGACTTGATTCTTCCAATAGTTAAATAGGTTCATACATAAGTCTGTCTTAAAACAATAGTCAGATGCCCATATATACATTAAAACACTTCTTTCTGTAATCATTCCTCCTGATCATACTGTCCCTAAAGAGATTCCTTTCTAATGTACTTCAATTGTAACTGATGGGGGTTGTGTTTCCCTGGACAGTGTTTCCTTGTTGAGCTGCAGTGGAGGGATAGTAACACAAAGAGGGAATTTTGTACTTAAAAGACTAACTTTGGAACATACCCACATGGTTTGTCTAACTCAGACTGCTGAAGCCTCATATTCAGAAAAATTGTGAACCTATCCTATAAGTAATCTATTCTAAGGACATTGACCTTATATGCAAATACATGTGTAAAATTGCAGAAATCAAGAATTGGACTGAGGCAGCCATTTACTGGATAAAAATAAAATTATGGCGATGGAGAGATTTTGTTTATTCACTCTGTCAGTACCAGAGGAGTGGATAAGATCGCATGGCCGTATTAATCTTGAATTATTCTGACCAGTGAAAGTTTGCTTAACGACTTAAAATATTTTTTGTTCCTAGGTCAAAGATGGTTCAAGACAGTGCTCACATTCGGCGGCAGGGTGCCCAGGACTTCATGGCATACTATGACTTTGCCTGTGCCAGACAGGAATCAGTCCCTCTCCCTGCTGTGAAGATGAACCTTGACAAAGGGAGGCTGGACTTTAATGGAGACAGGGTCAAACTCACCGACTGGCCACCCATTCTCAACTCTATCTGCATCAACAAACACCTGCACCACATTGCAATAAGTAGCACATACCAAGCTAGTCTGGGTTCTGGAGACACAGGTAAGGCAGAAAATAAACCTGGTACATCAAGTAACAGTGAGAATAAAAAACTGTTTATACCCTCTTAATTAGCTATGTTATTGAAACATGTACAGGATAAGTTACATTATAAACTTGAATGACTTACCAATTTTGCATGTAAACATTAATCATATCACTGCCAATTTCAGATAGACGGTACTATAAGTCTAGCTTCAGGAAGAAGATCCCAGCCATTCGCTCTAAGGAGATGACATTTAAGTTGTGCAAGGCCCTGAGAGAGTGTCTGAATGTCTCTCCCAACCTCAAGACTTTGCAGCTTAATGGACTTCCACTGAGAGAGAGGGACCTCATCACCTTGACAAAGGTAAAAACAGAATATGATTTGCTGTGTAAACAGTGAAGTTTTAACTATTTTATTGTTTTTTATGTATTTAGAGAGACAGGCACAGAATCATACGCTCATTTGCATTTACTCCCCACTTGTCTTCTTACTCTCTAATACCGGAAGCAATTTCTGAGCTGTGAGTGTTGAGACTTAACCCTGTTTACTGTAAACAGCAATGAATACTGTCATCTTTGAGGAGGAAACATGACTTTTGGATGTGTCGGACATAAAACCTGGGTAAATATTGATTCAAACAGCTGCTCTGTTTAAGAGGGAAATTTGGTAAAAACTAAAAATAATGAGCCCTATGTATTGTAGAAAAGGTTTCAGTTGTAGTCATCTGGACAATGTTTTCAAATTCAAGAAGTTTTGGCTCCCATCCGGAAGTCATTCTCAATGTATAACAATGGAACACTCCTGGACGAATGAGGGACTACACCGTTTAGCCCTATGTATTCTATTCCAGGGTTTAGCAAAAAGTGTTTCCTTGGAAAACCTTTCTCTGGCTAACTGTCCAATCACTGACGAGGGCTTAGAGGGTATGTATATTCACAGTATTATTTCCTTTTATTGTTCAGAAAGCCTTCATACAATTGTACTGTATGTGAGTGTGTTGTCTTTGTAAGTAATGTTGTCATATGTTTCAGTCATTTGCCAAAGTGTTAAGTATTCTACAAGCATCAGGACGGTGGATTTTACAGGGTGCAATCTCACCTGGAGAGGGGCAGAGCATATGGCCAGCATCATCAAGGTATAAAATGTACTTTTAAAAGACTTTATCTGGCATACTATTTTTAATATGTTATGGACTCTATGTACTGTAGTGACGTGTAATTAATCATTAATTGTAAACCCAGACCATATTTAACATATTACCTGTATACAAACATATTTGTGTAAGAATGCATTTTTTTTTCTCAGCATCAGGGAATGCAGAGGCATGGTACTGCATGGGCAGAGTCTCTGAGGTATCGACAGCCACAGTTTGAGGGAATGGGGGGTCTCCGGCGTGTCACCCTAAACTCTAACACTTTGATTGGGGATCGGGGTGCTGCTGCTCTTGCACATGAACTGGCCGAGGACCTCTGGGTTAAAGGTTAGTAGGTGTGTGGGTTTGAGAGAAATACAATGAGGCAAAGAGAAGAGTGTTTTTTGATGCTGTTTCTTATTGTAGGAATAGTGCTCAGGTTTTCTTTTTCTGTTTTGTGACTGTTTGAACAGCTGTGGACCTACAGAGGTGCGGTCTATCCAGTGATGGAGCTCGTCGTTTGCTGGAAGCCTTGAAAACTAATTCTGCTCTTTGTGTACTAGATATTCGTAGTAACCCTTTAATTGGTAAGAAGCTACCTCAACCAAAGTCATAACATTCTCTAGATTTTTCCACACTGAATAGAAATTTGGCCAAAATTATAAATTATTGGTATGTTGTTTGTTCCACACAGCGCTTGTGTATTGTGGGTATAATTAACATTGCAGCCTCAAGGTACAGCTAGCGCATTGTTAGATTTTTATTTAGCTGTGTACCAATTGCATACTAATTCTAACCAAGTTTCCAGTATGTAGAGTTTTCATACCAGAAAAAGCTATAATTGCTATATAACACTATAATTACTTTAACACTGTAATTGTTCAGAAACATCTCTGAAAAAAACATAAATCTCTGGAAAAACATTTTTCCTTACTGAATGTTTTTTTTTTCCTTTACAGACAAGGTCCTAATTAAAACTATAATAGAGAAAGTACTGATGAATGCTGATGGACAGTCACCAGAGGTGAGCTAATGTCATCATTCAAAGTCTAAGAAAAAATATTTTGTTACAAATGTGTTTCTGTGGTTTGTATCTTCCTTATGTTGTACTGCAGTATTGCTGGATCAAGCCTGCAGCCACAGAGCCACAGAGAGCTTCTGGTCCAAAGAGGCGAGCACTACCCAGTACAGTCAGAGGAAAAGCTACATTTAGGATAGGTACGTGTATGCATTTATCTTGTTTCTCACAATGCAACATTCAACATAGGCACCTGTCTGTGATTTCAAACAGTTGTATCCCTAGTCAGACAAAACACACTATAAATATTTGTGGTAGTGACCACACAATCATTTATCAATCCATAAAAATAAAAAAATTAGTTTATTTTTAATTAACATTGGCAAAAGGGTTTTGTCTCAGCACTTCATCGGGCTCATAAAAATATCTTTTATTGTGGCTGTAAGTGACCAAAAAGGTTAATTTTCCCATACTGATCTAAACTGTCTTAAGTTGCTAGTGTCAAAGAATTTTTGGATGGTCAGACTCCCAAACTGCCAATTTGGCATTTAGACAAAGTTGAAAGGCAAATCCGCAAGTCTCCAGCCTTTGCAATAGTAAGCACAGCCTTCAGTGTTGGATATCTTTTGAATCTGTTTGAGATAGCGCCTATTATCTCCTACTCATATTATCTCTTTCTGACTTCTCATCTTTTGGCTTTTAAGTCATCTGGAGACATGGTAAGAACTGAATTAATTTTCATCCTGTTCTCCCTTGTGTTACTCCAGACAGCTCTGCAGACTGGTGCAAAAAGAAACTTGAAAATGGTGCTTGCTTGATGTGATTTAGATGTCTTTAATAGAATGTTAAAAATATTTTTAACAAGTCTACTTTTATTTATATGACAAAATGATGTAGATCCTCACCTGACATCAATGTCAACCCTTTTAAATACTTTTGGTTTGGATACCCTGTGGTAAATATGAAAAGCAAAAGATGAGAGTGCCATGTTGTCTCATGACTGATACAGTAACTAAAATTATTTTCAGCCAGACTCGTCAGCCTTTATGTTCTTTTGCTTGTGATGTTTAGAGCCTGCTTTTTTAGATGTAAAGCACCTCGTGGACACACAATATATCACTCCCTTATAACCGGTAATTCATGTATTAATTAATTCATGGTAAGCCCAGGAATGGCTACACACATCATGGAACCAGGATCATTCACCCACCACCTAATGAAGTACATCGAACTCTGTGAGGGCCTTTGCAGCCATGACTCTGTATGTCCTTGCTCAAGAACAGAGCTCAATTGCCAATGCTCCCAGAAAACTTTCCTGTGGCTAAAAGCTCTACGTTCGTGAATTTGCACTTGTTTACACAGCTCTCTTTCTGGTGCAGCCCCTCGTAAAGGAGCATCTCCTGGAGGGCGGAGTTCATGCGTTGCACAGACACAGAAGTCCTTTTCCCGCTCCCCTTGTGTGCCTTGGCGTGCTGCTGCACGAGCTGAACGCCAGAGGTGAGGAAATGTCAGCAAACCAATTTAGTTTTATTTATTTTCTATAGACACTGTGTTCTATTTAGAAGTTCAAGACATCCTAATTATTATTTTAAAACATTGATAGAACAAAATTATCAGATCAAAAAAATCTACAAAACACTCATCAGGTGTTGCTGTGATATCGCTCAGTGAATCAAAGACTAATATTATGTTGGATCCCTTTGTTGCAGAGGTATGCCTCCTGCAGTCAGTGTGATAGATCAAAGCTTTCAGGTGAGTTTTATTTTGTTTATGTACAGTGTATTACTGTAAAAAAAAAAAGCATTATCGCAGAGTATGGATCGGATTAATATCAAATCATTTATGTATTTGCCAGAGACTTTCTGGAGTAGAAAATAGATCCAGAACCCAGTCAAGAAAGGGGATTTAAACTCAAACTGTATTTTAATCTTTATCTGTTGAAATTAGGGTGCAGCTACAGTGAGAGTAACTGTGGAGTCAGATTCAGAGAGAGAGGAGGATGAGGAAGAGGAAGAAGTGGTGGTGGAAGTGGACCAGAGACCATCTTCTCTTAGTCTCCAGGACAGCATCACTGGATGGCAGTTTGAACATATGCAGGTTAGTCACATCAGGCTATTGCCCAAACTGGAACTTTTTAAGTTTTGTAGACAAGACAAAGGCAAAGTTTTTGGACTTAATCAGTTTACTTTGAAGCATGCTGTGTATTTGTGTGTGTGTTTTTATGCATGCCCTGCAGATGGAGCTAAAGGAGTGTCGTCTGAGGCTGGCAGAGGAGCGCAGAGCCAGACTGAAAGCTGAGTCAAGGCTCATGGAGGTAATGATTATCTCATTATTATGTTATTTATTTTCCATCTGTTTTCCTCTACTGCAGCTTTTCACCAGATTGCATTTTCTTGAATAAGCTGAGGAATGCGCTCTGGATGTAAAGTTTGTGGACATGGTAAAAGCCTTAATTTTAGAGATCTTGTTATGACACAGCAGGATCTTTATTCCATGCTAACATTATATAGCTTGAGGGTCGGCTGCCAGATTGAAGTAGGTTTTGGATAATTACAGTCGTTATAACTCCAAATGAAGTGTTTATTGTTCAGTCTAAAATTGGGAGAAAGCTCCTTTAATGGTAGGTAAAAGAGGCTACTTCCAGCAATTTTGTAACATCTCAAATCCAACAGACAGTCATGTGCTTTTGAAACACTTGGATGTAATGGTTACCTTTAAGTTACAGTACTGTGTTATGTTCATATAACTGGCTTCAAGATGCCCTTTTATTCAGTCTTTTTCTTATTTCTATTCAGTATGAGTTGGAGAATGCCCGTCTTCGTAACACCAACCTCTCCCTATCAGAAGTACTTGCAGCCACTGGCTCTGCATCAGCACCACCTGCTTTCAGTGCACTTGAAGATGAGGCAGTGCTTGAGAGCATTGAGAACTCATTTACCAAGTTCCATGCTTTCCTGGATCTCCTCAAGGATGCTGGGTGGGTATTCTTAAAACTGGTCAGTATAACTTTTCTCTTTTGACTTGGACTGTGCCAAATTGGCTCTGGGCCTAGGTGGTTTAAAGAACATCTTGAACTTTCAGTTTCATTATGAATCTCTGGTCATTCCAGTTTTTTTCCTTTCATTTGTCATATTGGTGTTCCCCACCTGGGAATCCAGTCAAAAATTGGCTGAGGGTACTTTTTTGCTTTAAAGAAGTAGCAAATGTTTGATAACGTATGATTTTCAGTTCCGTCAAAAATACAGAAGCTGGTCTTTCTATGATACGGAGATGCTGTATTTTGGTTAGTGTTAAGCGATATGTTAAAATTTCCCAACTGGCCACTGTCAGCCCAACGACTGCCGATTGCCCATATATTCACGCAGGTGTGTATAGCTCACTGAACGAGAGTCTGGCGCTTCTTCGGAGGCAGACCATTAAATTAGCAAAATAAAATGACAAACATTGGCCACAAAAAGAAAACAACCGATTGCCAATGTATTCGTTCAATCACCCAACCCTAGTGGCTGCGTAGGATTGTTTCTGACTCATGTGATCCAAACATTTCCAATAACTCCAGAGCGTTGTAAAGTCCAACAGTCCAAATTTATTGAAAAAAGATTGATGTAATCATTTCCAAACTTCACAACATGTTTTTATCTAGCGAAGTATTCTTCTTCAATCCATATTTGTTTGCGTTTAGCCTTTCAAAAACATTTTCACTGCGCTCAAAAAACTGTTTGCTCTCCCACTTGCCGCATCAATCTAACAGCACCACAATGGATGAGTTATATTCATTAAAGAAAGTTGATTTGATTTAAAAAAAAAAAAAAAAAAAAAAAAAGACTAACTCATTTAATCTGATTAATAACTTTATTCAAAGTGATTTTTTAATTTTCTTTAGGGTGATGACCTCATAAAATGTGAAAACAGACATTCAAAGCTTCATTCGAAAATCTCAAAAGATGTTTCCAATGAAAATAAAATGACATTCTGTACAGCACTAAGTAGGCTAATTGCATATTAGACACACAGCATTGTAGGCTAGCAAATATCATACATGCTACAATGACCTCTATCACCAGCTTTTATGTTGTTTTTTTGGTTGATGTTGGGTTTTTTTTTTTTTTACACAAATACCATCTTATACTGTTTTCCCCCCGGTGAAATGTAAGGAAGGTATGAAAAAACAGATACCGCCTAAGCCTATTACAAAGTATTAGAAAAATTGTAAGGTTGACTCCAAACAGCTTCCCCTAAGCTCCTAATATATAACCATAGGTGAACCAAGCAAATAAGCACAGACAAGCCAAGTATGCGCTACCTGCCCAGCATAAAATGAGACAAAGCAAAAGTAAATAATGGATGAGAGTTAAACATCTAGAAAGAAACCCAGATATTTCTTTTCAGGAGTTTGTGAACCAAACCAGAGCTACAAGACGAGGGATTAGTGGACATTTTACACAATTCCAATGGGATACCCATGTTGCTCTGTGTCTGCCGGTTTTCTAAGTTGGCTACACATGTCAGCCATAAGCCGATAATACTGTCAATGAAGGTTTTGCTGCTATGACTTTGTTTTGTAGTCTGTTGACCCTCTTGTGGACAAACATCGCTTCATGCAGCTTTAATATTTGTTGATCAACTACTTGATTAATCAACTTTCTTCTGATATCGATACATCATGACATTTGCTTATGTATGGAAAACCACATCAAGTTGTGTAGTTTGTGTAGTGCAATATGCACATGATGAAAAGGGTATTCTCTCAGTAGACTACGGGTAAGGTGGCAAACAAGTGTCTTTCCCAGAACCATAGGAGATTTCAGTTTCATTCTGAGATGCCCTTTGCAAAAATCTGATACTGAGCCCAATTCAAAGGAGTGTTTCATTCTGAGAGGATGAGTTTCACTGGCATGGAACCAGTTTTTTTTTTTTTTTTTGTTTGTTTTATTTCAACCTTTTATTTTGGTCATAAATGTATTATCTACTTTTGTTTTAAACTTATTTAATGATTCATACTTAAGGGCCATTAAAGGATGCTGAGTTATTTCAAAACCAGAGCCTTAAGGTGCAGTCAATAGGTGGGGACCAAAATCCACCCAGTATTGTCCTTGAACGTAGGCTATAGTGATGGGAATTGTGGCTATTTGAAGGGAGCCAGATCTTTCCATTCCTCTTTCTGTTCCCGGCTAACGGCTCTTCATTTAGTACCGCTTCTGCTGGTCACTGCCTAAATAAATATGCAAGATTCTTCATCTGCAGTACATTGAAATATTCTGTTATATTGATGGTTAAAAGGTGGGATATATCAAGAATAATTGTCCTAGTTGTATTACAAAAATAACACCCTACTAATGAAATAGTATGGTCAATAAATAATTACACAACTCTATACAGACACATGCAGCGTATTTCAATTTAATTTGTATGATATAATATGAAACAAAAAATATGTCTGCTCTGTTCAAAATGTGTCATTTGTTTGTTCTGCGGGGGTCCAAGAATCAGCTCTCAGACGGGAGCCGGCTCCCATCGTTCACCTAAAGGAGCGTCCGACACATCACTGATCGGCTAGGTCTTACTTTGCTACCTGCATTTACTTTCCGTCAGCAGTGTACAGCTCCATTTGCTGGGTTTTCGGCATTGATGTAATCACCCTACATTTGGTTCTTCTTTTGGGGCTTCGGCAGTTTAAAAAAAAAAGTTGAATTCACCTTTTAATCTGACTCACTCATTCCTCATGTTAACCACTATTTTATCCTTTTACCCAGTGGAAAGATATAGATAAGATAAATATTGTTTTATACTTTATAATATATATATATATATATATATATATATATATACTGTATATTACAGTATGAGCAAGCCATAAGGTCCCGACTGTGTCTACACCATTCAATCTTAATTAATCTTAATGGATGCGGATGGATGGATTGGATGGATTTACTTTGAATGAATTTCATCTCCTTTTTTTTTGTAGCCTAGGTCAGCTAGCTTCAATGGCTGGAATTGACAAGTCAGATTTCCACCCTCCGGGAAGACCTCAGCTCTCTTCTACAATAGGACCTCATTTGGGTGGTGCAGCATCACTGACTAGAGGGGAGTATCGGGCTGTTCGGGCAAGGACTGATGTTTCATCTTTGCTAAAGGTATGCAAAGCAATGTTTGGGGAAACGTTTGCCATGTGATTGTGTTATATCTGCACTGAGTATTTCAGTTTCATGTTTGCATGTAGTTTTAAAACACAGCAGCAGTGAGTCTACTTGACCATATGAGACCAAAACTCCATATGCAAATATTGCATTTTGGTCGAAGGATGAATTATTTAACAGAACCATAAACTTGCCTTCTGCAAGAGGCACTGTGCCTTAAACATTTCCATCTTACATCTGAGCTGTAACACCACGGAACCTGTGTAAATTAGGATTAACTTGACCTATTGTATACTAGCTCTAAGTCAAGTTTGAGGATTTATATTTTTCATAGCACTCCGTGAAGGGTCGTTTAATATAATGAGACATGCCACTCATGCTACTCAGAGAACAGGGGTTATGCAAATAACCTAAAGTTTTGAGTATTGCCTATATTATCATGTCTGTTTATTTGTTATAGTTCTCGTTCTCTTTGTTATAGTTATCTTGTTAACTGTCTCTGTATCTTTGTTAGTAGCATTAAATCCATAGGCTGTTTCCCATTACTAACTTTAAAAGGATCATTTAATGATTTGTCTGTTACTCCATTTTTCTCTTCAAACCTCCAATTTCTGTCTTTAGGTAGGCAGCGTACTGCCTGCTCCCCCTGGTAGACCGGCTGACACAACCACTCCCAGATCTCCATCCTCTGTCAAGGAGTCCTTGCGTGAAGATAGGCTGCTAGATGTGACCTTCAGTCAGGCTTTTGAACCAGAACCTGCTGTAGACCCTGGTGTAGGTGGAAAAGAGGAACCAGATAAATATTCAAAGCCTGATACCCAGCATGATTCAGGTTCTGAGCACAGTTTCCGTAGCCAAAAATCCTTTGATAAAGTTTTCTTTGGTAAAGCTTTTCAGACTCAACCAAGCCACCCTGAGAGCAACAGCAACTCTCACAGAAGCAATGGTTCCCATGGATACAGCTTCAACAACAGCTATGCTTACAGTCATGCTTCTCATAGCAACGGGTCTCTTGGTGGATTGTCCGGAAGATCAAGTGTTAGTGACGTTATAAGTGACAAGGCAGAGTCTGTGGGATCGGTAGGGTCAACTAACAGGGGGCAGGGAAGACTAGTTACAGTAGGCCAGTCAGGATCTGAAGGGTCTGAGGGGAAAGCCTTTCCTGGGAGTGAGACTCTGGAGCAGATCAGGTCTCTGGGCGGTCTGGGAGGGCAGTCAGACAATGAGTCCTTCTGACCAGAGAGACATGAAAAGCTGTGTATTGCGGTGTCTGTTCTTAGTGCCTTCTCCTTAAAATGCTTTCTGTTAAGATTGTTGTTCACTTTAAGAATGTCTATGATGTAGATTTTGTACATATTTTTTGGAGTCTAGATTTATTTTTAAATCTTAGGAAGACACAATACCAGTCTCAGTTATTTCATTGTTTTGTAAAGCGTCACGTTCTTTTGTAGATGCAGTTTGCACTTGGGGCATGTACAGTATACCATTTCATTCAGTAAAGTGTGATAGTAGATATTTGGGTTGCCAAGCTAACCTCGCCACAATCAAGTCTTAATTCAATCATTCAATCCCATTGTGGTCCTGTTCCATGTTTGAACACATCAAACCTCAGAGGGAAAATATATTGCATTATCTTAAAGCCATTTCATGGTAGCTTATTTCTCCTTTTTTAAATATATAATTTATGATGTAGAATTGTATCCTTTTGTTGTTCCTGTTCGGACATTCTTCACTGCTCTAAAATTTACGTTTTTTAATAAACATGTTAGCAGTTTCAAGTTGTGTTCCTGAGCTTCTAAATTCAAAATTCAAAAAGCTACTGCCACTCCCAAGTCAGAAATGCACCATAACAGTGCATTATGAACTTGGCATTGCCCCAATTTATACCTGTGAATTTCTCATTTTGAGGATTTTTCAATATGCCCTATATACTGTTTATGCCATTAATGTGTGCAGTATTGAGAACTAATACTAAAATAGATATTCACTAATAAAACTGTGTTGTGACACAAACCCCAAAAGGCTTCTAACTGAAAGACCCTGGTTTTACTAACAATTATTCTCAGCGCTGCATGTGTTGCTGTAATTTCCCCATTCCCATTGTTACTTGTCCATTCCATATAGCATTGTCAGTGGGTGAAATTGTGCCAGAAAACGTTTTGGACCTGTGTCTACTTGCTTTCTAGATGCAGGACCAAAATCTGTTTACTACATTGGGTGTCTACGGTCTCTTTTGGTGCTGTGTCCTGAGAGACAAAGTAATGGGACCAAAGCATGATTTTTGTGGGTTAGAGTAGGACAGAGTGTTCTGTTGGCGTATCTGCATGTTTTCCATTACAAGTGAGCACCAAACATCAGTAAAAGCCAAAAGTACAGCTCTCTGCAAAGGTGAAAAGGAGTGCATAAAGTCTTTCATCTGTAACATATTCTCAGAGTTACGTAATCTTTTATTCTTCTTGTAGTCTTTTTTTGTACTTTTTTTTCCTCAAGACACCTCTTTTGCAAATAATGTACTCATTTTAGAGACTGAAGTAGAGAGTTTATTTCTTATTTGTTGTAGTAAGAGTTTTCGATGGAAATGCTGACATTTGTCACATCTCTCTGTTTATGTGTAGTTTACACACAACTGTAGTGCCTTAAATGCTGTGGAAGGTAAAGTGTGAATTACTATAGAAGCAGTAAGAGTTTCTTAGCTGTTGTATGTGCACTTGAGTACATCAGCCGGGGTTGGACTGTGTTGTCCAAGGATAATGTGTGATAGCTGTCTGTAATGTTTGAGCGCATGATATGAAACAATTTCACAGTTTATGCACAGTTGCTGTAGCAACCTGTGTCACTGTTGTGGCCCTACCGGACCTTGATTTAATGCTGAAGCAGTTTTCTTTTAGTAAAATCAAGTAAAACTACACTTGTCAAATTTCGGTGAGGCATTTGTGCAACATCCCAGTTGTAATTGTTTTTTACATACATTTATTCAAATTTAAAGTGGGACTATGTAACTTTTAAAAGAAAAAATAGCACTTTTATCCTTTTAGAAATGAAATGTTGAATCCATAAACATACAAACACAACATTGCTCAATTCACTACACTACACTTTTCTTCTACAGCCTTGCTTGGTCTGGTATGACCACTAGTTTATGGTGGCTAATTCTAGCAAACTTTACTGTATAATAAACTATTGCTGTAAAATGGACATTGCTGTTTCAGTTTGTTTGTTTTGGTGACTCCTCTGTGTGTGTGTTACTGTTACACAATGTTAAACAAAAGCTTTTACCAGTAAGCTAATAATAGGAACAAGTGAAGATACAGAGTCAGGATGAAAGTGAAGGTAACTTTAGGCAATACTCAAAATGTTCAGAATGTCCTGAAGGACTTTCAGATTGGTTTATGGAAACACTGAGGAAGCTGAAGTCATTACTGTTTTGCAAACCATGGGTGTGGTGCTCTTAATGCTTCCCTAGTCTGCAATTTTGTTCAGCATTTAGCAAGTACTGAAATTAAGTCCCTCCTTTAAAGTTCTTGACCTGTGTGAGTGATGAAGGTCAGTGTGTAAATGGTCATTTCAGTTTTAATTTGTTCTTACGAGTGATCTGACCGTTAATCTTAAAATGGGATTGATTCACCATTTTGGAAAAAAACATGGGGAAAATCTTTGAAAAATCAAACCAGCTCTTAATTTATATTTTGAAGTGTGTGAATATATATAGTCAATAATAATAATATGAATTGAAAAGCTGAAAGGTCCTGAAGGTGCATCATTCTTAAATTATAATAAAACAATAGCCTGTCATGCCACACAATGTTGATAGTACAGCATATGTACTATTTTGCTGTATGAATGAGTGTTTCACTATCAATGTACTGATGCCACTTTGATAAGTCAATTATCAAAGCTCTTCCGCTTCTTTCGGTGTCATAGAAGATTGTACAACATTGGCTTATTGTTATCATCACAGGACACATTCCCAGACTCTACTTTGCACTTTCAATCTTAGTAACGGCAGAACAAAGTAAGGGGTTGGGGAAACTGTGTGAAAATTGCTGTCATGTTTTATGATCTCTACCATAACTATAGCTGCTCCACAAATATGGAGACGACTGCAGCAGCACTAACAGAAAAAGGAACAAAGAGAAGAAAAAATCCCAAGTGGAGGCACAACAAAAGAAACACCACATGAAAACTGACACACTCATATTGCAAGTACAAATATTTCAGTATATCAAAATCAGTAGATGCCAAGCCTTCTTCCATCTGGGCCAAGAGATATCACCCAAGGTCAATATCTACACTGAGAGAATTACATTCTTTTTGTCCAAGGTGACTTACAGTAAGTGCATTCAAACTCCATACGCACAAAACCACCACATGAACAACAAACACAAAAATGCAACTTGTGAAGGAACATATACGGTGCAGGTGTGTTATATTAGCAGTATGTACTGTGTGTATTTAAAGGAGGTATGACTGACTATATCTGATCAGTATGTGAGTTCCAGTGGTGCCAAATGATCAGTGCAGTGAAAAACAGCAAATAATTAAAAGGAATAGGTCCTCACACATGAAAAGTTGATTTGCTCATATCAGTTGAAACACTGAAAACTCAAGTGCAAATAATCAAGTGCAGTAAAAAAGGACAGGTTTTCTAAATGGCTAAAAATTGCAAGCGCAGCATAAAGCAAGTGTTCTGCAGTTAACTCTGATTACACCCAGAAGAAACGTGGAGGAACAATAGCCATCTTTTACAATTGTGCCAATTGACAACCACAAATAAATAATTAAATGCAGTAAAACACAAGAGTAGCAATTTTAAAGTATCAACCACAATCGTCACCACTGAAACATGTACAAATATGTATAATCATGGCCTTAGTGAGTTTTCTAATTTTCAAGTGTCAAACAGTGTCAAAATTATAAATCTGTTGCATATTTAATCTTTGAATTAATTAATTTCTGAAAGCAATCCCTCTGAAAATGGTATTTACTGTTGGAACCTGCATCTAAAATGTATACGTTTTGCATTGCCCTGTGAAATATAAACATTTAGAAGAGCACCAGTGATGCAGCTTTCTTACATGAGCAGAAATGCTACCCTGCATTTTGATAAAGTACAGTGCAGTGATGTGAGAGCCCCATGTTACAATTATAAGGAAAGTGATGGTTTCTGGAGGTTTAAGGCTGGTGGTTGATGCGTACATAGAGATGATATCACCATAATCTAGGAATGAGAGAAAGCCCACAAGTCTCTCTGCAGAATCTGCAGAACAAGAGGCTCAACATCCTCTTCTGTTATTCCTGTTGATAAATCAACACCCACCAGTGTTCTGATGTTGTTTTATTGTAGGATTAATCTTATAGGCTGCACCATGATCACTAAATTGACTAGTCAAATATCAGAATTTATAATCATATGAAGATAAAGGTCTTCTGGATAAGCTTCCATCCAGCCTGGCACATGGCAATCATGTCCTCTTATAAAACAGGTGCCTCAGGGGCAATCAAGGCTGTTGCTCCATTATTACATAACACTGGCTGCAGTCCATCCCATGGTTGACCTGGTACAGAGAAAACCTGAGATTTAGCAAACTCACCTCCTTGATACACTGGGTGCTTTCAGCAAAGGCAAATAACAATGAAATGTGACTAATGACGAATGTTTGTTGTTTGACCAAAGTGTCAATTTTTGATGTGAGTGAAAAAGAGGCTGGATCTTAGAGAAACTGTAACTAAGAAGCGAGATGAGTAAAAGCAGCGAAATCCAGAGTATTACAAAACTTACATTTCAAATGCCACACATCTGCATGTGTACAATTCATTTGGATGAGTAGATATTACTGTTGTCTATTATTATGTCTTTTATTAGTATTATTATTTTATTGCCTTTATTTGATAGTGCAGCCAAAGATAAACAGGGGGAGGGGGGCAACAAAGGGCCCACAGGCTGGATTTGAACCCATGCCATTGCAATAAGGACTCATCCGTGGTACATGGGGTACGTGCGCTACCAGGTGAACTACCTGGCACTCTGCTATAATTACCTTGAATTGACTCATGGCTTGTGGTCACTGTAGACTTTATTTTTTTATTGCTAAAAACTATGATCAAGGAGATCTGATGAGCAACCACTGTCACTGACTGTCCACATACAGCTACTTCTGCATATCCAACCTCATCAGCTTAACATTAACAGCATAAAGACAGTGTAAAAAAAAAAAATGTAATGGGAGAGGCCAAGAAGCCATAGGTTTGTAGAATGGACACTGTAAAATACAATATAAAGTAATAGATTAATGTGCATTTTACCTCATGTACTGTTACTTACTCTCTTATATGGTCATTGATTATGTTTACAACAGTCTAGCTGGATATGTGCTGACACAGAGGACAAGGCGAAGTATCAATATATATGGTCACTGTAGCTGTAAACATTGTGTATTAATTGTACAGGACAATGGAGCTTTGCTCATACACTCTTGTTTGTCTGTCCTCGATAGGGCCTTATCTTTCACATTTGTTCACTAATACATGCACACTATGACACAGTTAACATACTTGTTTGCTTGCCAAGGAGATGCCAGTTGTGCACACATGTCATCAGGTGCTTTAATGCTGTTATCAGTGCACCATTAACATAATCTATTTACTGGTCAAGGTAATGGCCAATCGATATTTCCCTTGAACCAAAGTACTGATGGCAACACACGCATTAGTTTTCTTGACAGGCTGATGCCAGACAGGGCGTATCTGTTAATAATTAGTGTAAGGCACTTTTATGTGACTATCAATGACCCATTAGGGGTTATTAGACAACATTGATGAAATATTAATGAGAAACTGAAGCTAACAAATCTAAGTGTTTACACCCAGCATTCCACAGCAAAAGACACACATGTATCCGCTGTTACATTGGCGTTTAACACTGAAGCTTTCAAAGGTCAAATAAACTACAGTGGTGTGGAAAAGTGTTTGCCCCCTTCCTGATTTCTTATTTTTTTGCATGTTTGTCACACTTAAATGTTTCAGATCATCAAACAAATTTATATATTAGGCAAAGATAACACAAGTAAACACAAAATGCAGTTTTTAAATGAAGGTTGTTATTATTAAGGGAAAACAAAATCCAAACCTACATGGCCCTGTGTGAAATAGTGATTGCCCCCTGAACCTAATAACTGGTTAGGCCACCCTTAGCAGCAACAACTGCAATCAAGCGTTTGCGATAACTTGCAATGAGTCTTTTACAGCGCTGTGGAGGAATTTTGGCCCACTCATCTTTGCAGAATTGTTGTAATTCAGCCACATTGGAGGGTTTTCGAGCAAGAACTGCCTTTTTAAGGTCATGCCACAGCATCTCAATAGGATTCAGGTCAGGACTTTAACTAGGCCACTCCAAAGTCTTCATTTTGTTCTTCTTCAGCCATTCAGAGGTGAACTTGCTGGTGTGTTTTGGATCATTGTCCTGCTGCAGAACCCAAGTTCGCTTCAGCTTGAGGTCACGAACAGATGGCCGGACATTCTCCTTCAGGAGTTGTTGGTAGACAGCAGAATTCATGGTTCCATTTATCACAGGAAGTCTTCCAGGTCCTGAAGCAGCTAAACAACCCCAGACCATCACACTACTACCGCCATATTTTGCTGTTGGTATGATGTTCTTTTTCTGAAAGCGGTGTTATTTTTACACCAGATGTAATGGGACACACACCTTCTGAAAAGTTAAATTTTTATCCACAGTATTTTCCCAAAGGTCTTGGGGATCATCAAGATGTTTTCTGGCAAAAATGAGACGAGCCTTAATGTTCTTTTTGCTCAGCAGTGGTTTTCGTCTTGGAACTCTGCCATGCAGGCCATTTTTGCCCAGTCTCTTTCTTATGGTGGAGTCATGAACACTGACCTTAACTGAGGCAATTGAGGCCTGCAGTTCTTTGGATGTTGTTGTAGGGTCTCTGAATGGCTGAAGAAGAACAAAATGAAGACTTTGGAGTGGCCTAGTCAAAGTCCTGACCTGAATCCCATTGAGATGCTGTGGCATGACCTTAAAAAGGCAGTTCTTGCTCGAAAACCCTCCAATGTGGCTGAATTACAACAATTCTGCAAAGATGAGTGGGCCAAAATTCAAGTTATCGCAAACGCTTGATTGCAGTTGTTGCTGCTAAGGCTGGCCAAACCAGTTAATAGGTTTAGGGGGCAATCACTATTTCACACAGGGCCATGTAGGTTTGGATTTTGTTTTCCCTTAATAATAACAACCTTCATTTAAAAACTAAATTTTGTGTTTACTTGTGTTATCTTTGACTAAAACTAATTTAAATTTGTTTGATGATCTGAAACATTTAAGTGTGACAAACATGCAAAAAAATAAGAAATCAGGAACACTTTTTCACACCACTGTATATGCATGTTATGTTATTATGCTTGTTGCATACAGCTTGAAACACATAGAATGAATTACGGATGTTGCTCAGTAATTCTAAAAATATATAACATGAAAAATGAAGACAACACAAAATATTCTGTGAAAGGGTAATAAAGTTTAATGGTCTACAGTTATAGCCAGATTTATCATTTACTGCATCACAGAAATCATGCATGCATTTGACAATGCTATGAGAGGTGCTATGCTGTAAAAACTACACACTATATAAATACAGCTACAATTAAAATATGTTAAAATCCTGAGAAAAAGTTTGAGCTTTATCTAAACATTGTCTGCTAATAGTACAAAATAGTTCCTCCACAACACTCTCTTGGTCAAAACTTGAGTATGAATACATTTCGGAGTAACATGGTCGCTTGCTAGTTCAAACAGAATAACCTGCAAATAAATTACAACCATCGCACTTTTAAAAACAACACAACTCTAAAGCTTTACACTTGTTTTTCCAAATGAAAATGGAACAAACTTTTTTTGACTAGATCATACAATGTTACATTTCATCACAAATTTCAACAGGTGTTAAGACAATTTTGAGTGGTATAAATCGGCAGTAAATACAGCTATGAAAGTGCTCCATTGATAACAAAACTGTTGATTGCATAACTGTTGAGATATAAAATTTAAGATAAAAACTATAACAGCAATATTTCCCCCCTTTTTCAAATGCTAAAGCTCTACTCTTTGACTATGGGCCATAACTTTACAAAAGTGTGGTTGCACAGGTCGTGGATGGACAGGAATGTTGTTATTGGAAAAGGGTCTCCTCAGGCCCAGCAAACAAAAAGCAGATTCAATCCATGTCCAAGCCTATTCATGTATCTGCCTGTGCTCATCAGTATTTGCCAAGCTCACACTGGGCAGCGATAAAGCCATTCTAATTACTGGGTTGTCCTTTTGAACTGGCCCGCTCCTGATTTTTAAATGGGTTGCTTAGTCATAGTAGGTCCACATTTCGCTTCCCCAGCAGTTTCCCTTGAATCATTTTCACAACATTGTCATTTTAAATGCATCTGTCTTGATCATCCGGAGCCTCTTTGGTGACCATTAGTTGTTCTCTTGTGAAACTGTTGACTCCTAAGAAAAGAGTAAAAAGTTAGAAGGTTCAGGTCATTAGTCACTGAAGTACACAAATCTATAGAGTCTTTTAAGTAAGTCCTACCCAAAGCTAAACCAGGATTATTTAAAGTCAGGTTCCTAATTTAGATTTAAATTAAGTTTTCCAATGTAATGGAGCCCCTAATTGGTCATCTGTCCAAAAAACAAAACAACCTTAGACCACAACTGTTGAGAGCTATAGGGGCATATGGTGACTTAAGTTCGTTGTGTACTCACAATTACATGCCTCTACTATCTTATCTCCTCCATTTGGTGTTGCAATCTAATGAACTAACTTGACAGTGTTATGGTCAAGGTATGCTTATACAACTTGTAGATTTCAGATAAGGCCACTGTTGTTGGCGGGGTGGCTGAAGCAGGTAGAGGTCCTATACTGTTGGTGCTCTTGTTTTACATCTTTACTCTTTGTGTAATTTTCATTTGTCTGTAATTTACTTTATTATGTACAGCACTTTGGATTACAATTTAGACACAAAGGTTAATTGGACTTAATTTGATTCTTCTCTCCCTGAACTGCTCTCACATGTTCAATAAATAACATTTCTTGCCTGCTAAAGCAACATTTTTGTTGAAACAGCAGCAAATGGAAACACATTTAATGGTTATGAAATGGAAAATTCCTAAGGGGTGCTGCTTTAATTGCTTGTAGGCTGTGCTTAATGAGAGTAGCAAGACACTATAAAACCTTTCCACTTCCTGCTCATAAGGCAGGGGGGTGAGGAAGTCTGTGTGTTCAATTAACTGTTTGTAGTGATCCTGTGTGTGGTAATATCTAAAGAACGTCTACATTAACAGGTGTGTATTGCTGATATGTAGACTGACTAAGATTTGAAATCTCACAATATGCATTTTCATGCATATGTATGCAGTTATGCATTTATATAAACAGATCTTTATGGTTTCTATAGTAAATTTATGAATTGAATCAGTAACCTTCAACAAGAGAGGTTTGAAGAATTCCATCTGTGTCTTTCTGTTCAGTTGTTGCTAACAGCTACAGTTACAGTACATTACTTTAGGCCGTTAGTATTTTGCATGCAATGCTATGATTAAAATAGTTTTTTTGTACTGTGCATATTGTCATATTATCACATATCTCTGGGATTAATTTCCTACATTTACAGTCTCATAACTTCCATCTACAGAATTTGACCAATAAATACTCAGGGTTAGGTTTTTTTCAAAGCATGAATCAGAAGAACAGATTTGTTTCCTTGATTAGTGTCAATTTTCTTTGAATATGTATGTATTAAAGTTGTAAAAGTCTCTTACATATTTAGTTCTCTCTCCGTATTTGCTCCAGAAGGTCATCTGGACGTTGTTCCTGTGCCCTGTCCGCTGGTCAAAGGTCTGGCAGGTCTGGAAAGGGGGACTGTACAGATGCAAACTGACTGCGCCCTCTGTGTGGCTGACATTTTCCACACGATGCAGACCAATGGAGTCTAAAATATGCACACACACGAACAAATAACATACATTTAGACAGTGAATGCCAATGGAATGCTGCGAAATGGGGCTCACAGGCAGTTACTAGCAGAGCTGTAACCAACAACTGAGACCAAACATCACACCAGGGCTCTGTTGGCTTTGGGGAAATACTCAGTCACAGAGATTAACAGAGATTTGGGGAGAGATCTGAATACTATTCATTGTTATAACAAGTTGAGGCCAATTTGACATTACATAACTGCAGAGGTTGGAAACTTGGATCTTACTCTGCGCTGTAAAAAATGACACACGTATTATATACTGTTGCACAGACAGTCGTGTGTGAGTTTCAGAGATGTGTCACATCAGCATATCTCATGTGGGACAGAATATGTAAAGGATATTTTTTCTATTGTACTGAACACAGCATGATTATTTTAGCTACATTAACATAATTATGTGAGTGTTTCACCATATTAAGAACCAGTTTCATAATTTGCCCCCTCACACAAACAAACGAGTATTAATAGAACTAAGTGGTATTAACGCTGAAGAAGGGTAAATATCTGAGCCAACTCTAATTAAAAAGAAAAGAAACAACAATACACACAGTCTGGTTTCTCACCATTTATGTAGGCAACCTTGTTTTCCTGGAGAATTCTCTGTGACTTCTGGACCATATCTCCCTGTGATTTAGTGTTCGGCCAGTCAAACAGCGTCTCCTTCAGCTGACCCTGCAGCAGCTTCATGAAACAATGGGAGTTTGTGTGGTCGTGGATGCTACTGCAAATTGTAAGGAACACACAAGCATACAGTGTCAGAACATGTCCACATCATGACCCCTGGACCAAAAGCAACAATATAAAATCTGTCCAGTGAAGAATTTCTGGGATTCAGTGAAACAGTTTTCAGAAACTCTGGATGTCTTCTTCTTGTGTCATAAAATTCAAACTGTTCATCCAGACTGACAGATATTAGATTCATGCATAATATAATGTAATGCCATTACAATTCTATAGGTAATAAGCCATAACAATAGCACAATATGTTTAAGCTGCTCGTGAATTTTGGTTGTCTGACCACTAGAACAGCCATGTTTGTAACCATTAGTTTTATCATCCCTATTACTGCAGTAGGTATGCTGTAAAACAAAGCACCAAACATGGTTGTTCTAGTGGTAGAACTGCCCTGTTCTTGAGAAACATGCCTAGAAATGGCTAGAATAGGCATGTTTCACAAGAGCAAAGATACATGTTTTACCACAATGCTACTGTAGTAAGTATGTGATAAAACAAATGTCTTTGCTCTTGTGAAAAACAGCTGTTACTGTGTGTTAGTGCCAGCTTCTAGTCAAATAATATGTAATCATATAAAGACCTTTCAAACAGTCTTCTGGTTCAGGTGTTCAGGTGACATTTGCTGACAAAATGGGAGATAGATATCATCAAATAATGTCTATTTACACAACCTTTCTCTCTGTCTGTAGAACATTGGACTCTCTTATCTCTATTAACTTGATGCAATTGTTGCCAGAGAATATCACTTGAATATGTGACACACAGTTGGGACCACTTTTTGTATCTAAAAGTGGTAGGCTGGTAACATGACTGATGAACCCATAATCAAAGAAAACAATCTTATTATTCCCAAAATGCAATAGGTTTAATAGGTTTAATGCAGCAGGTTTAATAGGTTTAAATTTGCAGTGGTAATCTGAGACCACTTGTTGACACAAAATGAAAATTAGCAAAAGACTATTAAAGTTAATTTTGTCATGTCAATTATTAGTTTGCATGTGGGAGCATCTCACCTGCCGTGGCCTTCTCCCCAGCACAGAATAATGAGATTGAACTTCCCATTGCCCTCATCAACCAAGTTCCTTGTGTACCTGCAAAAGAGGACAATTTGTTAAAGAACAGGGAGCCAGATGGTACATTATGTATCCATGATGGGTGCTACAATTTTATTTTACAGATGCCAAATTAAATATAATCTGTCACCTGCACTAAAATCCAGCTGGACCTCACTGGCCAGACAACAAAGGGGGGGTCACTGACACTTCAAGGTTTTGTTCATTTTATATCCATAAAAAAATCTGCTACCCTCCCCTTCATGCCATAAGCCGGCGTCCTTGCTTGGTCTGTAAATATTGTCGCTGCTCTGCACGTTTTTTTCTGCCCTGTGCGATGTTTTGGAGGTAGCTGCAGACGGTCACACCACAAGCACCGATCCCAGCAAAAATCAGCGGGTGTGTATCCGTTCTCAGTGTTGATTGGACGGACAACTCACCCTCCCTCCATAGACCCCTCACTAATCAAAACACTGGGACACGGGCGCTTTTGAGAAACTTTTGAACAGAATTGCCATATTATGTAGTGAGGAGCCCTTACTGCAGAGATAAACATTTTGAAGAAACAGTTTTGTGTGAGGTTATCAGATCAATAAGTGGCGTTTATAAATGGACTGCACTGAATATAGATTATATAAAAATAAGTCAGATTTGGGTTTTTTTTTCTTCCTTTTATTTAAATAAGATGTGAAGAAAGCTGCTATTCTGTAAGGAAACAACTGGTTTTCATTCAAATATATGAACGATGCTTTTTAAAGGATGTACATTTTTAATAACCGATTGTATGGAATTTAAAAAATGCATTCAATAGTTTGCAAACTTTATAAATAACCCATGCTATTATATTCACCACTTTTTTTTTCAAAGACAGTGGCCTATGTAGCATCAGTCATCAGAAGTGCTGCAATAAAAAGTAAGAGCAGCAGACATAAAATACACGATACAAACAAAAAGTAAAAAATATGATTGGACAAATAAAATTTGGACTATAGTTAAAACAAAAAACACCCTATGCAGATGTGACAGAAAGGCTACAGAGCAAGAGTGCAAAGTGCATCAGCATAATACATGAGTAATATCTGATTAGTTAGTTCAGCAGGATTATGAAACAAACTGTTTTACCTGTACTGGTCGAACTTTGCAAATTTCATCCATTCCTGAGGCTTGCTCTCATATGACTCCATTATATTTTGGACCTCCTCAACATTGACTCTATCACTGTCGAAGATTTTATGCAGGATCTTTATCAGGTCATCCAGAGTTTCTGGCTTCACCACCTCGGTTTGCTCCATCTCTCTGAGTTGTGCTGGAGGTTGTTTTTCAGTCAGTTCTCTCCGGTTGAAACAACAAGTTTCTCTTACCAACTTTGTGCAATCGTTTACTTTTTATAGGCTAGCGCCGCAATTTGGGGCCGAGCTGGTGATGGACTGTACCATTATGGGGAAAGGTGAACGCCCACAGCACAAAAATCTAATTTAAATTCATTTTGTCATGAGCTCATAATTGAATATTGCAAAAACATGTAGCTGCACTTTCATCACAGTTACTCCATAGAGATTATATAACTTCATTATTTTATTTTGCATGTTTTTTAAATCAAAAATATGCATCTCAGACATTAAGAACTTGGACTAATCCTCTTTGAATCCAATTCTACCACGTTGTCACAAACACCCCCCCCCCCCTCATTCCTTCAACAATAGCTGTCCACTCTCTACTTGTGGGCTCTCTCCTCAGAAACTCAATCATCAACACACAGTCCAAAGTGTGTGCAGACCAGAGCCTCACAAACAAGTGGGGATGGGAAAGAAAAACGTGGGAGGAAAAAAAGGTTGAATGGTGTCAAGAATGTTTTGGGAGACACAAGATCTTGTTTGCTGGCTTGTCGCCTGTCTGGTTTAATAGGCTTTATTTTAGACCTTTAATCACACTTCCTTTGGTGATGATGATTTAACTCTTGCAATGCAATGAGAGAACAGATGCAAGTCAACCCAAACTCTTTGTGAGAATTATTTAGATTATGAGAAATATTGAAAGGGATGAAAATGCAAATTATTAAAATATGTAAAGGGAAGAACAGAAGAACGGGAAAAGCGAAAGTGCTTCATTAATACTACAGATACATAATGTTCTAATTAATGAAAGAAGGCAGTAACTTGTGTACTTGTCCATTCACATAGGAATCTTGCAAACCAAACAAGATAATCTGATTATGGATCATCCAAAAAAAAGACATGCAGGTCCCGTGGGTGTGAGTGAAGCATCGGTGGAAAACTCGGTTTTTTGATGGGAAAATATTCAATTAAATGTAAGTCATATATTAGAAAATAAAAAGTACACAAAATCCAAATATTTGAGTGAAGTATAGCCTCAGATCAGTAAACAGCAGGAGGCACATTGACAGACAGTCAGACAAGGAGAGATGCTCATGTCCACGTTTTTTCAATTTCACATCCAACATCCTCTTAACTGGATGTTCTTGGCGCTGTGTGTCAGCCAGTCCAGCTCTCTCAACTTGCAGTTCCATCATAAATCATTCTTATGAATGCAACACATTCCTTCACAGAAATGTCAAAGAAAAGAAGAAGTCACTATGAAGCAAAACAACATGTCAGTGGAAGCCTACTTATATTCAGGATATTGTGGGTCACATATGGTGCAGATAAAATGTACAAAGTGTTTGTTTTTGCATGCTGTTGAGCAGCGATGGCTGAAAAATACAACAAACTAGATGAACAGATGTCAGAGTGCTCAGTTGCAGCTTTGAGTACAGTGCCTTGCTCAAAGACACATTGTCAGGAATACTGAAGAAATCAGAAGGACACTGTGTGAGTAGGAACAGCATACTTTTCACATTTTCCAGAAACGGATATGGGTAAATTGTCTGACTATTACTGGTTACCACAGGTTAGGGTCCAAACCACAGCTGAGCTGGGATATTCCAGCAGGAAAACTCTGCATTTGTTTGCAGTCCTCCAACATGTGTCAGTCTGTCAAAGGAAAATCCTCTTTGGCTGAGGACGATATTCAGGCCTTCATGTTTACTGGCAGCATGAAACGCTGAAGAATGCTGTTTGCATCAGAAGTCTTGGCAAGTTTTCCTCTGACTGCCACATCATCAATACCACATGTACTTTTGCTCCACCTTGTGGCTGAAACTTAAACTGACTTTACCCAGCAAGTACCAGTGACATGGGACATTAAACTGATGCTCCTTTTGGACAGTAATCTATATCAACCAGCTTAATGGAAAATTACATCTAAACTAGTTTGTTGGTTTTGTAAATCTTTTCAGAAAGATTTACAGATTCTTTGTTACTTTTTTAGTGAACTAATTAATTTTTCTGACTGAATTTTTCTGGTTTTGTTTTTATCTGCTCATACCAATAACAAAACAGTTATTGACTGTCTAAAACTTATTTGTCTTTTGGGGAAATATCATATCTATAAATCAAGAACAACATATAGTGCCCCAACTTCAATTTATGAGAAAATCTGTATGCGTCTCTAAACTATATCTGTAAGAAAAAAAGCATGAAAAACTGCCGCTCCTCTGGAAGACATTGTAAAGAACAATTGATGTTTTGTTAATTGTATTTTATAATTTTAGTTATTATTTTTTTAAATATATTATTAAGTACAATTCTAGAGCTACTATGTGTTTATTGTGAATGCACATTTTTGTCTACCTATTCCTATATTCTGCAGTATTTGACTATTATTATTCTTCTTCTTATTATTTATCATGTTTCATATATACAATGCTCAAAGTGTTTACATCAAACTGTATAAAAACATTAGAATTACTGGATTTTCTCTGGAAACAACTTCTGGTGTAATAAACACAATTTAGTGTTAAGTTACTCCTTTAAACAAAGAAATTAAAAGGTGGCAAACAGATCATAAGATGAAATGAAAAAGGATAAAATAAGAGTGACATTTTAAATAAAAATGAAACTTTCACTTTTTCACTAAAAGACAGGATACAGATGAAGCAAGATTAAAAAGGTGTTAAGAGTCTTAAGATGTGTCTTAAAAGATTTATTGTTGCTGTGGTGCAAAAGTCACCTTAATATCTAATCTGTCGTGAATTTACTATTATTAGTTACTATTAGTTATTCCCCAAGAACTTTATTTGACTGTATGATACATTTTCTTGTAGGAACAACAAGTGCACTCCTATCAATCACTAACAGTATAAAGATCCGAGACAAAGAACAAAATTAAAACAACAGCAAGGAAACAATATCCATAAATAAACAAGTACACAAGAATATAAATCAAGCAAAATAAAAATAAAATAAATAACTAAAATGAATCTTGTAGCATTAATCATGTCTGCAAGACCCAATCAACAAAACAGAAAAAAGGACAAAATGAATAAATCAGTATCTAAATAAAACACAAAATCTTGGTCAAAACATAAGAAATGGAGACATAGCTTAACATAGTTGCAGCGTAATATAATATCTATGTAACTGTACATTTACTGTATACCTGTATGTACAAATTTGAGGTACTTGTATACGTGAGTCTTTTCTTTTCGTGCCACTTTCTACTTCTACTCCACAACAATTCAGAGGGAAATACTGCACTTTTGCTCCACTACATTTATCCAACAGCTTTACTTACTTTACAAATGAATATTTTTGCACACAAAACATACACATTTTGATTTTTGTACTATTGGTTGGACAAAACAAGCGTTGTGAAGGTGTCACTTGGTGACTCTGACGGCATTTCTCACTATTTTCTGAAGTTTTACAAGCCAAATAATCAATCGATGAATGGAGAAAATAATCAGCAGATTAATCCAAAATAATGCATCAAGGATCGGCTCTGAGCCCCTTGTTGTTTGCTCTGGTGATGGACAGGCTGACAGATGAGGTTAGACAGGAATCTCCATGGACTATGATGTTTGCGGATGACACTGTGATTTGTAGTGAGAGCAGGGAGCAGGTGGAGGAAAATCTAGAGAGATGGAGGTCTGCTCTGGAAAACAGAGGAATGAAGCTTAGCCGCAGTAAGACAGAATACATGTGTGTCAATGAGAGGGACCCAGGTGGAACGGTGAGGTTACAGGGAGCAGAGGTGAAGAAGGTGCAGGACTTTAAGTACTTAGGGTCAACGGTTCAGATCAACGGAGACTGTGGAAAAGAGGTGAAGAGGCGAGTGCGAGCAGGTTGGAACGGGTGGAGAAAAGTGTCGGTTTGGTGTGTTGTGTGATAAAAGAGTATCAGCAAGAATGAAAGGAAAGGTGTTCAAGACGGTGGTGAGACCAGCGATGTTGCACAGCTTAGAGACAGTGGCACTGAAGAAAAGACAAGAGGCAGAGCTGGAGGTAGCAGAGCTTAAGATGTTGAGGTTCTCTTTGGGAGTGACGAGGACGGACAGGATCAGGAATGAGTACATCAGAGGGACAGCTCGTGTTAGATGTTTCAGAGATAAAGTCAGAGAGGCCAGATTGAGGTGGTTTGGACATGTTCAGAGGAGAGACTGTGAATATATTGGTAGAAGGATGCTGAGGTTGGAGCTGCCAGGCAGGAGGTCTAGAGGAAGACCAAAGAGGAGATTTATGGATGTAGTGAGAGAGGACATGAAGTTAATTGGTGTGAGTGAAGAGGATGCAGAGGACAGGGTTAGATGGAGGCACATGATTCGCTGTGGCGACCCCTGAAAGGAAACAGCCGAAAGGAAAAGAAGAAGATTAATCCAAAATAATCATTAGCTGCAGCCTTATGTAAAAGAGTTGAAAATGAGCTCCACCTCAACCAACTACAACAGCAACATCCTGCTTTTACATTAATGCATGAATAATTATAATCTAATGATGTAATATATATAATAGTACAGCAGTCACTGGGGTCATTTTACTGCATTGAGTACTTTTACTTTTAATACTTAAGTTGGCTACATTTCCCTGATTATACTTACATACTTTTACTTACACGTACAGTGCAGGACGTTCAGAGTATTTTTTACAGTGTGATATTAGTATTTTCATTAAGTAAAGGATCTAAATACTTCCTCCACCACTGTCCTTTATAAGCAAAATATGTTGCGGTCTCACGCCACCGCATGGATGATCCGAGCATCACCCTGTGGCTTGCGGCGACACACGGCAGAGGTTTGGACCATCGCGGCCGCTGTAGCAGAAGGAGGAGGAGAGCATGACTGGTCCTTTTGACGTGGAATATTTCCGTAAAGAGACGATGGAGGAGTAGCAGCGTGTGGCCTCGAAGCTATCCCGTATTAACCTGACATCGAGACGGGATTTAGCCCTGAATCCCGGTCTGATCTGGGTTCACGGGAGTTGACGGACAACAGTCTTTAACAGGCTGATCCCTTTCTGTTTCCCCGCCTCCCTCCGCTCAGCTACAATCATGATAAAAGCCATTTTAATATTCAACAACCATGGGAAACCAAGGCTTTCTAAATTCTACGAGCATTATGTGAGTAACATGAGATTTTGTTGTTGTTATTATTAATATTTTTTTTAACATATTTTATTCTTCATAAAGGTTTGTTTGCATGATTGATAGGCCAAGATAAAAAGAAAGTGAATTAATAATCTCAAACTATGGCTTATAACACACCGTTTCCATATGCAGTAAATGCAAACCAAGGCAGACGTAGCTTTTTATTTAGACTGCATACATATCATATTGTTGCAAACTGTTTGAATGGGAAGGTAGGTGTGTGTGTGTGTACTCCTACAGCCGCCCAGTGATGTGCCGTTGTTTCAAACTGATCCTGGTGTATAAGATGTCAGTCTGAAGCCACGCTGTCCTTTCAAAAAAAAAATATGAATAATTAAACGTGTGCAAGCCGAAGAGAGGCTATCGCATTCCTGCCGAGCCTGTTTGAGCAGGATTGTGCCCAGTTTTTTATTGAATCCAGCTGTGTTGTGGTGAACACAGTGAAGTTCACGCTGTTTGTGTCACATGACTTTAATAACGCCCTTGTGAGTGACTCGTGCTCACTCCTCCTAACCTTTCACGACTACTGGTTCAATTCAGCTTTCTTGTCTCTAACGTACCCACCTGCTCTGTCAGCAAACTCCACGAATAAGCTCCATGCAGGTAGCAAATGACAGGTTATGTAATATCCTTTGCTGGACAAGCTGCGTTGGCTTGTTTTCATAAGTGGATTTATATCTCAAGGTTGGTTGCCTGCCCCTTTTTTAATATTGGTGCTACAATAACAAGGTGCCCCAACCAAGCAACTGAATTAATTCTGAGCAGAGCTGAAACTAGTTGATGAACTGATTAGTTGCTTGACAGGAAATTAAGTGGCAACTATATTCATAATCAGTTAATTGAGTCATTTGCAGGCACCAGCTTCTCAAAAACTGTAAAGTAAAAGAACATAAAATGTCATCATGATCATAGTCAGGGTCATTCTGAACAGGACTCTATTGAATCTGTCAGCAAACCTCTTTAAAGAAAGGTTTTTATGAGAGTTCAAATATGAGGAGATTGTCAAAGGTGATTTTCCCTTTAAATTTTCTCAAAACCTGTACAATAAAATAAATTTGCTGGTTGTTTCCCACCATCAATACAAAACACAAAAATATAAGACAAAGAAAAGCAGCAAATCTTCACACATGAGAAGCCGGAGCCAGCAAATGTTTGGCATTTTTGCTTGATAAATCGCTCAAATGATAAATTGATTATTGGCAAATAGTTTGGACAGTAGGTCGGGTAAAACAAGGCATTTAAAGATGTCACCTTTAGGAAAAAGTGATGGGAATTTCCCACAATTTATTGAGATTTTATAGACAAAACGTACGAAAAGTTAGTTACGGGCCTACTGTCTGTACTTAAAAACACAGTGTTGCTTCATTTAACATGTTCCAGTATCTCTTTATTGAGATGGACATGGATGTATTTGTATTTCAGGAGGATGAATTAAAATGGATTGGATTATAAGAAGGCTATGTAGACACCATCTGTTATATTAAAAGCCGAGGTGTCGACTTACTGACTGGAAGGGTATTATATTTCACACATCCTGCTAGCTGTGAAAACTGTCTTTAGCATTCAGCTTTTTTAAGGTAGTGTGTTGTTCAGACTGGGCCTTAGTTTGGTGTTTATAGATGAAGGCTTGTGTTAGGGGCTGTGCAGACAAAATATACGATAGTGAAACATGATGTGTGTTTTGTGAGTCTCGTGTGTGTGTGTGTAATATGTTGTGTTGAGAGGGAGAGCGGCAGAGCTAAAGAGGTGTTGTCCTATTAGTTAGAGCCGGTCTGCAGGCTCAGGCGCAAAGTCAAAGCATCTGTTTGATCTAAGGGTGACGTGTTGGGGAGAGGAGAGTGAGATACATACATGCATAAATTCACACCATGTAAATTCACTTACCATCAATGAGAAGTTTTGGAAGAAGAGCAGCTGGGTGTCCATGCTGTAACAAGGCATTTTGTGTGTAGCAGTCTTGAGATTCTGGTTCTACAGCTTTAGCAAACGTTGTATGATAGTTAGTGGACTTTTTCTTTTCAGGAAACATAGTGGAGAGAGAGGGGCATGACATGTAACAAAGTGGGGATGTTGCGGCTGTATCGTATGTGTCGTAACCATTAGGCCATCTGTATGCCCTTGGATTTCACATATAATGTCTTCCACAATGAAATCAGGGAAGACAGAAGAAGGGTGTTACTGCTACTCTTACTTTGCCCAAATTTAGAGGAAAGTTCAGAAGGCCAAATTTGGTCCACAACCATCAACACCAGAAACATCTCAACGAGAAGTTTAAAAGATGTTGCTCTGTGACTGTATCATTAAACCGTGAGTACCGTAACCCTGCTAGTCCCATACTACAAGTCACATGACCAGTTCCGTCCTCCAGCCAGCTGCATACTGGACTACCTCTTCTCTCCTTGTGCTCACTGACCTCTTTATGCACCCTGAGAGGACATTAGCACTCTTTGGTGAGGCTGAGTCAGTGTTAGAGCTGCACGCAACAAGATTTTAACCACCGTTGTCTTTTGATTGAGGATTTTAAGGGTTAGATTAAAAACCTCAGACTATATGTTTTTGGATGCTTTCTCCTGGATCTTGAGTATGTATTTTCATTTTTATCAACTAAAATATGTTTGCCTGTTAAGCCCTAAAACAACCTAATGCAGGAACTGAATGAAGAAACTTGAATCTGGGTTTTGTGCCATGGGACTTTGGCCCCCTATTAGTTCAGGAAATCTTCAAGTGTGAGCCCACTCTTAAAGCCTTTTAGTGAGTGCTTGCAAGTGTGCCGAAGGATATTTGAGGTTTCAAACAGAATCTCATCCTTTAGCAAACAATAAGATAAGCCTGCCTTGGTTCAGCTTGTACAATGAAATCATTGCCTCTGTAGCCTGTGGGCACTGATGTTTAAATATGACAAAGAGAATGGTTGGTGTATAAATCATGTCTTTTCACACAGAACCAATACATATATGCAAGAAAAAGAAAGCTGAGGGGAACCATTCATTTAGCTGCCAACCCAGTCTTCTAGCTAGAAGTAATGAAATGGCTCACTGGAAGCAATTAAGTGCACAAACAACACATTATTCATCATCTTCTCTTTGTTTAACAAGCTCTGTTTCCCTGTTCATCCTGCAGAATGAAGACACAGAGCAACAGATCATCAGGGAAACCTTCCACTTGGTCTCAAAAAGAGATGAGAACGTCTGTAATTTCCTAGAAGGTGGAATGTAAGTTGTGAGTGCATTAGCTAGGCCCATTGTGCATAAGCAACTGTGTCTAAATGCTAAAGAAGCAGGTTTTTAACTCAGAACCCTGTGGAAGTAAATACTCAAGTAGACAATTTACTCAAGTAGAGAATTTACTGCGATGCAGCATCACAGGAATTCATTTCACACAATAAAGGAAAGCTCAGAGGGCTTTATGAATGACAATTAATAGTAACAATGTTTGTTTGAAGTTCATTTAGCATTCATGAATGAGGAGCGAAGTAGGTGTCGTTTTCACTGCTCACACTTGCTCTTGCACTTTTCCCTTCTCAACAGTCTCTGTCACCTTCAATTGTCTGACATGGTTATAAAAACGTTGTATTGCATTAAGCATTTAGATAAGAATAGTTGTAGTATCACATCAACCAAATATTTAAAACTATCACAAAAACCACTTCATTCACAGTTTCCTTTGGGTGAATACTCAGGATTAGGCTGGGTTACAACATTTCCTGTGGCTCAAGCCATTGTGGTGTGTTAACACAGTCACTGAGGTCTTATCGAACCCACTGGAAAAGCACTACCCCTCATATCTTCTCATGCTAGTATATTGCACGTCCTATCTTTACATCCTGTTGTATCTCTCCTGATGTCTCTGTGTTGTCTTTGACATAACATGTTTACGCCACGCTAATTATATCAGGTCATGCTCAGGGTAAAGTGCAGCGTTCTGTGTGTGTAAACTCCTGATGAACTTTCCAAAATGGCAAACATGTATTCAGTCAGGACAGGCATCGGTGTGATGTTTCCTTTTCCCCTGTGTTTCAGGTTAATTGGAGGATCAGACTACAAGCTGATCTACAGACACTATGCCACACTGTACTTTGTGTTTTGTGTGGACTCCTCAGAGAGTGAACTAGGAATTTTAGACTTAATCCAGGTAAAAGCCTGGGAAACCACAGAGTATCTATTACTGTGTTTGGCAATATACTTTCAGTGTCTTTCTTGATTTGTTTTTATGTTACAATCAATGTAAATTCTTTCCGTTTTCAGGTATTTGTGGAAACGCTGGACAAATGCTTTGAGAATGTCTGTGAGCTTGACTTAATTTTCCATGTAGACAAGGTAGGAAATACGTTTGAATCTGTTTGCCTCTTTTGTGATGTTTCATATTTATAATGCTGCTGCTTGAATGTTTGATCCTAGAAATTACATCTGCCTTTTATAAAATCAGAAATCAATTGTAATATTCTGCCTGAGCCATTATTGCCTCACATTATAACATCACACTTATCTGATGACCTGTCTTGTGCTGTAACAGATTTTCAGTGACTTCCCATATTTTGTAGTTGAGCAATTTGCATAGTTGTCAAATGACTATACATTTTTGGTGTTACAAGCAACTTCTTAAAAACTTAAACGATTAGTCATTTAATTGATTAATCAATTAGTTGACTGAGAAAATCAATCAACTATTGTTAATTGATTCATCATTTTAGTAATTTTTCAAGTAAAAATGCTGAACATTCTCTGCTTCAGCTTCTTTAAGTGTGAGCATTGTTCACTATTTTCTGACATTTTATCGAATCAAATTTATAAAATCAATTGAAAATAATCTGCAGATTAATCGCAAATTGAAAATAATCATTACTGCAATTTTGATTTCAGCTATTGTGATCTGGCAGCAGGATTGGCCCAAGTCTTTTGGGGTTACCACACCACCAATAATTATGTTGTACAGTGTTCTTTGATATTACTGAAGCACATGCAAATCACTCTATTGGTTTAATGATATTAAAACATCTTATTTCACATCTCATTTTTCTCAGGTCCACAACATTCTGGCAGAGATGGTGATGGGCGGGATGGTCCTGGAGACCAACATGAACGAAATCATCACACAGGTGGATGCCCAGAACAAGATGGAGAAGTCTGAGGTAAGCCTGACCCTGCCCGTTCACTGTATGTATGACTTTATTCTACCTCTCTCATACTCTCTGAGGTATCGTATACACTATGCAGGCATGTGTGTATGCTGCACCCTGCATGCTACTCTCCAGTGACCTTGTGGATGCTCCCTACCTACTCTTGAGTGTTTGTGCTCTTTTTTCGGGTTCTCCTCTCGCTGCTGCACTGCTCTCAACACAGGTCAAGACTTAACATATCCTCCCGTATCCCTCAGTATAAAATACAGTGTCATAGTCATCACTTTTGTCATTATGGAGACTTACATGTAACTGCACCATTGTCAAGTGCATCTGCAGTATCTGTGACCATTGAATTGCTCAATCACCATCTTATATTCAATCATGTAGTTTTGACGTATATTCATGAAAACAGGCTGGTTGTAGGCTGTGTTGCTACGTTCTCATTATTCTAGAGGAGAATGTGAATTTTAAACGCTGTCCACGTAGGAGTAAATGCTTTCCAGTGTGTTTTGTAACATCTATAAGCCGGTGTCCTCGCTTAGATATTTGCTCTCTGCAAGGACATTGCTTTGCTTTCCATACAGCTTCTGCTAGCAGATAAACGTTCATTTACTTATTGGAAAGTTTTAATCAGACAGACAGCCAGAGACAATTTCATGAAATCATTTCTGTTTTACATAATGTGGATTTTAGCCTCTGATAGTCCTAAAACTTAAATGTGCTAATGATTTGGCTTTGTTTTCAAATGACTTTCAATGCACTGCAATAATGTCTAAACATTGAGGCAATGTTTTTGGGGAGTCCTTTTTACTTTTGAAAGTCACAAAGCTGTACAAATTTGTTGTATTTTATTGCTTACACGACGAAGTGAAGGGTTACATTGTCAGGTTTTCAACTGGCTGACATCAACTGTGTGCTCTAACATTTGAATTTTAAAACTTTTAGTGTTAACAAAGTACACTTTTTCTAATAATCTGAGCTGCATTGTGTGCTTTTAACAAGACAGAATCTTTTTTTTTTTGATTGATGTTCTGTAAGCAGAGTCTTTTACTGTTCTACAATCATCAGAGCTGCTCTGTCTTTCCCTCTTGGACCTACCCTAGACCGCAGTGTGTTTTTCACACTGATGCTAATTGAAAATGACATTGTCCATTTATAGGGCAGTCTCTGGGGAACAAGGAATGAGCTGTTCTCCTTCCAAACTGAAAAAGACTGATTAAGTGGCATTACTGTTTTTTCATCTAACATTCTCAATTAATGTCTTTTATTTTTTTGTAATAAAAAAAATTGTGGGAGAAACTTTAGATCATTTTTTTTACTTTAAAGATGTGGTCTATGATAGGTCCTATCACTTTTTTTCTGTAAAGATAAACTGTAATTACTTTAATCTGCTTTAACATTCCTCATTCCTCTTTTTCCTGACCCTGTCTAGTTCTTTCCATTCTTCTCTCTCTTTACAGACGTTTATCTTTCAGTCTACCAGGCAGGACAGGTAGACACAGGTACTGCTAAATTTACAACCAAGTACTGTAACCTTAACTGAAGTTTACTCCCCCCCCCGAGTCTCTCCATGTAATAGCACTCACTAACAGTAGGAATCTTTCATGGCAGACCCAAAAATGTTGCCATTCCTCTTTTAAACTGAATAGTTCTGGTCACTTTGGTGAATGTACAGGGGGTGGACTAGATAATAGAAACAGCTGACAGTATAATGCAATCTATTACAGTAGATAAATAAATACTCTTTGTAGTAGTAAGTTTGAAATGGTGAACTTCTGTTCAGGCTGTCAGAGAGGTGGTTGTTCAAGCTGTAGTTTGTGGTGGTGCATTATATGTATCGTCAGGTGTACCTATTATATTGTCCACCTGCTGTAGTTTAAAGAAGTGTAAATCTAACAGGCTAGAGAGGCTACAGAACTCTTTGTATCTCTTGTTTTAGACGTTTCTACAACTATCTTGAAAGGCCATTTTCTTTATTATGTTCTGAGTTCTCTAACACTGCTTCAAAACACATTTTTAGCAAATGTGTTCATTATTTTATAAGATTTGTCTCTTTGTGTGATAATCACATGTGACTGTGACACTATCAAAACTTCTCTGGCCTAAAATGGTACAGTGTATTAAAGGAATAGTTTGATATTTTGGGAAATACACTCATTCGCTTTCTTGCTGAATCAGATGAGAGGATCAACACCACTCTCATATCTGTATGGTCGATCTGTAGCTAGAGCTAGCAGCTGGTTAGCTTAGCTTAGCATAAAGAGTGGAAACTGGAGGAAACAGCTAGCCTGGCTCAGTCTAAAAGTAATAAAATCTGCCTTCCAGCATGTCTAAAGCTCACTTATTAACATTTTATATATCGTTTTTTTCATCACCTACAAAAATTGAAGTTTAAAAAGTACAACTTTTTGTTTTCAGGGGGTTATGTACCGGACTATTTGTTTTGCCGGGACCAGTTGCCAGGCAACCAATGGAGACAGGAAGTTACTGGTCCTGGCAAAGAAGTTCAATGACACACAACCCCTGTTAAAATGGCAAATTGTTGTTTTAACTCTTTTTGCACACGTTGAACAGTGAGATGTAATCTGTTAATTTGTGAGCTTTAGAGGTGCTAATAGGTGGATTTTTCTTTTCATTTTTGAACACAGCAAGGCTAGCTATTTCACCCCTTTTCCGGTCTTTGTGCTAAGCTAAGATGAGCCTCTGCTAGCTGTACCTACATATTTACCATACAGACATGAGAGTGGTATCAAGTTTCTCATCTAACTCTCCGCAAAAAAGCAAATTAGCGTAGTACCCAAAATGAAGACCTATTCCTTTAAGGTCTCACCCTCTAAACCGTCTGAATCCGACAATAAAAACCTTCTACTGTAGACTTTTTATCTTGTTTTTCTTTTGCATTGATACCCCTTACCGACAAGTGATTGGGTACTGCTCCAGCCTTTAATAAGGATCTCTGACTTACATAGACCAGAGAACCAAACCATTGTCTTGTGTTAGTCCTACACAGCTGGTGTAACTATTTCTGTACATATTAGTCACCCAGCATTTGATTAAAAACCCACTATTGTGGACTTGCACAGTAGGTCTTTAGGCTACCCATTGTGAGGAAAGAAATATCTTGAGTCTGACTGCTTAATACGGAGCCCATGTGCTGGATCAGCATTCCTCTCAGTTAACGCCACGGTCATCTTTCCATCCAACACAAGTCTCCTTGAGTCTTGGCAGAGGGAGGAATGCCCATAAGACAAACGGTCCATTGAAATAACCTTGTGAAAATAAGTAATGTGGATAAATCTACATTCCAAGCATACTTTATGTATGTCATATCACTAAATGATTTACGAGGCCACTCATTTGAATGTGTTCCTAACATTGGCAATGAACACACAACTCTCTGTGTTTTAAGTAATTTGGTCATTTTTGGGTCTTTCTGCTTAAGATTCAGTGGGGGGGATCTCTATCCGCAATGATTCTCAAATGTCTGCTCACACTTGAGACTAAAACATCACATCATTCACTTTCCACAGATGTGTTTTATTGTTCCAAAAAAGCTAATCTACCTTGATTCCTTCCTTAAAAACTCTATTTTGCTCTTATACAGTTTCACATTGAGATTCATTGTCTTGAATGTGAGTGAAGTGCCTCCTCTGTCCCTGAGAATAGATCTACCATTGTAGTTTAGCAATACTAGGCTTACAACCACCTCATGTCATCAGTAGTTAACACTATAGTCATGTAAATGGAACAATATTCGTGTTCCTCTATTCACAAGTATGTATTTAGAAAAATGTTAGCTACAGTCATGTGTAGTCTGTCCACAAGTAATTCAACCCACTAGAAGTACAGTATCACCTGTATTACTATGGCTAAAGCTTACAGTATATTATGTTGTTTTTAAATTTGATGCACACATTCTATACATACCCATCTATCCAAACATCATTTCCGTCTTCATATCCAAATCCATTTTTTCTGCTTTACCCAATTCTCTCCTTGCATTTTTACCCTTATCGGTCCTCAAGAGTCCGGTGGGTTCACTTTCCAAGCAATGCTGCCTTTTGTCCATTTGATGAATGTCCAGTACTGCTCAGTACATCAAAATTAGTGAATGGTCTAGTACAGTATGTCCTCACAGTTGATTCATAATTGGCTCTGGTTGTGGTGTAAATCATTATAGAACCAAATAATGCATGTGCATATGAAGCTATGAAGGCATCTGAATGTACATTTGCACATGTTGTCTGTCCTAGTAGCTTTAAGTGCTTTTGCATTTTGTCAGCAGTTTTTTGTCTAGTACTGTTTAGCACTGTGTGTGTGTGTCCAATGTTCGTTGTTAAGTGTGTTGTTGTGGACAGCATGGTTTTTGATTTACTGATTTGTATCTTATCAACCCTCCATGTGTGTGTTTTGTTTGTGTGTGTGTGTGTGTGTGTGTGTGTGTGTGTGTATAGGCCGGTATTGCAGGAGCACCTGCTCGTGCCGTATCAGCTGTAAAGAACATGAACCTCCCGGAAATGCCCAAAAACATCAACATTGGTGACATCAGCATAAAAGTGCCAAATTTACCCTCCTTCAAATAGTGGCAGCGAGATCCTGAACCTGCAGATGTCGGCCAATGTTTACCGTGATGCAATCTGTTTACCAAAACCTCAAATTACTAACTTTTATCAAAACTATACATCTTGAAGGTACTCTGTGATTTGACACTCCTTGTTCTGGTGTTATCTTTTTGTTTTTCCTATTAAAGAAAATAATGTTTTACGTGTTTTGTTTTTTCTGTTGAAAGGAAAAATGAAGTATTTATTTATAAGTGGTACATTCCTTCTGCCTCGTTGGGGTTTGGCCCTTGACGTTTAGCTGCTACAGTACAGATCTGTGTCTGTTTGTACCTGAAATGATTTCACTGACTCAAGTGTTTACTTAAAAGAGAAAGCGTGGCTGGTAGGGAAGTTGTTGGTTATTCCAGACTAGAGAAATCAATCAATGGAGGAAAGAGCATGAAAATATTTTGAATACCAAATTGAAACAGATCTACTACAGTATTGAAAGTCATACATTACAAATCAGGCAAACAGTAAAGAATATTATTATATTACAGAAAATGCTGTGACAGAAATATGGATATATATCTATATATATATATGTAGATATATATGCTGAAATTATTTTTTTCTTTTCTTATTTGTATGCAGAATATTTTTAAATGATTTATCATGTCTTATCATATTTCTCTTAATTTTAATCTGTGCATGACTTTCTTTTCTTCTTTTTCAACGTAATAAACTGTCGAAACTCAACCTGTGTGTTTGTCGTATTTCATAATTACTATTAGCTAATATTGTCAATATGTGTTTGACACAGTACAGTTATCATATTGTACTCCGGTGCAGGATATGTTCCACTTATAAGTAACAGTACTGCATGTGGCAGGTAGGTCACTATGGGTGAGGACCATGTAGGGAAACATATTATTAGTAACTTGTACCACTTTCTAAAGGGGGGCTTTATAAAAAGTTTATAAGATGTAGCTGATGACTATATTAATGGTTAATAAATCATTTACTAATGCTTTATAGATCATTTATGAGCCGTTAATAAGAACAAATCTTGGGTTGTGAAACTCTTTGACTGGTTAGATCATTTGAAAAATTATTTCTAGAAAAGTGCTGCAGATGATCCATATGTTAACACCTTATAAACAGTTGCATACCTGATTTACCTGTTATAGATGACTGCAGATGGCTTATTAGAAAGTGAGAAACCAAAGAGCATTTATTATTGGATTACCAACATTTAGAACTGCATTATAACCAAAAAGAAACACCTGCCATTGGGAATTTGTAATAACCTGGCAACCCAGATGCTGTTCTTATTAATGGCTTCCCTGACCTATGAGCAGTGGTGGAAAGTAACTAAGTACATTTACTCAAGTACTGTACTGAAGTAAACTTTTGAGGTACTTGTACTCGAGTATTTGCATTTTATGCTACTTCCAATTTTTACTCCACTACATTTCAAAGGAAATTATTGTACTTTTTACTCCACTGCATTTATTTGACAGCTATAGTTACTGGTTACATTTCAGATTCAGATTTTACATTTGTAAAATACAATTAATTAAAGATTAAATTAATGGCTCCCAACCCCTCTAGCTGTATTTCCTTGTCATGTTTAAGATGTCTATGACTTGTTTATTTCAATAACTGTTTCAGGCACATAGAGGAAATAAATATCCAATATTTTAGGCAAAGATGAGAGCAAATCAGAAACACTAATACACATGTGTATCAGAACTTTGTTTTTCTTTCTTTCCTGCGCCAATAATCATCTCATGACCCCTCAGATTTATCTTGTAACCCTTTGGAGGGGCCAGACCCCTAGGTTGGGAACCACTGGACTAAACTAGCTAACTGTATATAAAATACTTGAAACTAGCTTCACCTTGACAACAATAAAATGCAACTTACACATTGATGCCTCAGTATTAACAATCTAATAATGTCACAGGGGACATTTTACTGAGGAACAAATACTTTTAGTTTGATACTAAGAGTAATACTTATGTACTTTTACTTAAGTAGGACTTTGAATGCTGTATTTTTACATTGTTGTATTGGTACTTTTACTTAGTACTTCTTCCATCACTGCCTTTGAGGCATTAATAAATCATTTATGAACCACAACAAAAGCATTAGTTATAACTTATAAGCCCTTTATAAATTGTGCTTTATCAAATAGTGGTACCGGTAAGATTATAAGGTGAATTTTAATACTTTTTAAAATCATGGCTGTAAAATGATGCTTCTGCTGTTGCGCATTTATTGCCGGCTCTGTTTGTTCATTGCTTATTCCGTAGTGATTCTTGTAGTAGACACTTTCATAGTGCGCAGCTTTTACGCAAACTACGCTCCAACCAACTCCATTGTGCGGTCACAGTTGCTGTAAGGTAAAATTATTGTTGACACTGTTGCGTTTGAATACATCAGTGACACACTTTCTTTTTTAATTCTTTCAGTGATTCATTTTTCTCTATCCTGTACTTCACTGCGCATTGTTGCGCAGCTTTGACTGTCACGTGAATCGTCTCGTGACAACAGGAAGAAGGAATGACAACAGTGTGAGAATGCTGCTGCTGCTGCTGCTGCTTTGACACTTTTCAACTCTTCATTTTTCGTTTGCAGAAAGCAACATACAACAATGACTTCTATTATAAAAGAAACACAAAGGTGGGAAGCTTTTTTGTTTTTAAAATCGAAGACAAAGACTCCTTCCAGTAGCTAACGTTAAGCTCGTGTAGCCTAATTACGAGACACGAAGGCATCCTGAAAGTTATTTATATTGTGATTTGATGCATAAATGGATATTAGCACACACGTTACACTAGCTTGGGGATGACTTATATTACTGCTGTCATCGGTAAACGGTGTCTTTATCAGGTTTTCTTGCTCTTTTGTGGGACGTGAAATATTTTATACAAACTGCTTTCCGCCAATTTCTTCTAATTTACCCAGTAACAGTTACATGAAATCTGGTAGCATTGTTGTGGATAGGAGTAAAGTAAAGAAGCTGTACTTTAGTACTGTAGTCAAACTTTGAGATATTGGCAGTCCACTTGAGCATTGTCTTCGAGTAAGACATGGTACAATACTTCACAACATTTCAGAGGGAAATGTAAATAAAGTAAAATCTCAAAAGGGTGTATTTCAAGTTCAAGTTCAGAAGTTACTTTGCAGAAAAAGGTTTTATATTTATGATTCACTTTCAAAATACTGTAGCTATGATGCATTGTTTTAGGTTCAAACTAGGCTGCAGTATAGGACAATCAAATAACCTATAATATAATAAAACGCATGCCGTGTGACTCTAATGTAGAGTTTGTACATTTGAATGAACAAGTCAAATGTACAAACAATTACTATGTAAGAATCACAAACTGGGGCTTAAAGTCACAATTCTTCTGAATGGGTACTTTTATGTGTAGTACTTCCTAATTATTTGTAGTGCTACTATGTTTTTACTGTGACTGAAGTAGTAGTAGTAGTTTTATTTTCATTTTTTATTGACGGAAATATATTACAAGGAAATAAGTTTAGGATCACAAGTCAGTATATCATTGCACAAAAAAGGAAGATAGAGAGAAAATATATATACTGTACATACTCACATACAAAAGTCTCCAGTGTAAAACCAGTTTTTATATAGGATACTGAGGCCTAAAATCCACCATTCTTCAGAACTGGTCATTTTAAATACAGTAGTACTTAAGTGTCTGTAGTACTACTACTTGACTTGAGTAAAATTTTGAATGTTTCCTTTTGATGGAGTATATTAGTTTAAAATGCACATATGGACAGCTAGAGAAATTGTTGTGTATACAGCATATTTACTTCAGTATGTCTGTGTGTGCGTAATAGTCTTTATACTCAAATTTAGCTACACACAACCTAATTTTAGACTGCTGTGCACTCTCCGCACTTGTACTGATGCTCTTATTACTGCAATGGAAAGAAAACACTACTGTCTGCTGATTCTGTATGTTGTCACTGCTATGTATTTATAGTTTATGTGTGTTTGTTTCCAATGTATAGAGGTAACTTTGAATTTCACCGACAGCCAGAGTGAAATGCCTTTCATGTATAACATCATACTTGGGCAGTAAACTTTCTACACCACTGTCATTAACACTCACAACTCTTCTTTCTAAACAGCATAAAAGAAGCGGTGACTTTCATCAACGCGATTGATGTGAACAAGTTCTCCAGGCTGATCTCCCGCATCATACAAAAGCTTCATCTGAAGGTACAGAGACTGTACAGTGTTATCCGTGCCAAAGACAAGAGGCTTTTGAGGCTTTTGCAGCAAAGCTGTGGTGCCAGAGAAAGCAGCGCATGCATAATGACTTACTGGAACATCAGTCAGACTTGGCTCTAATGAATGCACACACATGCCTGGCCCTGTCGATCATTCTGGTTTTTCACAAGATTTAGCTGGCTGTCAGAAGCTTTTGTTTAGTTTTATTTTTTGCCTTACATTGAGAAAGTAATTCACCATTTTGTTTAAAAATAATTTATAATGTAATAGACATTTTGACATGTCACAGCAGGAGAAACACGGATATAACTAATAAAATTAATAATGACAGTTTTGCATGACTGACATTGCTTCCTGCTACACTTAATTAGAATGGAGCTATTGTTAATTTTATCAGTTTAACCTGTGCTTTTGCTGCTCTGACAAGACAAAATGTCTTCTGTGGAAGTCTATTCACATTGGGCAAATTGTATTTTATGTTATCTTATTAGGAATTTGTTTCTTCTCAAAATACATGTTAATATATTTTGTAATGTTCATTTTTAATTTTGGTTCAATGTTTTAATTACATTTTAAATTACCTTTGTCATTGCTATGTCACTTGCTGTGTTGCACTGTTTTAACAGCATTTGCTTTTTTAAATTTTATCTAAGGCACTTTACCTCAGTTTAAAAAGTGATGTATTATTGGTTTGCAAAGCTACAACTAACATTTTTTTTTACTATTGTTCTGTGTATTATAAGAGATTTTTTACTTTACTACAAAAGCCCATTGTATTCATTTCATAATAATGTCATTAAACAAAGAATAGAGACTCTTTTGATGCTGAACTAAATGTTGGATATTTTTACTTGATTATTGACCAAAATAAATAATTAATAATCCACATTTATTGATAAATGTTTTGTTAATAGTCTAATTGATTAATTGACTGATAGTCTCAGCATTAGTGACCCTGCTCTGCTGTGTAGTTGTATTGATAAATTGCATTTCATCATGAGTATCATATGCTGCCTGTGAATACACATATGAGCGCTTACTAGTGAAACCCCCCTTAACCCCATTGATTAAACTGAATTTAAATGGTTCCTGATATGCCGGCCCCTGACACCAACACAATCTATTCTTTTATATTTGTATTTTCAAAGGTTTGATTCTTAAAAGTAGCTTTTCATTTATTTTTCAGTTCTTGAAAACGGCGATCTTTTACATCAACACCGTAAAGTATGTTTTCTTCACAGGGAGAGAGGACATTCAGTGAAGAAGAGGAGCAAAAACTTCAGGCTGCTCTCTCATTGGATAAACAGGCTCTCAATCTAGTCCTGGAAACTGTCGCCTTTATACTAGAGCAGGTGAGGGGTGGTCATCTGACATTATTATAAGGATTTTACCTGATTTTTGCTTATTACATGATTGAAATGCTAATTTTCCTAGGTTGCAGTTTCTTGAATGAGAGCTCTTTGTTCTTTAGGAATATTTTTAAGCGGTAAACCTTAGGTATTAGATGTGATGGAGGAGGCCAAATAATAAAAAGGCTCTGTATGAGGATTTCCATTTATGGAAAAGAGGAAATATGATGACTCTGACTTAGATATGTTGTTTCAATGCAAGCAGAGACATTTCTGTCCATTTTTTATTTACCTCCTGGGGTTGTTATTATTATTATTATCTACAGTAACTGTGCAGGTGCTCTCAAGAGACAATTTATGGAGACAGGGGACACAGTTTACAATTGTGTGCATCGCTTTGCCTGCCATGCTCATGAAAACAGACACATTACCACAGATGGCCAAATCTCTGGTTGACATTGTATACTTTGCTCAAGTGCATATTTTCAATAACTCAATATGTGGAGAAGTAGAAAGAGTCTCCCTCTAAAGAAAGTAAGAAAGATAGAAATTGCCGTAGTGTCTGTAACTTTTGCGTGGATCACACTGTTCGCCCATTTCTCCAGCTGGGGTCACTGTTGTATTGTGAATTGTTGTATTATAGCAATGTAGAGTTGAGTGTTAGAGGTAAATAGGAATAGGACTGAAAGAGTGATCTGTTACACCTGTAAAACATGGTTAATGGTGGCTTTTATTGTACAGTCATTATTTTACCCCGTATCTCCTCTCCTCTGCAGGCAGTGTATCATAATGTAAAGCCGGCCTCTCTGCAGCAACAGCTGGAGGCAGTTCATCTAAACCCAGACAAGGCTGAGATGTTCTCTCAAACCTGGGCCACTGCTGGACCTGAGCTGGTGGAGAGACTAAAGCACAATATCTTTGCCCCAAAGAAGGTAAGGCTAATAAACAAGTTTATTTTTTCGGTCCTTGTTACCGTCAGACTGTTTTTCAGCACAAACTTTGCCTACAACTACCATGACACCGTTTTAACCTGAACCTGACTATGTCTCTAAAGTGTAAGATTTATCCACTCCCAGACACTGAGTAATTATAGGCTATTTTTCACACTGTTATATCCCTTTACACTCACTGTTTAGTAAGACATTATAGTCATTTTATACTAAATTGAGTCTCAACATTGAACATTTCATCCATATTAAGACTGACCTGCTTTTGTGTGAATTCATTCCAGCTGTTTGGATTACAAAGAGTTCTCTCGCAGCTCCCACAAGTTGTCACATTAATTTTAAAACTTGTTCCTATCTATAACTTGATTAGGGAGTGACACTTCAAACAGCATTGCTTTCAAAGTCAAGGGAATGAAGATCTAACACAGAATAAATAAGCAGCATATACGCATCAGTCACATTATGTTGGAGTTGTTGCTGCTGTCATACATTAAGAAGTCTCACCTGCCTGAGTCTCGCGAGTCATCTTTCTTTCCCCCATGAATTTGTTGCTGCCAGCAGAAGGCTGCGACAGCCATTGATCCTCAAGATGACCTCTGCTACTGCTTTGACTTTGGGCAATAGTCGAGTGTTTTCTCATCCACTTTTTCTATTGAATAGATAGCAGGGATTTGTGTTTAGTCATTTCTGAGACTTTTCTCTTTTACAGAATTTACACCTTTGCCATTTAAGAAACCAGTAAACACACTAATTGTCACCTTGTCGTTTTTTTTCTTCATATTAGCTGAATATGATATGTCATACAATTCTCACCCTTTGTCCTACAAGACACACTATCAGTTAAACACATGCAGGTAGTGATCAAGCTAGGAGTGAACTATGAAGAGAAATTAATCTCAAAACTGGTGACAAATACATGTTTGCTGATCCACAAATAATAACAAGATTTACAAATGTTTATTACGATTTGTGAGTAATTTATGGTGTTCACAAACGCTTTTCCAACCCGCAAACAAATACCAGCCAATTTGAACAAATGCAAAACAATTTTACGACTAAATACAACCCAGCTTGAACAAATGTCAGCATTCTAATTATATATTTCCAATTTCAAGTTCATTAATCTAATAACATTTGCTTTTAAAACCCTTCCTGCACATTCAAATGTCTATTTATTTACAGATTGTTAAATGTGTGTGCACGGATCACCTGAACAACATGCGTGGAGACTCTTTTCATAGCCTCCGATCCACAAATGCATGTTGGGTTTAACATGGTGGATGTTGGTGAGACACTCCGACGTCCGGCTTTGATGCACATTGATGCATCACCAGTATTGAGACTAATTTCTCTCCGTAGTGATTGTTGTTGAGGTGTGCTGGTCATTTGAATTTCTTTACTTGACAGGATGTCCCAGTTAACCTTTACTGCCAGTTGTCTGATTGGCCAGCCCAGTTGCTATTTTAATTAACTCTGCTGTTTACAGAGATTAGTCTTCCTCTGCAGTAAACAGTGATGATTCCTTTGATTACATGCTTTTCTTTTTAACTCCTACTTGTATTGCTACAAGTCCCAGAAAACATACCTACTAAATAATATTTACATATGATGGAGCAGGAAATACAGAAATAAATTAGACTGGAAATACATTAATAAGGTACTTTACTATTTGTTTTGTGATTGGTATTTTATTCAATCATTTATATATTACATAATATTAAAATACAGCATATGTATTTATTTCATTTAATTTATTTGATTTATGTGACACATCATAGAGTTGCGATGTTTATTCATGCTAATGTGGATGTTGCTCCAGTCATGAATAATGTGACCCAGCCTGTCCCCACCTCACACCTGTCCTCTGATGCTATGGAAGCATCCAGACCCAATAAGTCACACATGGTTTATTATTATGGCCTCTCTCTGCATCATAAAACACTGAACTGCTCTGCCTTGACTCAGTGCTGCTAATCTATCACGCTGCTACATCTGACTAAAATTGAGAATAATAATCTGACAACCTGCAGCTTGGAAGCAAGGTAATTTTAACTTTGAGGAGATTGGGATAGGATATTGCGCATAGGATAGTGCTCATGCGCCAAAGTGCATGCTGCCTGTTGCTGTAGCTCCACCTGTATTATATTGTATTGTATTATATTTTTTGCTAGTACTTTTTCCTGTGTGCACTGACGTAAGGGCAAACTGCTGTAACAAAGAGTTTCCCTTCGGGGATCAATAAAGTATTTGTGATTCTGATTCTGATTCTGATTAAAAAAAGTTCTACAGTAGTAAATCTTTATGTCTATGATATTGACCATATTCATAAGTGTGATAATACCGTGACTTCTAGTAATACTGTTGGCTATAGGTCATCTGGTCATCACATGGTCAGCAAACAAGCCATTAATACCTTGTGCACACTCCATTTTCAGCTAAAGAAACTTGTTATTCTTGTAAAACTGGATTTTCAGTCATAGAATAGGAACACAAAAGTGCCAACAATATGTCAAAAAAATCCAGATGAATCAATTAGTCCACCAAAAGAAAATTAATCCGCAACTATTACGATAAGTAAGATAAGTTTGGTTGGTAGTGTTTTCTATTTGCATGTTTTCATTTATGATAATTATATTATAAAAAGGTTGATTAATGTAGCACTTATCAAAATCAGTGATGATAAAGTGCTTTGAAGACATAAAGCAATAAGAATAATCAGGTGAACAGTGAAAAATCTAGGTTAAGTAGTGAGAACAAAATGAGGATAAAAGGATTAATAAAATATCATTATACACAAAAAAATACATATTTCTTTATGCTTCCACTGTCATTTTGTGGGGAAAGTGCTACATTAGAGTTTTTCATAGAGTCTTTGAAAATGTGTCTAGGGCATTCATTCAATTTAAGTGTGAGGCTTTATTACGAATCTGTTAATATTTAAGAAAAACTGGCTCCATTGGTGTGTTTCAGCTGGAGTATGTCGGCTGGCAGCTGAACCTGCAGATGGCCCAGTCCAGCCAAGCTAGACTGCAGTCTCCCAGTGCTGTCCTCCAATTGGGGCTCCACAGTGAAGACTCTGAGGTGTGAACTGACACATTCACACTCACACACACACATACACAGTGTACACAACTGTCATTATTTTTCTTGCTCTGCTTCTCTTACCATTCACTCATCAATATTGTAAACACACTAACTACTAAAGAAAAAACCTTATTATCCACTGTAATCAGAGAAGTGTTCTGTGTTTATGCCAAATGAGAAGCATCTCCAATCTGTCCCTCTTTCTTTGCTAATAGATGGTAATCCCACTGGTGTCTGTCTTGACCCAGAGGTAGACGTACATCTGGCTCCAGAGTAACTGTAGTGTAAAGACCAGAGATCAGGGAGCTTGTTATCTGAAACCTCCAGGGTCTCTTTTCTTCTCTTGAGAGACTGACTCTGTAGCTAGAATTGGGCAGTACTGTAGCTAGTGTTGAACTGTATCCATTTATGCACAGTATCCAGGCATGTTTACAATATATTTTAGATTTTGTCTAGATGTCTGCCTTATTGAGGTCATAGTGATGATTAGTTATGATTTCCTTATGTATGTTCTTAATACTGAATCTTTGCATAGAGATATTAGTGTCTTAAAACAAAGTATTACATAAAGATTTTGGTGCAGCATCCTACTGAGGCCTAGCCCTAAATATGTGTATTTATAAAAAGAAACATGATACAATTAGGGTTTTGACTTTAGATTTTCCACTATAGCGTTTCCCTCTTTCCATTAATTTGTATTCAGCAGAGTTTGTTTGGATCCCAATTAGCTAATGCTATGTAGTTGTTTTAATAGCCAAGACCTCATGAGCCCTCACTCATTTCTGTCTTTACCACTGGGAGAAGGATTGCTCTGCTGCTGTAGCAAAAGGAGTGAGAACTCAAAAAGCAGTTTCTTTTTCACATTAAATGATTTTCAACCTTTGAAGTATGTGATTTGATTGAAATATTTAATCTAGACTTAATGATTTGATTCTTCTAACAACCTCAAAAACAAACGCATACCTGGTGAGATAAGATTAATCAAGTGCTGTTGATGTTTCGACAAATGTTTGAATATATGTTCTACAGATTGTAAATGCTACACAGGACTGCTCTTTGTTGGCATGGATACTGAACATTTTTAGTTATGGCCTTCAGGCAATTGACTGGTTTCTTTTAAAGCAGTTTTGTCTCAAAATGGTGGGACTGATTATCCCCCGAGCCTGGATAGTGTTGTTCCAGCTGACTAGTCAAGTGTCTTTCTTACACGCTGCTTTGTATTCACTCCCTAGAGAATGCCGGCTCAGCCTAATCGTGGAATTAGGCATGACATATTCAAATTGCTGCTGTCTTAAATGTGGGCCTATAGGCGTAAGCTAGAAAAAATATATGTTTTTCTTTATCTTTGTGAATGTGACAGCAGTAGGAATTTTATTTTGTTTTGGACTATTTTCTGCTGTGTTTTCCCTAGGCTAGCAAAAGAGGCATTAATTTATTTAAATCCCCTTACACAATTCCCCTTGTTGGAGGAGATAGCTGGGGGGCTAAAACAAGGCTGGTTTTAAAGTGTAGAGGGATCAACTTCACGTAACATTACTAAGGTGTACATCTTCTGGTGAGCTGCAGGGGGCACTGTTGTCTCACAGGTTGGATAGCGTCCCTCAGGGGCAGTAAAGTATCTGAGAGATGGATAGGATACCTCGTTTAACTTTGTATTAAGGCAGTTTGGGTGTGCACAGTTTTCTGATTAGAGTTTCCTGACAGTAAGTTTGTTTTCTTCCAAACTCTCTGAGAATTTCTCAGTGCAACTTCTGGAATGTCAAAACACTGCGATGAAGTAAATTAGTTGTGAATAGAAATGAAAATCAGCTGCAAGTGTCATACTAATTACAAGGCAGATTTATAATACCCTCACTGCCAGCTGTCTAAAAGATAGGGGAAAGCAAAACTGCAAATAGGAGATAGGTGACAAAGGTCAGGGGAGGGGAGATGTAAGGGAGAGGGAGAGGAGGTGAAAACAAATAAAAAAAAGGACACAGGGAGCAAAATAATGAAGATGAAGAGGATAAAGGAAAGAAAATGAAAGAGAAGGAGAGGAAGGCGAGGGTGGCCGTCTGTATATTATTGATTGCTTGGAACCCAAGTGGAGAGTTAGAGACTCTCCCATTTGACCAGCCTCCTGCTTCATTAGCACTCTCCCTGAGGAGGAGGACTGCCAGAGAGCTTCATATCTCCGTCATCAAACAATATGTGACATACAGTATATCTACAGTACGGTGGAGGAGATGTTAGATGACATATTTGGAGAAATGAGTGGACTGCTTTTTAGGATTTTAAGATTTCCTTTAAATATTTATTGTCAGGGAGATTTCTTTCCTCCTCTGCCTCCAAAATGTGTGGACTAACAACATAAACTGAATTTATAAATTTGTTTCTGCTTCCATGCAGCAGTCAGTTTACCACCCCACTCAGGGGAGCTGCTATTTCCCTAAATTGATTTTGTATCGGGTTCAGTGGAAAGTTGCTGTTTCCTATATGGAAACTGTACTGAGGAAGCATTGCAGTACATCTGCACACAAGTAAATGTTCTCACACATACCCCTTAATGCTTCAGGAGTGAGATCTCTTGTTTATCCTCATAAGGATGGGTGGAAATGGCCTCATTCAGTGTAGATATGACATGAGACCTGTTGCATAGCTTGTTTTTTATCCCAAAGGAGAAGCAGCTGAGACAGAAAAAGACTTAAGTGATCTGCTGTCAGAAGGAAAAAACAAAACAGGATCTGAGCAGGGGATAGAAGGAAGAAGACGAGGATGCAGGGGAACGTGATAGGAAGGACGAAGAATAGAGGCAAGAAGATGATGACAACAGGAGAATGACAACTGAGAGATGCCAGTGGGAGAGGATGAAGATGAAGAGAAGGATACAGGTGACAACAAAGATGAAACGTGGAGGAGAGTGGGGTATTTGTGTGAATTTCCTTTGCAATTCATTGTGGGACATGTGAACTATACTATGGCAGTAGAGTAGTGGTAATAATAGATGCATGTAGGTATGTTATTAATGGTGTGCAGAGTTTCCCATTCATAAACACACAAAAAAACACCAAGAATCTGCGCTTTTAAGAGGGGTTTTGCTAAGCACGCTATAAGCACTGCAGATTAGAAGTACAGCACTACCTATTTTAATTTGGAGGTGTGTTGTTTGCAGAAGTTTGGTCTTTGTGGGATAAAGATGTGCTTGAAGAGAAGCAATTAAAAACGCCAATAGGTGGCTTTCTGCCCGCTACCTGGTGCGTGTGTACCTTGTTGTCTTGGCTGCTGAATTGTGTAGCACATACACATCTCTTTCACACAAAATTTGAAGTTGCTGTGTAGTTTCTTCCTCACTTTATATCTGTGCCGCTCATGGTCTCTTGCTGAGGTAAAAGAGACCTCAGAACATGACGCACAAGGATTATACAAGAGACAAAAACTGGGACAAAATTATTGGTTTTGTAGGTTTATATGTTTGGTTCTGCGGTAAAATCTCCAAGACACACACACAGTTCTCTACAATGGGGTTGAACAAGCTTGAGTGGTGAAAGCCTGAATGAGTTGACAGCAGTTTGAGTCTTTCCAACTTTATGATTCAGCTACACAGTGTTTAGCAAGCTCACGTTTTGGAATGAAAGAGCAATGTAATAAACCATCATTTGTGGTTTTAACACAATGATTGTTTTTTTGTGATCAACTTTTTATTGAACATTTTAAAACAAACAACATATAGAAAACAAATATGCTAGAGGACAAAGATAATAACATTATAAATAAAACATTCAATATGTGATTGAGGTAAGCATTTACAGGGCCATTGGTCATATTTCAAAATATGTGGCCACAGAATCAGCAGCTAAGCATTGATGCATTGATACATTAGTTCCACCATTAATTTGTGCAGTAGAAAGCTCCAGGTATAGTATATAACAGGCAGAACAAATTCAATATCTGATGGAAAGAGAATTAGGAGGCTTTTAATGAGTGGATATCATATTTTTAGCAGTACTTATAGTATCTAGCACAATCTGTCCTTGTTTGTTTTAAAACGCTGCCTGGCATTGACAAATCATTTGGAGCGAAAGAGATATGGTCGTGGGCATCGTCATGGACTACAGCTGACATTATAAGACCTACCTTCTTCCAGAAATATGCAACAGATATGATGTGATGAGCTTGGGGCACCCTGGGCGCACTGTTAAACAGAGTGCTGCCTCACTTTCTCTCTTTGTTCTTTCCTTTTGTGGCCTTCTACCACTGACATTTTAGCCCTCTTTTTTCCACAGTATCCATCTTCTTTTTTTATTCATAAACATGCAAGTAGGCGCTCTGATGTCGCTTTGATGAGTCTGAAAGTTGAAATCCCTTGCCGCTCATGGTGTCTCGCTCTCTTTCTGTGTCTCTGTCCTGTGGCATTAGAACGAGCCACTGCTCCGCCGACCAAGGGTATGGTGACATTTATAATACAGAACATCCACTTGCAAGGCAGTCACCGCCAATTTCAATATTTATTGTAGACACGCTAGGCCGCAAAGGCACGGGGTAAGAGCTAGTGAGCTAATGTAGCTTCTACATGCTGGCTCAGACTTCAAAGAATATATTTAGCTGATAGCTTCAGACAGACTTGATGAGAATTGATAAAGCAAAGCTCTTTTGAGTTTCAAACCGCAAAAGGGAAAAATTTACTAAATGCAGCTTTAAAACAAAATCCCAAACAGATTTTTCTTATGTTTCTCCTATGGCCCTCAAACATTCAATCAAAATTTGTGAGCAAGCTTTCTGCCAGAGCTGTAGTTCCCAATTTACTCTAAAAGTTGTTGATAATGAACTTGAGAATGACTTTGTAGACTTTTGTGGCATTTTGATTCAAATAACAACTCCTGAGTACATGTATAATTCCCAGTCTTAAATTATTTTTTACTTCCCTTTAGTGCTGAAATGACAACAACAATTTGAATAATCAAATGATTTTTTAAGTAATTTATCAAGCTAAAATGCCAAATATTTGCTGTTGCTCTAGCTTCTCAAATGTGAGGATTCGCTGTGCTTGTCTGTTTTGTATCATTCAAATTTGAATATGAAATGTATTTATAAAATTTTTAAAGTGAATATGTTTGGCTTTTGGACTGTTATCCAGACAAAACAAGCTATTTAAGGACTTCATTTTGAGCTCAGGGATATTCTGTGGACTAATCGATTAATTTATTGTTTTAAAAAAATTGTTGAGATGAATCGATAATGAAAATAATTGTTAGTTGCTGCCTTACTCCAACTCTTTACCTTGAGGTTAAAGGTCAGGGTCAGCACCTCTGAGCTGGTAGAGATAATGTGTTTGGCTCCAGGTTACTTCAGTATGCTCTCAGGCAATGATTTTTGACTCTTGTGCCCTGGACTTCTGGTTAATGTCTGGTGTCAGTTTTGTACCATCTCTTTTTCAATCCAGAAGTATCTTTCCTGCATTTTAATTGCACACAGTTCTTTCTTAAATGTCACATTGTACAACCAAATCAATATATTGAAACATGAAACTGTAGTTTGTCGACTGTCCTTGTCTTGTAGCCCCTGAGAAGAGAAAATAAGTTTTTCTTTCCCTCATTGTTTCTGATGGAAATGATGCCAATGTAGTTCAGTATACTTTCAGTAAAATGTGGGACTTAAATAACAGCTCCAGCTGTATCTTGTTTTAAATTTCTCATAGGAGGAGTGTCTATAAGCATCATAGAAGCCCTGCTGTTAATTGTGCTCATTCATACGCAAGTGCATCTGAATTGTCAGAAAGATCATATTTCTGCCAGATCAGAGTGGAGCGGCTTCATTGACACTTTCACGTTCGCATTATTCTACCTCAACACATGCACTGCTTCTTTTTCCAGCATCTTCCTTTTTTTATTGATCTCAAAAATAAATGTCATAACGTAATTCTTCCTTTCTTTTCTTTAATTTGTGACTCATTCATGAGCGAATCTTCCATTTGTTGTTTGAAATTTTTGTGTCAAGTTGTCCCCAGCTAGCTCCGAATTGTAAGCCTACTAATTCTAGTTTCTGGAAACCTGCTTGTTTTTGTTATCAAAGCATCAGACATGAAAGACTTTTCTTTTTGTGATTCAAATTTATTTTCTCTGTTCTGGCTTACAGCACCAGTGCTGTAATCACGGAGGAACGGAAGCTCTTTGTTCAAACGCACACACACTTGCATGAAAACACACAGACACGTACACACTCACGCACACATATTGAGCCCACCCAGTGAAGGCTGTGACTTTATTTATTAACACTATGTGATGAGGAATGCAATTAAACATCCCATTTTGACTTCTGCGAGAAGGTGCTGTGATCAGAGGCTCCCTAAGCATCCCTCCCTGCCTCACGTGTCTCCGTCAAACCAGCATCACAAGCAGCAGGCCAAACTTTAAACGCAACTCAAAGCTCATCTGACAAGTTACGTAAACCCCTGGTCCTGCCTCCCACATGCTCTTGTCATGTAAACCCAACAAACAACCCACCCAGAGTAGATCCAACCTTCACTTATCATTTGAGGGATTACATGGCCCGATCAATATATTGGAGAGCTCTGATGTAAATGCTACCACGTTCAAATCCTTCACACCAAGCCACCCACCAGCCAGGAGGGACAAAGGCAGCTTTGTCTCAATCTCTACTTGCCTTGCTCTACATGTCTCAAGATGCTTTGTTGCTTTGTGTGCACATCTTTTTAAGGGCCTCCCTTTCTCTCTCAATCTCTCTCTGTCTCTTTCTCCATCTCTCCCTCGCCCTCCCCCTTTCCCACTGGTGATTTGTTTTTCTCCTGTGGGATTTGGGATCCCATTCATTGAGGGCGCATTGTTCGGCTCTTATCCATTCCAGAGGATGGGCCCCGAGAGGCAGAATGGGTGACTGTGGGTGCTCTCGTCTCTCCCTTCTCCCTCTCTCTCCCCCTACTCCTCGCCACCCCACTCCTTGCTCCTTGCCATACGATGATGTCATGGCTTTTATTTGCTCCGAAGGGACCCATTGATTCTCTCTCCGTATTACACACTGTATATCTCCCTCTTCCACCACCCTCCCCCCCCAACCTCCATTCCTGTTATCCTCAGCCAGTCCCTTTCCCAGATTCTTTTGCCGCTCAAAAGGCGCCTGGGGGATTTGGGGATGTTTGGATGTTGTTTAGCACACCCACGGTACATGCTTGACACCCAGATAGGGAAGCCATCAACCCCGCAAATCCAACTGCAACTCCCATTTAAATCTCGTTGATTTAACATTCCTCTTTTATTCTCATCTCCCACTCCTGTGATCAGCTTTTATTTCTCTCTGCTTATTCAGGCTGTTTTGTTTCACACCCAGTTTGTGAAGTAATCATTAATCCCCTGATAATGTGGGGCCATTTTGCCATAGCCGGTAGCGATGGTAAAAGAGTGCTTAAGACTGAGATTTTCAGATGTGCATGTGTGTGGGTTTTTTTTCTCTCTTCAGTTTTTTTTTTAGAGAGGCTGCATGCCTCTTGGCTGAACTATACTGGGGTGAGAAGAAATCCATTTCAGTTTAAACAAGACGCACTGATTGCAGAAGCACAGAGCCAAATCACATCCATTCATTCCAGTGAAAGTTGGCTGATAGGCACACACGTGGTAAAAATGCTGTTTTTTTTTATTCAAATGCCAAATATTTGTAATAATGCAGATATATTATCACATCATGAACAGGTCTGGGTATTTATTCATGTGGTTTCGGCTTTGATTATTGTGGCATTCTTTTGTTTTCTGAATTGTGCTGCATTTCATGTTGACAACAGTTGTCTTTGTCTGCTTGCATCGTTCTGTGGCGGGATATAATGGCAATGAAAGGATATGAGCTATAGGCCTCTTCCCTTCCTTGAAATAATGATTATAATGAGTGGGTTGGATCCTGGCACTGTTGTCATCCGACATGCAATGACAGGGCACAGAGTGCTTTCTCCGCCTGTATCAACAAATTGTCACCAGTGTCTTACTGAATAACCAACCTTTTTGATGTTACACTGGTATTTGACTGTTTTGTTGAAAGGTAAAATATTGCTTTAGAAAACGGTCTCTAGGTTCAGAGTGGCATGTATTTTGGTCTACCTGCCACATGGGTATAGGGCTGGGTATCGCTTGAAGTTTTTTAATAGTAATGCAGATGCAATTCCTGAGTTTTGGTACTGATACCTTTCGATACGTTACGCCATGTCTACACAGGCAGCATAGTGAAAGCAGCACATTAGCAGAGCAGCAGCTTTAGTGTTTACTCATGATGCCTCCAGTCACAGTTCTGAGTGTAGGTCACCTGAGTTTTGGCAACGCTTGGAGTAGAATGCACAATCACTGTAGTTAAGCATGTAAAACTGAAGAAAATAGTCTTGAAGTGTAAAGATAAAATTCGGGTCACAGCTATGAGCTCCTGTGTTGACAAAACTTTATTGTGAGGAATATAAACATGACAAAACCCTTTTTTTCATTTAACAAAAGGAATCAAACTTCTCAAATGTCAAATGTTGTCCAAATACAAGCAGCTGTACATGAACATTGCCTAAATAAAATCACAAATGTGCAAAATTATGATTTAAATCAGTAAATATCTGATTAAATAATAAGTAAAAGACAAAAGATCTGACCAAATATTTAATGCCAACTTTTGGTACTTCATCTTAGTTTTCCAACCAACACTGCTCAGTGAACTGACTTTGTATTTTGGCATGAACTTAACTTACTGACGTCTCCTGCAAGCTGTACTGTAAACTCTCCCTAACTCTCCCACTCTCTCGTTATCTCTCTTTCTCTCTCACACACACACATTATAGTCCCCCCCCCCCTTGTGTATGGGAGCGACAGTGTCTACATACCATGGGGGCATAGACTGGCTGCCTTGGCAATCTTCTAGCTCTGCCACATAGTGGAAAAAGCGGGCCTTACAGTTGTGAATAGCAGCCGTTACTCGTCTTGTTCAAGCACTCTCTCTCTCTTTTACACACACACACACACACACACACACACACACACACACACACACATAGCTACAAACCCACACACAGTTCAGTTGCCCATAACCCCCACTTCAACCTTGTGCCAACCTAATACATTAAAAGGCATACTGTTTCAAAATGGAGGCCTTGGCTGAAGGAGTTGAATGCCACTTATCCTAGAACCTGGCACACCGATGGTTAGTTAAGGCTCACACTACAAGGTGTTGGCTAGCTTCAGTTTTTATTTATCCACCCCACACACATTTAGAAGATTAAGGTTTGACACAGCTTTATCTGATACTTTCTCAGAGTCATGTTGTACTAAGCAGATTCAGAGGTGAACATTAAGTTTGAAGGAAGAAACTTGAGTTTTGATTTGTAAAACTTGGGTTTGTTGATCACTAGGATAGGCCAGAATGCAAAATGGACATCATGCAATGCTACATTTAATACCTCGCTATTACAGCTTTCCCATGGTGGCTGCTCTTCAGTTAGAACATCTCCTCACATCCCTGTTAGTACACAGAGTTTATGGACTTGGCAGCAGAGGCTGGTACATGACATGGCACCTTCCCTCTTTCTCCATATCAGACGAGGGTAACTAGCTGCCACCACCATAATCATCTTGTTATGGCTCACACACGGCTCGTGTTCCTTGGCTTATTTATCTTGGCGCTGGAGCTGTTGAGTGTCTCCATTCTCCCTGGCTCTGCAGTGTCAAGCTTCCTGATTTAGAGGCTCTTAAACATGAAGATTTATTTTGGGTTTAAAAAAGACCCAAGGATAAATTTTAGGAAATGTCTGACAATATTAGATGATGAAGAAAATGGGTGAAAATATGGATAGTTTTTCACTGCAGCGCACTGCAGCTCTTATTGATTGATAAAAGGTGATTAAATGTTAATACAAAAACATACCAGCAACTTATAAATATTAATTAATTATCTCTCCAGAGGGGATAAACTAAAGACTGGTCTCACATTGTACTGTAGACAGGGAAAAAATAGCTTATCACCATTTCAGGGACATGGAAAGAAATTAACTTTCTGTTACCTATGTCTCTTTCTTTGATCATTTATTCTATAAGTCAATAAGTAAACTCAAGTACAGATGTTTTCATTGACATAGCTCTATTCCTGTGAATCCCTCGTGCGTGTGAAGGCAACCTGAATCCAATGTGGGAATGGCGGACTCTGCCACTAGCAATAAAAACTACTATATCGAGAGTTGATTACTGAATGTAAATACATTGAATGGCTATTGCTGAAAAATTGCTGGCCATAAATAGTATCAGAAACAGGGTCTGAGTTCATGAAAATCTTAAGGATTTTCAGGAACTTTAAACACACTCCAGTAGCTGCTGTAATGCACCATTTTGTTTCCACTGTTATTCAACTAACAGAGAAGAACAGAGGCAGAAGAACATTTTTAAGATATTTTGCTATTGTTTTGATGTTTCATTGTGGACAGCAAGCTTTTAGAAGATGACTAGAATACGTTTGCCTGTCAGAAACCTTCTTTACATTTTCAGATGTAATCTCATTGGTGTGGGCATGGCCTAAATTCAAGAGTTAAATGGCTTGAGGATTGAGCTGAAAGTCTTGTAAACAGTAAGCCTTGGATAAATAGTCCACAGAGGCAGAGCTCCCTCTGCCCACGGATAAACTGCCAGCTCTAGTCATTCCAATTCAGGGTTCGGCAGTTTTTAGGTGCTTAATGTGATTTGTCTCCTTTCAATGTTTGCACCCTCCATCTAGGAAGTGTGGGAGGCGTGAACAAACAATGTGAAAGCACCAGGCTATTTCCAGACATTTCTTTTTTTCTTAGTCAGGTTCAAATAGAATATACTGTACACATTGCTTTTAAACCTCAAATCAGCATTTTCCTCTGCTTCTCCCTGTCAGTAATCATTTTTTTCTTCTCTTTTTTTTATTTCTTTGCTGATCAGTTTCTCTATTGGACTGTGCCTCTCTTTATACTCTATCTCTTGACTAGTGTCCCTGTTTCTGCTTTTCATCAATGCTTCTAACAGCTTAATTATTGTTCAACATCAAGATATCACTGCAGTGAGGCATCCTGGTGTCCCAGTGGTTTTGGAATGCATACTGTGTAACCACAACAACCTTAGTTTGGATCTGGCAAGGGACCTTTGTCACATGTTGGGCACTGACGACACTGCAAGCATTTATTGTTGTGTTACATATATATAACACAGACAGAAGTAGTTGTATTTACATTTTCTGAAACAGAAAACCTTCTTGTAAACAGAAAAATAACAATGGCAACAGATATTGATTCTGAGATAGTGATTCTGGAAATATAGAAGCATCTGTATGAGGAATGAGGATGGTGGGGGACAAATCATGCTTTTTAGTCTCATATCAACCTGTAGGTACAGTTTTAGTACATGTAAGCTCTGTTATGAACATGTAGTTACAGTGATGTTTTGATGCTGAACTATTTATTAAACTTAATCCTCTTTCTATTGAGCACATTTACACGTTATTACCTGTGCACTATAACAATCCCAACTTTTCCCTTACTCCTCTACCTTCTGTTTCACATCCTGTGATTGTTGCTCAGTGTTTTAGTTGAAGAGAATGAATGAGAGGAGAAACATACTGTGTGTGCAGTTGGCGAGAAAGCTATTTTTGGCTGCTCTAAAAAGGATGACTCACACTGACATATGAATACATAAGAAATTATCTTTCCATCAGTTACGAAAAGCCACTTTTCCTACTCCATCATTGCCACATCCACACCATTTCTTTGTGTCATTTTCTTGCCATCTCTGCAATCGCTCATCTTTCGTTTTTCATCATGACCTCTTTCTACAGTCTCTCTCCGCTCTATTTTTCTTTACATCTTAATGAACATACCTCCCATCTGCCTGGCTCATTTGTCTTTGTGATAATTGGAGCAAGCGTCACATTGATAGCTAAAGCCCATGACAATTTGTGTCTTTAGAGCACCACATATATCACCTGCTATTAACAATATGTAGCATTTTAATTACAACGTATACATGTCCCACCAATAATGGGGGTATTGAAACTGATCCTCACTGGAGCAGATGTAAAGTAGGCCCTTTGGAACCATCACAACGTCTCAATGAACTGAATAAATAGAAGCAACAGCAGAAGCAACTGACACATGATGTCAACCTTAAGAGCAACAGCTGTATTCTTAAGAAAATGTGGGAATTAGGTGTGCATTATTTTAAAAGTGCACCAGTGGATTTTTTCTAGCATAGATCTACCTAACAACTTTGATTATATTTTTTTCAATTAATTGACTCATAAGATGTCAGAAAATAGTGAAAATGCCATCACTGTTTCTTAGAGCCAAAGGGGCTGGGAATTGCTGGGTCTCTGTAAATAATATTATAAAGAGATGCACTATAGGAAGTGCAATTAGATAACTTCTGTTATGAATTGGCGCTATATAAATATAATTGTATTGAATTGAAAGATGATTGTTTTGTCTTATTAACAAGTGCCCAAAGATATAAAATTTACAATGATATGAAACAAAGAAAATCAGCAAATTAATCTCACATTTGATTTGCCAGAAGCAGCAAATGTTGGTATTTTTGCTTGACAAATTATTTAAAGTGAGACTATGTAACTTTTGAAAGAAGAAATAACACAAATCTTCCAACTGCAAATGAAAAGCTGAATTATTAAGCAATAAAACACCTTTTCTCATGTTCATACACTCAGGGGCTTTGCTGCTGAAGCCTTATTATTTGGTTGTTGTTTCCTGCTTGTGGCAGATTGCCAGGTTGTCAGCTCATCACATGATTATGTCTCTAAAGCAACTTACTCAAAAGAATCTTGGGAAATTAAAGGAAATTCAGTGTGCCATTGTCCTGTAATTTCTACTTGTGGCCACAGTGGTTGCTTATTAGCAAAAGTTACATAGTCGTACTTTAAAGCGGCTATAATCAATATTTTTATAATGTAAAACAATGTATCAAATGACAATGTGAAACAATGTAACAATGGGAAAGGGGTCGCTGGTAGTGATGAACCTGCAGAGAAATATCACCCAAATCTGCAGCTCATGGTTTAGCTGTTCGGCCTGCAACTTTACTGTTTTGGTTCACTCTCACCACTCTCAGAGTGTCATTTTTAGCTGCAGTGGGCAGCTTTTTTCAGCAAGAAAACTGTAAAACCCCACTGTACACTATCTGCTCAGCACCAAACAGCAGACAGACACAGTTAGCAACTAGCTTTTTAACATAGCGGAGCATTTAGCAGCTAAAGAGCCTGATCTTTCCCTAAGGAGTTGGTAGAGACTAAAAAACAGAGCTAAAAGAGAGTGAATATTGGACTTACATTGACAAGGTGGCTAGAGACGCAACTCCAAATGCAAAATGCATTCTGCAACTGCTGGATGTGTAAAAAAAGCTACTGTTTGCTGCAATCAGTTATTTCAGGTTTAAATTATTAATTGATGATACAAATAGTTGATTTTAATTATCTTTCAATTGACCAATCAATTTATCACCTAAACATTTCAGTACTACTTTGTAGTTTGTATCACATTTGTCTTATATCCAGCAGTAGAGCTTTAGAGGACTGGCTGTTCACTTTTATGAAAATATCTTTGATTACCACCTCACCTTATGTTGGAAAGAAAAAGTACAAAAATACTTCCTTTGGCTGTAAGTGGTGAGTATGACTAATTCGACAAGCTTCAGCCCATGTAGCAGACAAGTCCAACCTCAACAGACAATGGGTAGAAATCTTGCATCTTACCTCTGAGAATGATTGGAGCTGGAGTTTCTAAATATTGCATGATTGTCCTCGTAGTGAGTGTGGAGTGATTACAGGTGTCTATCACAACAAAAGAAAAATGGGACGGTGTTGAAAGAGCCTTTGTTTCAGTGTAGACAGCACACTGAGTCATATTTGAACCTGTTTACATGTCTGCCTGTCTGTTTCCTGATAATGTGGGTCAGAGAAAATCCGCCAAGGCGGAGAGAAAAAGAAACAAAAAGAAAATAGTATCCCTTATTCCACATGTGGCTGTCAGCCTGCCTGCCTGTCAGTCTGCATGCTCTTTTCTACTATCACAGTCTGTAATACCTCTTATTAGCTCCAGGTTCTAGTTATCCAGCTATATTTTGTTTGCAGCTTTAGGAACTGTGTCGGTTCCCCTGTAGCATGTCTGATGGGAGCCGAACACTCTGTTCTTTGTTTAGAGCCTGCACTATGAATTATAGATAGAGGAAGCTGCTCCATAATGTCACTTTCTTAGGCTTGCCAGAACACACACACTTGAGAATGCTAGACACAATGCTTTCAAACAAGCACACACACTTGCATACAGAAAGATATACATTTTGATGTAAATGTTTATAAATCTAGCCAAATTTACATACATGGAAGTACATGAATTCACAGCAGAAGCACAGGAAAACACACACACACACACACACACACACACACACACACACACACATCAGGTGGCATCCTGGGAAACTGTTCTTTTTTTATTCTGAAGGCTTTTCAGAGTTGCCCACAGTGCTCCAAATACATACACCCCTGGAAGTCTACTCTGGCTTTGGTTGCCTTTACTGCTGTCAGATCCAAATTCACTACAAGCACACACAAAAACACATGCACACACACATACTTGCAGTATAATAATCACATTGTCACATCAGCCAATAAGGAAAAGCATGTGTTATCTTGTTTTGTACTGTTTCTTATGTGTTTTTTTGTTTGTTTTTTTTTTATCTTAAGAATAGAGAAAACACACACATTCTCTGCAGGAGGTTTTCACACATGTTTTCACAAACTGGGATATGGCCCATGGTACGCTTTGGTATCTGCTGAGATGTTAATTGGTCACTCTACATTCTGTTTCTCCTCTGCCATACTATTTTACTGTCGTCTTGTGTGTGGGTGTCTACCCGCATGTGTGTGTGTTGCCGGAAGTTATGCAGTGCATGTTGGTCCTAATAGGGAAATTTTGCTTTCATACAACTTGAGTCTTATTTTCGTAGTTTTCCCCTTTTCCTATTGGAAAATAATAATATTGCACTCACCAGGTTAATTGCTGAGATCTGGGAATGTGGCAAAATCACTAAAAAGAAGTGAGACGGTGCAAGAAGTACAAGCTGTGACATGATCAGACAGATCATGGCTGCTCGTGTTTCTTTGCCCCATCAGACTTTGGTGAAGCAATGTCTCTGTGTTCCCAGACCTCAGCTGTTACTATTATAATTAGTGAGCAAACTGTTGTCATAACTGGCCAAAACTACAATGGTAAGACTCAAGTTGTAACAGTTGAATTTTCCTTTAAGGAGGATTTCCACAGTCCTGCATCATAGACCATTGGTCAAACAGAGTCCTGTCTTTATTTGGGAACGCGAGGAACACACTCCCCAAAGCCTGAACTTAACTTCCCAACTTCATGATGTCACCAGGTGTCAAATCTGGAGTTTCTCCAAGGATAATAATTTGGGACAGATGATAAATGCGTCTGGAAAAGCACCCAGAGGCATTTTCTGGGAGTACAGATACATGTTTTGGTTGAGAACTGCCAAAACCACTAGGTATGAAATCTCAAACAAAGCAGCTGTGAGTCCATAATAGGAAACTCAGTACTGAGAGCAACTCTGGGCCTCCACAGCTCTGACAAGTCTGACTCTTTCTTAATTTCTCTTCTTAATTTGGCATCTGGTTGTAGTGCATGATTACAAATATTTATTGGAGCATGGTAGAGTAGTGGAATAACAAATATATTCTTAAATTTAATGATGTTCTTTTTAATGTCTGTACAAATTGAGTAATGGTAAGTGTTGCTTACTGTGACAGCAGTAATATTCTAAGGCCATTAGCCGGCCATGATCTGCTGCTGCACTGCGACTCTTTTCTAAATGATATAGGAGGAGCGCGGGGGAGAACGGAGGAGTAAGCACTTTTGTTATCATCTCCCTGTCAGATCCTCACAACCACAGCCGTCTATTACACTGCTAATAATAGAGGCAGGCTTTATCGCTTGGAGCACTATCGCAGTAGTAAAGAAAGGGAGAATGAAAGAGAGGCTGCTGTGCAATATTGACAAAACTCATATTGCGATTCTTTTTTTTTTTCTCAGAATATTGTAAAGAAGAAAGGAAACAGACAGGCAGGTAGAGAAAGATGTTGTTGTTGAAAGTCCAAAAGCAAGTTGTTATGAATGTTTGATTGACACCCTAAAGAGGAAACATAGCCTGGGATAAAAGAGTGTGTGTGTGTGTCTTCAGTGCGTGTGTGCAGTCTTTGTAGTGTGTAGCTGAACATGTGTGGGTGGAAATAGTTGGAGCCAGGTTCTGTCCTGGTTTGAGCTGTATCCAGTAGTGCCAGTCTGGTACAAATGAAGTCCCATCACATAAGAAAAAACAAGTTCAGATTGGAGCAGATAGCTTTGCTGCATCAAGGCTCCCCCGTATCAAAGCCAGACTCGATCCCCTGTAGTATCTGGTGTAGCCTTGATAGCAAGGTAGGGCAGATAGGCAAAGATTAGCTGGGTGGTGATGTAGAAAGGTATTTGGTCAAAACAAAGCTCAGGGGATGAGAGATGGCTGCAGATACATGCATAGAGGGAAGGAAAGGCTCTACATCACTTATGTTATGGTTTCAGTTGTTTCTTTAGACGTTAGCTGACATCTTGATGTGAAAGAGGTTGAACAGGAGGCTGTTTGTTTAGCTGTGTGAGGAGTTCCTGAAGTGTGGCCTATTTGTGGATCCGGAAAAGTCATTATGAGGCAACTGAGAGCTCAGTAACTTGTTTTTTTTTGTTTGTTTTAGGCTTTGTGTCAAACGTTTGCGTGATTTAAATTTAACATTTAAACCTCCAAGTCCATTATGTGTTTGACATTTGTTTTCGTGCACAACAAAGTTTAACAGGAATTTATGAGCCTATTTTTAATGGCTAGGATTATGCAGTGATGTTTCCTTGGGTTATTCTACAACTTTGATCACTAGCATGAGACTTTTTGGTATTGTTTGCAGCAAAAACTCCCACAGAACTTGTATCGGTGTTTGTACTTCTGCACTGTCAGAACAGTTCTGCAGAGTCTGTGCAGAGGCAAGATATGAAGGCTTTGAACACACACACACACACACACTCACATGCACACACATAAAATATGTCTGTCTCTTTCTGAAACACATGCACGCTGTCCATCTAGCTTTTCCTTTCTCAAACACACACATCCACAAATACTCACACACATACACATTGATGCAGCCCCCTTTGGTCATATATTCTCTTTGCTGTGTCAGGGTGTGCTGGCTGACTTGAATGCACTTACACTGCTGTGTGTGTACATGCCTGCATCTCTCTCTCTGTGTGTATATGTGTTTGCAGAGGAAGCATAAGTTTGCATACATGATCACCTAAGAGTGTTTCTCCCCAGAATATGTCTGTGTGTATACATTTCTGGTTTCTCGTCTATATATTTGAGAGTGTATTTCAGAAAGTTTTCTTGTCAGTCATAAATAATAGAGAGAGCTGAATCCAAAAGTGAAAGCAGTCAAACTGACAGTCGCGTCTTTGATGGTTTGGTCTTTTAAACACTGAAAACCAATTAGGTGGGTCAGGGGCCTGGGGAGCACGACAGAAAAGAACCCAGTGCCACCGTTCTGTCATCAGCAGCTTCAATCAACACTCAGGGACGGCTAACACAGTCTTTATTTCTCAAACACACACACACTCGCACATGAAAGAGGTTTATGCACACATTCAGAAACTACAACAGCATTTAACAGTTTTGTTATCTGGGTGGCTCTGTGGCTATGTTTTCATTCAACTGTCAAGTGAATTGTATGAAAGCTTTTAAAATGTAACAAAAAGAAAAATGTAAATTCGATTTCAATCAGCTGGGTTTAGTCATTTTAAGTACATGTCTCAATGGCACTTGGTGTGGCTGTGCATAAAAATACCTATAACAAAAAACAAGAAACACATTCAAGAATGGTTTGATATAGTGCTGATTTGTTTTCTTGTGTCTGCTATTGAAAACAAAGAAATATTTATTCGATATCCTAATGTACAATTGATTGGCTATATTTTCATGATGGGCACTCAATATCAACATCACAGCTGACATTTCCTTGATGTAGTCAGATATTGTTTTTTCTGAACCACCTTTTGCTGCAGTATTTCAGAACATCAAAAGCCAATTTCGACTTTTGTGCAGTGACACTGAACTGTTTATGAAGCCTGAACTGTTTATCATTTCATGTCACATCATTGTGTTATCTTTTTTGCATCATTTATCAGTAATAACATTAATCTTATCTAATGATATGTGTGAAAATACTTGGGTGAAGCCAATTGTTTGTCTGCATGCATTCATTGCTGCTTTTTCAAAGTGCCACAAAAAAGTGACTAAGACAAAGAATCTTAAACAAAACACTGTTCAGATTAACTGAGGATTCATTTTCACTCTAACAGGGAAATGCTTTCCAAATGTTTTTTTGTCATTCAGAATCACTCATATTGTAACGATTGTATAGCCACAGACTAGATAATGTTATAGCGAGGTGTTTGGAAGAGATGAATATGGAAAATGTTCAGTATTTCTGACATATTACAGTTGTTGATGTGTGATCAGGTTACAACCGGCTCAGTCACAACCACAAAACTATTTCTTATCTCTGCTGAGCAGCTGAGAAATCAGTGGCCTTTTCACTTTCTTCCTGAGTTCTTTAACTTTTCTAATTTGCTACTATATATATATATATAAGAGGGCAAATGTTCCTGACATACACAGAAGATGGTCGTCATCGTCTGCTTTTCCTACACTGGACCCTGAGATCTTGACTCCTGGGAGTCCTGTGGGCTTACATTTTGCATTCAGAAAACGGCAGTACCAAAATCTTTAATTTGTGTATCTGATAAATGACTACCATGAGGACAGTTGGTGACAGTTGTCAATCTTGATGTTAACCTGCATTAAGTTAATGTCTGTCACATAAGTTGTCCTCAGGGTGAGCTGGGTGAAAGCCCAGTAGGTTGTGTGATAAGGCCTAGCTTCCAGACAAAGCCACTGAAACAGCTACGCTCTGAGCTGCTAAGATAGCAGTGGCCTTTTTCCTTGTTCCTCAAGCTGTGTCAGTTTGACCGTTCAGCCAGCCAAATGTGCCAACCTCATCAAGGTGCTCAGCTTTGCCCTTTTCAATAATTCATCCCCAAATTTGCAGGGAGGGGTCGAGATTTGTCTAACAGCTTTGCCATACAGGGGAGTGTTTCTTCTAATTGGAGTGACATGCAGTCCCTATCGGTCGTCGCTAAATGTCATTAGCGTAGCGGCCAAATACCATGTGCTGTTTAAGTCACAGCCGCTAGATTGGAAATGGCAGTGTGCAACAAGTGCAACGCTCACGTACATTCAGCCACACTTTATAAACATGAGCCAGTCACTCATGCTCATTCATACAAATAAGTGTAAGCCTGTGAGCACGCATATTTCTAAATGTTGTCTTTTTCTTCTTTTCTCTCCCTTTTCTTTTTCTCTCACATATTCCTTTTGTGAGTTTCTTTATTCACACACACATACACACAAAACCACTCAAATTCTAATGAACCAAGGCATTTGAGCCCTTCGCTGCCTTCTTCATCCCCAACTCTAACTAATGTAACACTTTAATAGCCACTGTTATTCTCTTGGAGCTAATTAGAGAGCATACAAATGCACACACACATAAACACACACACACAGACATAATGCACACACGTAGATACGCGCAAACTGCACCCATAGTACCGTGGAGAGGTATAATTACAAAGTCTAATTCCTGTATGGTTTTACATTATTTATGAAGTAGTGTTGTTAGTGTCACACTGACCTTCCTCTAATGATGCTACACACATGCATTCACATACACGCACTCACATGCTATACAAGCATCATGTGAAAACAGATGTGCAATACACATACACAAACACATGGATACACACGCACACAACTGTGGCCCCATAATTCCCCCTAGTGATCTGAATATATCCCCACATTTCAAACCGACTTTAAAAACCTTCCAAGTTGCTCCCAGCTGTGACTTGGTGGTGGTTCAACAGCTTGAAGGTTGCATTCATTTTCAGTTTGAATAATGTGTTGCAGAGAGCCAAATAACTGACACTGTAGCATTAAAGACAACCAACATATTGTTTTAAGAAGGGCGGTAGCTGTTGGCAGTGCCTTTGTACATTAGCATTAGCATTGTACATTTGATGGGGAAGGACTACCATTTGACATATCTAACAGTGCCGATGAAGAATTCAGCTCTATATTTGATATAGTAATACCAGTGTAGGTAGATTCAATAAAAATGGCTCTAGCTTGGCTGTTCAAGTGATTGCCAATGGCGAAGATTATGTACTGCAGTATGACATTTTTTTTTCTTAAATCTGTGCTATTCTCCTACACAAACAGTTTTGTTCGTACCATTTGTCACTATGCAAAAGCACAGAGGGAACAATGCTGAAGATGACAGCTTGTCAGATAGGCCAGAACATGCCAGTGGTGGTGGGTGTAGAGAAATAATCCTCATTGTTCTAAGTCTAGTACAAGTGTCAGAACCCACTTGTTTATGTAGGCGTCTTCTGCCTCCATGTTTCAGAGGCTTTGGCCCCATCATACATATATGTAAGAGTGTGCGCACAATAAAGTAGCAACATACAAATACTGATACACACTCTTTCTCGACTCGCACCATACATATATGATATCAGTGCTCTTGCACACCTTTTCACACAAACATCCCCACTGACTATTGTAAGAAAATGCATCCTGCAAGTGATTTCCATCCCATCCTGTTGTGTATGTCAGGACGGCTGCAATGTAAAACAGCTGGGATTTAACTTTGCTCGCAGCTGTGAGAGAAAATCCACAGAAAACAAAGGTTATTGGAGGTAAACGTCACACGTCACACGCTTCAACTCACCAAGGCAATATTTTTCTCAATTTGGGTACGGTGTGTATTTATTTTTCATTTTTGTCTGAGAAGTAATCTCAAAGATATAAAATCTCTGCTATTTCATATTGCCAGTTTGAACACGATCTGTAAGGTGTAAAATGTAGAGAAGACTCACGAGCTTGTTGATCATTTAGGGTGAATAAAGAGCAAAAGGAAGACAAATAGAGGAAGAAAAGTGTGAAAACCTTGCTGTGTTTATGTTCTTTTGCGCACCTCTAGGAACTGATCTTGTTCCTCCTACATTTGCATGGTTTTTGTCTGGGTGTGGAATTTTCCTCCCACCCCAAAATGTTAGATATTGGGAATACTCCTGCTGTTGCCCTTGACCAAGGAAGTGAAGTTGGTCACTGGGTGGTGCTCTGCAAGTGCCTGCTGTTTCTAATTAGATAGTATGGGTCAAATGAAGAGGACAAATTTCCTCAAGGGGAAGTGTAACATATCTAACATTACTTAAAGCCTTATGGAGTCTATAATGATTTCACACATCTTAAAAATGTTAACTAAATTAAAGTCTCTTTATATTAAGAGATGTTAGTGACAAACTCTCTCAGCCATGAAACTTTCATGTCAGTAAGATATAGATAGATGACCCTGACTGATCTTTCTGGCATGCATGAACATTTTTAGATGCCTTCTGCTAACCAAAGCTCATTTGGGTGTAGTCATTTTAATATGCGTAATATGTGTTTCTCCGTCATGCTACAGCACACCCACCTCTTCCTCCTTCCAACTCACACACCCTCCACAGACACACAAATGCAAACAAGCTTTCTTGTATGTGGTTTTGCAAATGCATATTTTAACAAGATGGCACTAATATATTTTTGGGTGACCAAAACAGGGGGGGGTCAGATTGCTTGTCTGCTAATAACACCTGCAGAGAGAACAATGGACAAAGAGCTTGACAGCTTGCATGTTTTTTCATGTCGCCTCTCTCTGACTGTTTGTCTTGTCACAGATCTTACGTAAATTTGATTTGGAGGAATGTTTTTTGACATTTTATTGTCTGATGATGTGACTCATTGCACATTCCAGGATAACCGCTCTACAATAATAAACACAGTCTTCACTTGTGAATGAGTATTCTTGTCTAAGAGGGATAAACAGGACATTTGGCTGATAAATGACAGGACGGAAGGGTGGGAAACAAATAGCTGATTTATGGTTCTGAAACAGTTGGTGATAGATAGAAATATTATTAGTCTCTCTAACAGGGAAAAACAAAAGCACATTTAGCAAGATAGTTGTTGTTTTTTTAAAGAGAGAATAGCAGAAAACCAACAGTGCTATCATCATTTATTCCTTAAAATCACTTTGGCAATAATGCACTTCATATGCATTGCCTTTCACTGAGTGGATAGGATTTAGATGTGTTCAGCATCTTATTTGAATAAGCTGTCAGCTTGTAAGCTTCACCCAGTCTCTATTTACTGGTCTGGTTCCTCTTGACAGTTTTCATTAAGCATTTTTACAATTATGTCCATTAAGCACAATT